>NC_056743.1:474654507-475007007 GCF_019279795.1 Protopterus annectens
GATAACTATCGCTGTGCGCCATTCAGTGGGCACAAAGCCTGAAGTGAGGCTATGATTGAACGTGGTACTTAGTTGGGGTGCCAGTTCATTCTGTAGTTTGTGCAGAACGCAGCCTAGGATGTAGTCTGGTCCCATGGATGCTGTGTTCTTGGCTTTGGAGAGTGCAGTCTTCAATTGTGCATCCATGATTACAGGAGCTTTGCATTCCTCCGGTATAGAGATTGGCCCTTTGGAGGGTGAGGGAGTGTAAAGTTTGCACTGAAACTATCTGCCAGGATGTTGGCAATATCAGTTCTGTATATTTAGTGCCATTGTGCTGTAGCTCAGAGCAGATCTGAGTGTCACCATTGAGATTCTTGACATAGCTGTAGAATGCTTTGTGGTTATCTTTAGAATCAATGGTGATTTTGTTTTTGTAACTAGCTTTGGAGGATTTTATGAGGGATTTCAGTTTCTTACTGAGGCTGACCAGGAAGTTCCTGCAATCATGGGATTTTACTCATTTTTGCAACAACTTCTTCCTTCTGTTGTAGAGTTTGTTTATGGCAGGGGACCACCATATTGGCTTTCTTTTTTTTGGAGGATAGCATCTTGGTTCTGTTGGGGGCGGCATGGCCCATGCAGTCATGTATGTGCTTATACAGTGCATTTGTATAGGATTCAGCAGTTGTACCTCTGTTTTCCATCTGTATGGGTGTCATGAAGTTATCCACTTCTGTCTTAAGAAGCATGAAGTTGGCTTTGGAGAAGTTTTTTACAGTGGTTTCCTTAATGGGGTGTGGGGCAGGATATAGATGTCTAGGGTGATTAGCTCGTGGTTGGATCTGACCAACATGGAGTTGACTTCTGGCCTGGAGCATTGGTCACCCATATTGGTAATGACCAGGTCCAGGATATTGCAGCCCTTGGTGGAGGTATGGACAAGCTGATCCAGGGCATTGGAATTTATGAATTTCAGAAAACATTGAGGAACTGAGTTAGCACATGAGTAGTTCTCCCAGTTGATGGTAGGGTAGATGAAATCTCCCATTATTAGGGTATTGGGCTGTACCTTAATATTATCCAGTATATCAAGAAACATGGAGTGAGCATATTGGGGGCATGGCAGGGGATCTGTAACAAGCTACAACCTGAATTGCAGTCTTGCCCAGTGTTAGCTGCACTTGGATAATTTTGGATGCGTTATGTTGAGCAACTTGCCTGGAGGTGTGGATATCCTTAATGAATATGGACACTCCTCCTCCTTTAGTGTTTCAGTCCAGGTTAGGTGGCCGAAAGGTATGGTATGAATTATAGCCTGGTAATGCAAGGGTGCTGTCTGGAGCCTTGAACCAGGTCTCTGTCACTGCACAGATGTCTATGTTCTCCATCTTAAGGAGTGCCTCGAGTGAGTGCATTATGAGGTTTAGACTTCTAGCATTGAGTAGCATTACCCTCAGATTTTGGTTGCTTGTACCTGATATGGTGGCGAGTTTGTCATTTGAACCTTGCCTAAAAAAGGCACCACAGGGGTGGCAAGAGCCTTAGCCAGTATCCAGAATCCCATGGGTGACAGGTGCAGGCCATCTCTGGCAAAGCATTATGGTCTGTTGATCATGTCATCCCAGGCAGACAGATACTGAATCCCCTCAGAATTTTGTCCTTGTACTGTGGTATAATTCTGGGCAATGGTAGGATGCTACTCAGGGCTAAGGTCATACCTGCCTGAGCTACATGATCAGAGAGCTCCTCCATGTAACTTTTCATGTAGTTCATATACACAGTCACAGTCATTCACACCAACATGGACAATAACAGTCATATTTGTACTGGTTGTGAAGTAACCTGAGTGCGTGCATTATGTGGCGGATCCTGGTACCCGACAGGCAGCTCACAGTAACTTTCTCCTTGTTTAGCCTGGTGAGAGGGACATCAGTATACTTGACTGTAGAGTCGCCAATAACTAGTGTGTTGGGTACGGTTTTTTGCCTTATGGGCTGAGGTTGAGTGTAACACTGATTTTGTGTCATTTGGGTAGTGTTGGGGGTTGGTGGTTGCTTCCAGTTCAGCTTTGGAGGTCTCTGTTGTATGGGCAGATTTTTACTGAGAGCCTCCGTGAATGTAGGGGTGTGTTTTGTGTTGCTATGTGTGGGTTTAGGTGGTGTAAGTTTTTTTTTTTTTTTTTTAAAACAAGTTTATTGTTTTTAACATACAAAATAAATATCATAGCAATTTTATACAAGCAATTAAAATAGAAATAGTTATAACATTCAATAAAATAACCAAAGTATTTACAAAGACATCCACTACAAATCAAATCAATTGATTAAACTATAATGTCATGCTGTTGAGACTAAGATTTTTTTTAACAGGTTTTGTAAAGTATCCCATATAATATAATAAGATGTTTTTCTAGTAGTTCTTGATTTTATTGTCATCAATTCCATATGACACACTTCAGTCATAACATTTTTAAATTCATTAAATGAAGGAGGGGTATCTGAAATCCAATTTCTGGTTATTATTTTTCTAGCCACTGCTAGAATAGACCATAATAAGGGAAGTTTAACTTTTTTAACACTTTTAGGAACAGGTGCGTTAAATAATATAAGTGATTTAGAAACAATGAAATTATCTGTGAAAAGGGCCTGCAAAAAATCATTGATTAACTTCCAATATTCCTTCAATTGGTGGTGTAAGTTTTGATGGACTGTGTGTTGGGTGTGGTGCAGGTGTTTTCCTTCTCCTCTTGACTGTCTAGTCCAGTCTTGGCTGGAGAGAGCTTGGCTTCCACTTTGGCTATATAAGTGCCTCTCTCACAGATTGTAGTGCTGTGTGGTAGGAAGGGAGGGTTGTCTGTGTACATGAGGCAGTTACTACATTGCCTCAAGATGCCCAGATTCATCAAGTGGACAGGGGAAAACACTGGGAGCTGGCCCTTAGACATGCCTGGTTAGGTGCTTATTAATTTAAGTACTAAAAACTGTTCTCCTCTTGACAAGTGAGAAAAGTTGAGCGCTGTAGTAATTTGCATATTATTTAGTGCTTGCAACGAGTTTTGAACAAGTGCTGAGCACATGGAAACAGTTTTGAGTGCTAAAACTAGAAAACTGGCTAGTTCTAAGGGAAAATTTGAAGAGCATACTTTCTGGCACCGGAAATAGTTTTGCCATAGTTAAACGGTGCTGCGTGATGCACAAAACCGAGCAAACATGGGTTTTTAAACAGAAATATGAAAAGGATAGAAATAAGCCAAAATGGCCAATAAAACTGCAAATTCTGAGCTGAAACCACTCCTTCAGTGACAGATAGGATGCTCAAGGTGCACTACTCTCACTGATGAACAGAGAAGCTTCCTTCTAACTTAGTGAGATCTGGGCAACACAGAAACTACAACCCAGCCCAGAATTCAGCAAAATCTGAAAACCGGACTTTACTGCTTTAATATGCTTAAGAAAGGGCATATTAAACTAGGCTCTCTGTATCAAATCAAACCATTCCTTAGTAACCTCACCAGACAACAAAGGACAGAACCCATCTCCTCTCCAACCTTCACGAACCTCTGCAAAATTGAGCTAACTAAACTTGATACCTGCTACAAGAAAACTGCTAGATTCTCTACCATTTCTCCTCACAAATCCATCACTGTACTTCCCTACATCAACTAAAATGGTTAGAATTACCCCATCACTTAACACCCAGCTCATCTTCTCCCATAAAATAGTTCATCAACGGGACAAAAACCTTCACCCTTCAACTAATGCTTCAACCATACTTTACCACTCGATTTTTCCACTCTTCGCATAAAGCACCACTACTGGTCACCAAAAGCAACAACAAAGCTGGTGACTCTCACTACTCCAACTATATTGCTAAGATACAAAGTACCAACCCACAACATATCTTAGTCTCCACCAATCCATCTCAGTTTAAAAAAAACTCCTAAAAGATTACCTCAACAATAACTGAATCTGCACATTTATCAGTCCTGGCTAACTCCATCACAGCCCGTCCACACATTGCCCAGCCTCTGTCATCCCTCTTTTGAACAACTTACCTTTCACGCCTTATCGTCCCTTTCCACTCTACTGCCCACTACCTCAACCTATAAATCCCACTCGCACTATCTCTCTGTCTTACTGTACTACTGCTCTACCTTCCTTCCACTTCACAGTTTCTCTCATTCTCCACTTCCGTGTTCTTCTCATACCACTTCTAACCCAGTCTGGCAAGCCTAACACAAAATCACATTGTGTTTTTTTAATTGTCTTTAATTGTGTGTATAATTGCTACCTTGCCCCTCCAACATTGTACTTATTCTCCCAGAATTTAATCCTTGTATATTATGTATTTGCACACTCTTGTTATTACATGTCTTTTGTTAGCTTGTGCTTGTATTTACCTGTGTGATTCTTGTGCTTATATACCCTTTACTTTTGCTTTTAATCGACCCCTGTACCTATAAAACTTTGCAAGTTGCTATGGAGATTTTGTCCCCGGGCCGCCTCTGAAAATGGGCTCTCACCAGTCAGACCACCCCAGTAAGCATATGCAAAATAAATAAAAATAAATTCTGAATTGCAAAAAAAAAAAATGACCAGTTGTGAACTGCAGAGTTCAGTGTTGGACCCTCTTCTATTTGGCAGCTATTTTGCAGATTTTCGGGCCAATATTCCTGTCCTGTGGTTATCTATGTTTGCAGATAACTGTATATTGGGTGTTTCATCTTCCAGTGAATCACAAATGCTCCACCTCCAACATGAGTTAGGCCATGTAAATAATTAGAGCAAAAACAATGGTTTAAAATTAAATGTAAAAAAAATGTAGCATAATACATTTCTGTAAATTAAACTTTTTTGCATACCATACAGGTGACTCACCCCTCCAGTCAGATACTGTCATAAGAGAAGTAGCACTCCAGGCGATAATTTCTTATCATTTGACCATCATGTCTGCACAGTAGTTTAGAAAGCCTTCTGTCTGGCTCATCTAATTTCTAAAGGGCTTTCTATTAGACCCAAAGAAGTCTTAACTCCTCTTTATTTGCACATCATTAGACCCATTATTGAATGTAATGCACCTTTTGACATGCCTTTATCTAAACATGTCACTCAACCTGAGAAACCTCAGAGATTCATAAATTAAAAGATCAGTGCCTGAAAAATCTCAGTTATCAGGGCAGGCAAGCAGACCTCTCTCTGTTCTTGGTCTCCTATAGACTTCTACATAGAGATCTGTGTTTAGCCTTTTAAGTCAAGAAAGAGCCAGTCCTTTTTTATCCCTTTTTCCTTCACAGAACAACAGAAAAATAAGACACGTTGGTATGATACATTCATAACTCAACCTATCCCCAGCTTCTAAAACAAACGTCCACTGCATGTCATGCAGAGTTGCACCCTTGTCACCTTCAAGGTAAGCCTAGACAATTGGATGGTCAGCCTTAAATTCTCCCCCAGGCTATCTTGTCTTGCACTCTTTGAGGCTGAAGGAAACCTTTGAACTTTTGAATAGTAGTTTTTGTCCAGATTTGCAGACTGGTTGCCTAGTACCTATGAGCATATGAGCCTAATATGCACTGGTGATTCTGGACTATGCCATACATTTCTTAGAAACTATTCTTATGCGAATAGTAATTTGTACACTTTTTTGTTAATGCCCTAGTACAGATGTTCTCTAGACATGGAATAACAAAAGAGATTCTAACCAACAGAGGAAGGCCTTTTACATTAAAGGTCAAGATGGGATTGTATCAGTGTTTTTAAATCAAACCAAGACATACTTGTTTGCCATCTTCAAATGAATAAACTTGTTGAACAGTTTAATAACGCTTTAAAATTGATAAGAAATGCAGTGGATAAGGATAGGAAGAAAATGAGACACCCCCCCCCCCTTTTACCTTAATTCATGTTTGCTATCAATGAAGTTTCCCCTTCCTCAATTGGTTTTAGTCTGTTGAAACGGTTATATGGAAGACAATCCACTGACATTTGGGATATAGCCAAAGAAGCTTTGGAAGAAGAGGCTACTCCTTTAACTGTGTGATTGCCATTGTTTTAGAGTTAAAATAATGGATTAAAAGCTCTACCCTTTGCTTTAATAACATTCTCAAGCTCTGACAAGGAATATTTAAAGGAGAAGAAGAGTCTAAGGGCTAAACCCTTTGCTTAGAATCCCTGTCCTAACAGGAATGGTAAATTGCAAAAATAAGTTTTCCTATGAGCAGCCTCATTGCTGAGTGACACTCTTCTCTAGAACTGCGAACTGCCCCACTCAGGACAGAAGACTGTGGCAGTTCTCCTACGCTCATGTCATATGGTCAAAAAAGTCAGTTAAATTGTTAGTTCATGTCTGAGTTTACTTCAGTTGCATAAGTCATTAAAGATGCCAATGTAGCTCTATTTTAATGTCAGAGAAACAAAGGCCTATTTGGAGATGAGATCGACCATATACAGAAGTAGAAGTAAGATAGAAAGATATTCACAAGAATCCGCTTCTGTGGAATCATAGGAGACGTGAGTGGACGTGAATAATGAGTTGTTCCTCCATGCATAGGATTCTATCTTCCAGGTAGTACCAGTAGTGGTTGAGTACAAACCTACAACAACATAGCTGTTTTAAAGAAAGATTACAGCTCCTTAATCACTTTCTGTTCATTTTTAATTTTTATTTTATCGATTGTTAACCAGTGCTGTGGACTGATCCACTAAGGACCAGTTTCAGTCACAGAAAATGACTAGCTGATATAATGCATGTAAAGTAGGTAGCAAGGGAGCCCACAGGATTTTTTGCAGGGGGATGCAAACCCAGAGCCCTGCCCACGCATCTCCCCATGCCCACAACCCCACCCCACCCATCCCCACCCATGCAGCCAGTCCAGTGTCCCATGACTTGGCTATTTCTCCCCATTTACCATAGACACTGTTCAAACCTCTCAGTGTGCATATTTTATGCTTTACTTCTACAATGATTACAGACATTTGGATTTAATTTACAACTTTTATTTCAAATGTTATAGCCCAAACACTGATAGACAGTTACTAAACCTAAACAAAACAGTAATCTTACAATGAAAACAGACTTAGCATTAAAGCTTCTCTACCTTTGAAATTCATATTCACTGAAACAGCACTGAAACCCACATTCAAAGAGAATGCATCTGACCAGTGGCAGGTTGTTTACCTTTGAGCTGTTTTCAAGCAATAGGCTCCTTCCACACCTTGTAAGGTCCATGCAAAAGTTCTTTGATTCATCTGATTGTATTAATTGTAATATATAATTGAAATGACTTGCTAGAGCTGGAGAATGATTTTGTATAAATGCAAAGGTTATTATGGCAGAGAAGGCATATGGAGGCATGCCTTCATTTTAACTGTGAAGAGATGGCAGAAATTAAATCTAGAATTAAGCTTTAATTATATAAAATTATTGATTGAATATTTCAAACTTTAGAAAAAGAAAAGGCATATGTCTATGAACTTGATATAACAACAGAAACAGTCTGATTCACATGATGATGATTGCGTGATGATGTCCTCCTCTCTTCCTGGCCCCAAGAGGCCAATGAGACGAGAGAGACAGAGAAGGACCAGGGGGGCAAGACCAAGGTATCATCTAGGAAGCCGGAAGATTTTTGACTTGAACTGTTTTATATATTTATTCCTTAGGGACTGTCTTTTATTCCTTCTCAGGCAAGTAAACTCAGAGTGCTTCTCTAGCTCCTCAGAGATCTCAGACTTTGGGTGGCATTAATGCATTATAACAATAAGAATAAATATGAATGTTAATGAGATCGCTTTAAATTTAAAAGTTCGTAAAAACTTTTTGTCCAAAAATGCAACTAATGTTGAATGTTATATTAATCTATGTGAGATGATTTTCTATGCAATTTTTCTAAAAAAGGACCTAGATGCATGTACTTTTTTTTAAAAAAAGAGAAGCTCTTTGAGAGTAACCTAACTTATAATAACATAGTAAATAAAAAATGCTGATGATAGGGAGGGATAGTGGTAATGGATGATGTAGATTATGACCATGCAATGCTGACTTGCTATGATGATGCTATTGATGTGGCAGGTTATTGAAGATTGATGTATGATTTTTTGGTTGAATTTCCCACAATACCATGTATGTTAAGGGTCTTCCTTCCAAACATAAAGATGTTTTTTTTTCCCATGAGATGAGAAGATATGAGCAGTGAGGGGGGGTGGTGAGGACTGAGAGGATACAATATCTAGAGAACTAGGTGCTTAGACCTATTGTTCATAACATTCCGGCATCTTAAAAGACACCAGCTAAATAATCCATATATCACCCATCAATCAGGATAAATAAGAAGATACTTCTTTAATGGGTAACTACTTTTAGATAAGGAATTTTTTTACAGCAATCCCATGACTATGGCATAGCAGAAGCAGTTAGAGTATCAATAACAGAAGGGGTAGGTGAAATGACAAGAGTTATTGGTATTGGTATGTACTTATCCCATCCCAACAATAATGTGTTTATATATCGTGATAATATAAACTTTACAAGGGGGTAGCAATGGGCACCCCCAACAACCACCAACTCTCTTCTGTGTCTAGTGGTATGAGGAGGGAGAGTTTATTAGTAGTAGCACATATTACCAACAAACCATAAAATATAATTTGTTGATGATGACTACTTTTTACTATTTTGGAAAGGAACTGAGATAGAGTTCTTAGAGTTTTATCAGTTTCTTGGAGTTTTTTTTTTTTTTTTACCTCAGAAAAAAAATCAAAGCAAAAGTATATGTTTGGATGTTTAAATAACCAGGATGGATGATGGATGGTCTGACAAGTCTAAGTCTAAAAAAACCTTGGAGGAATACACTTTTATTTTATGTTATAGTAGCACCCTAGACATGTCTTTTCCTAATGTGGTAAAGGGGTCAGACAATATATATATATATTATATAAAGAGAAATTACAGAGACAGCAGAGATGATGATCATCTACACACCTGTTTTTTTTTAGGGGTATGATGAATTCCATGATAATAAAAGTTAGATGCCATTATATGGATATAATATATGAAGAATAAAAATCACCATGAATCATGCAAATAATAGATCAGGAGAGGAGTTATGATATTATAAACCCGTTATTACAGAGATACACTAATGACAACAGGAAAGTGGTATGTATATATATATATATATATATTATATTATATATTATATTTACTACTATATATATATATATTAATATTCCCTCCATTAATGTTTTAAGAGGTGATGAATTATAATTTTTTACTTCGACATTAAATACTGGTTTTTAATATATAATTGAATTATATCCCTTGTATACAGCACCACTTGTTTGAGTGTGTTTTAAATTTATAGTTTTGAACATTTTTCCAGTAAGCAATGAAATAAAACATACAAACCAATAATGACAAACTGGCCCAATTCAGAACATTTCAACCATAAAAGGCCACTCAAACTTGTGTCATTACAAATCCCATCACTAGCTGTCAAACTTTATACTAAACACAAACACTTCAACCTTAGACACTTCTCCCAAATAGCCATCCCACTCCAGCCCCACAAACCAGGCTACACTGTGCCCATCAATCTTTCTCTATCCTTCCTCCTAAACTATGGGAATTTCCGACCCCCTTTCCCCACCTAAAGCAACCATAATCCTCTTTCCCCATCCAGAATTAAAAAAAATTCCTTAATTCCAAATTAAACTGCACTTGTCACACAGCAGGCCATGTCACCTAAGGTCTCACAACCTCTTACTACATTCCTTTTAAGCTATTAACACTGCTTGATGCCACCTTCCCATCCTTCCCTACCCTGACACTTATTCCCCACAGCATTTCCACCATAATGTAAACCAGAAATATAATCATGCAAAATGTGAGTTTGTCTATTAATTGTTGCTGCATCTCTTACATACTACTGTACTGTTTTGTTATACTTTGTATTTCTGTTCTGTTCTTGATATGTATAGCTTACTGCATTCTCTATTCTTTGTGAATTATTTCACCAGACCAGAACCTGCAAATAGTCAGTTGTGATCAGTACAATACCCTGGTAAACAAATGTAAAATAACATGGATACAATAACGCATACAGAGCATCATAGAATGCCTTCTAAACAGCATGAAACCTGACTTAGACCTTCTGGAATTGCTATTTAACCGTAGCCTCCAAACTAGCGTCATGCCTCACTAATGGAGAGCAGCAATAGTCATTAGTCTGCACAAAGGTTGGCCATCTACAGTCTCTGGAAACTAAAGACCTAGAATTCTCACTAGTCTTGTATGCAATTGTCATCCAAGGACACTTAAGATTGGAAGAAACATTTGCATTATTTTCTTATTCTGGAGGTCTTGCCTTTTTCAGAGAAGTATGCACTTAAAACTTTATGTGGGATAGAACCTGCATCTATTTCTCAACTATTCCTAAATTTTTGCTCTGTTCCTCATAATTCTTTTTATTTCCTGGTGAATCATAGAAGATCATAGTCAGTGCCAAAATTAGAGTTTCACATATATTTTTGTCCAGAAAATGGCATATTGATACAAAACACTTGCTCTATTGACTTTATAAGTAAAATTAGAGGAATATTTAAAAACTGTCCCCAATTTTCATCGTATGTCACCCCAGAATTCTTAATCAAGTAAGGTAAGTTTGACATCACATCTTACATGCTTTATTGGTTTTAAAAACAAGTACAACACTTTGAACTGTTTTCTTTCCCAGTAAATGGTAGTACATAGAGCAGCTAAAGCTCCATGTACTCCAAAGAGTTATGATTGGTCTTTGATTATAACCCTTTATTACAACTTTTCAACATGGATGTCATGATTCACTTCTCTATATATGGACTCATTTGATTCTAATCACCATTGTGTGTTTCAGTAGTTTATTTATGTGCACATATATATATATATATATATATATATATATATATATATCATATTACGTAACATATTTATGATATATTTAATACATTTATGTAATGGTTATAATGCATCCATGGTGTAGTGATAAACAGTTCCAAATATCGTTTGCATTGAACATATCCCAAGTTAAAATCATGGGTTGTTCAAAAGCAGCAGATGTTTTATAATGTAAGAACTTGTAACCTACACAGTCTGGATCAACAACATAAATCACATGTGCTAGATTAAGCCATGTCCAGGTGAGTCCATGTTCTTCAGAAGCCACATGGTTCCAACTTTGGATACTGCTCGCATAATGGTTCATATCTACTGTTTTAAATAATAGCAAGCTGAAAGTGGTACTGTTGTGGTCTACTTATACAAATATCTCTGATATTTGCACCACCAAATGGATGCCTTCTGTTATCCTTCCTGTGGGTGTAACTAGGGTATCTGAGACTTTATCAACCACGAGGTCCACCACTACCAGAACATAAGCTAACGTGCTACAGTTTTGTAGTAAATATAAGTATGATGTGGGTGTGCGGAGCTTCTGGCATAACGGACAAGCTTCCCACATCGAATGTGACACTTAATATTTTGACTCTTGTGAATCACTGAATTAACCTACATGACAGTCAGTCTATTCATAAATGCCTTATAAAGCAAATCATTTCTGCAGATTGTGCAATGGCAAGGATGCATTAGTGCATTTACAGCAGACACAGAGCCATTGTTGACTCTCCTCTTGTATCTTACAAATTCAAGCATAACATCACTCTGTGACAAATGACTGCATCAAAGAAAAACATTTTAAATGTTTATAAGCTACTTCCATCTGAGAAAAGGAAGTACAGCTCTGTCCTTCCGTAAAATGATTTCACTTCTTTAGAACAGTACTCAAATGTCTTAGAGACTGCCATATAACATTTTGCTTCATAGTTATTTCCAAAAGGAAATGCAGGCTAGATTTAAGCAGCTTTAAAAATAAACATCCAGACCTCAAAGGTGTACTGTGCCCAATTTAACACATCTGCAGGTTGTTTATTATCTGCATTTACTAACATTACTTAAACACTATACAATGAGGACTCATTTGTATTCAAAAGTGAGCTTACTGATTGGACAGCCCAATCAGGGTGCCCATTGTAAATCGAGCATATACCAATAGAATAAAATTAGGCCACTAAAAGAAAAATTAGGTGCATTCCCAGTACAAAATAAAAGAAAAATCAGGCACAGTCTCAAAAATAATGAGAGGACTGTGCCTAATTTTCGTTATATTTGCATCCCTTGTAAAATTTGTTTGTTTGTGTCTTTCGGCTTTTCCTGGTTAGGGGTCACCACAGTGAAACTCCGGTCCGCTAATGATTGGCAGTTGATTTTTACGTACCGGCTTGCCATGCCTGATGCACAACCTTCAACGAAGGTACGCCCATTCACGCATGTCTCCACACAGAAGACGCTCTAGCTGAGAATCGAACCATACAGCGTCTTACTGTGAGGCGACAACGCTACCGCAGCACCACCACCGCGGGTTATTTGCATCCCTTGTAAAATGTGAACAGAAAAAAAAAAGTAGATTCTCTTTTCTCCATTGCTTCTCTTGCACTGTACTGATGTACTGTGCACGTGTGGGGACATAAATCCCATGCATGCTAAGTATGTCAATAAAGAAGGATAAATGCAAAGGTACACTTCAGTGCCCTTATGCAAAGACATTATAGAAAAAGGTAAGCAATTTGTTTCTTAAACAATATCATTGTATAATAGCAATAATCCACTGCTAGGTGTGGGCATATCAAGATTTACCCATGGTTGGCTTTGTTTAAATGCAAAGGCACACTTAAGATTTACCCATGGTTGGCTTTGTTTAATTACTTGAGCTTTGCCCTTGTGATCAAACCACACCAATAGTGGGTAAATCCTGATGCACACACATCCACTGCTTAAATTATAATAATAGCAAACACTCTGCTTCCTCACCAGTTAGAGGGATGATTGGAGCATATCCTGCCCAGTCAATAATACTGCCTTCTCACATATTGGGGAGCAGCTGGACCCCTACCACAATTACTCGATTCACAGCAGACTTGTTCTCATTCTGCAGGGTGTCTGACTCCATGTACTCAGAGTTCATTAGCTACTTTTCCCTCCAACAACAAGATGTCCTACAGTCATGCCCTTTATCCCATCCTAACGTATTCCACTTGGTCATTGGTGTAGCAGTGTCATGTTCTACAACTCCAGTATGCAACCATTTTCAATCTAACACTGGAACATTTTTTTTAATATTACAAGACTGGATGTTCCTTTACACATGCTTGCCTCTGTACTGTGATTAACTTGGAGTACAAATCTTGATTTCTGTCTGCTCTTCTCTCAGTCATAAAATTGCAGTTTTTTTTTTCTGGTTAAAACAATAGTTTATAAATTATTCTGTTACTATGCCATGTGCAAAATAACAAAAAGCCACATGTATTAATTTCTCCTAATAAAGGCAACATTCTGTTCACCTTATAAGGAGAATGTTACCAACTTCCCATATAATGTTTTCAGAGATTTACAGTCGGCAGTTAAATTTACAATAAAATTTGTTAAATACTAGCTACAGATATAAAGTTCAGGAATAACTCAGTATTATATACTGACTAATTCAAACATTGTGAGTTTGCTAATATGTTTACATTTGTATGCAAGAATGCTGTATAAAGACCAGATATTATAAACCACATAGCAAAGATGCAACAAAGAGCTGAAATAGTTCAGAGAAAAGGACCCTGTTTACATTAGTTATAAATAAGATAAGATTGAAATAATCAAATGCAAAATATAAACATACCTCTCTCAGACTGTTGTGTACTGAAACAATCCAAAATTAATTTACAGGATTATTCAAAAATCTGTCAGAACTCATAATTTGTATAATACATGCTAGTTCATTAAACATTACAGTTATGCTCAAGTGAATGGTTTAACACTGCTGTACATTACCAGACCCTGAATTAACAACCACACATAAGAAGGCACGCATAAATGTTTAGAGTTTAAACATGCCTTATTTTGAAAATATCTCCTTCCAAGTAAACAAATTAAAAATAATAAGTGTTCACATTGCCTTACAACTTTCCTTAAAGCTAAGTCAAAATTCTCACCTCGTGTGCAGTCTGAACATCCTCCGGAGTTCAAATTCCCAGTAGGCGTGAAAGACAAAGAAGTAAACCATTGGTCGCACAGACACAGAAGACAAAAACAGGTCACAAACACCTGTTGCGTCTGTGCGACTGGACGGGATGCAAAGGACGTTGTTAAAGAGGAACACCCTTTAAAAAAAAAAACTTTTTTTTAAAATAAAATTAATTTCTCGGCCAGCCAGGTCCAGGGGGGTGCAAGTGCACCCCCTTGCACCTGCCTGCGGGTGCCCTTGGTAGGTAGTATGAAAACTGTATGCAAAAGATATATATATATATATATATATATATATATATATATATATATATATATATAAGCTGATAAGCAAAAAAAGAACATTATATGCTATCTTAAATTCAGCCACTGGGGGTTGTACAAGCCAGTGTATTTTTTGTGCTGGTCCCAAGCCAGGATAAATGGAGAGGGTTATGTCAGGAAGGGCATCTGGTATAAAATTTTTGCCAGATCAAATATGTGGACAACAAAACAGATTTTCATACTGGATCAGTTGAGGCCTGGGTTAACAACAGCTGCCTCCAGTACTATTGGACAACAGGGTACTGGTGGAAATTGGGCTACTGTTGGCCAAAGAAGATCGAAGAAGAGGGGAAAGGCATGCCCAGAGGCAGTAGGAGAGGAGGGAGGTTAGGAATGCGGAGGTGAGGGTAGGAACTGTGTTGGTAATATGACTGGTAAAGGGAGAGAGCTAGCTGATATGATGGAGAGAAGGTAGGTTGACATATTGTGCATGCAAGAGACCAGATGGAAGGGGAGTAAGGCCTGGTGTATCTGAGGAGGATTCACATTGTTCTGCCATACTGTGAATGCGAGGAGAAATGGGGTAGGGGTGATCCTGAAGGAACAGTATGTCAAGATGTTTATGAAGCTGGAAATTGATGGTGTGATGAATGTTATTTATGCATATGCTCTGCAAGTTGGGTGTGTGATGGATGAGAGAGAAAAATTTCGGAATGAGTTGGATGAAGTGGTAGAGTGTGTACTCAAGGGTGAGAGAGTGGTAATTGGAGGAGATTTCAGTGGGCATGTTGATGAAGGTAACAGAGGGGATGAGGTGATGGGCAGTTATGGTGTTAAGGATAGGAATGCAGAAGGACAGATGGTAGTGGATTTTGTGAAAAGGATGGACATGGCTGTGATGAATCAGTATTTTAAGAAGACTGAGGAGCATAGGGTGACATACAAAAGTGGGGAAAGATGCACACAGGTGGATTATATCCAATGCAGAAGAGCTAATCTGAAGGAGACTGGACACTGCAAAGTGATGACAGGGGAAAGCACAGTTAGGTAGCATAGGATGGTGGTCTGTAGGATGATGGCTATCAAGAAGAGGCAGAGAGTGAGGGCAGTCCCAAGGATCAAATGGTGGGAGCTGAAAAAGGATGACTAAGGTGGACTTCAGGGAAGAGTTAAGACCGGCACTGGGTGGTACTGAAGAGTTAGCAGATAGCTGGGCAGCCACAGCAGAGGTGGTAAAGGAGACAGCTAGAAAGGTGCTTGGTGTGAGATCTAGACAGGGGAAGGAATACAAGAGACCTGGTAATGGAATGAGGAAGTACAGGAGTGTATACAGAGGAAGAGGTTGGCAGAGAAGTAGGATTGCCAAAGAGATGAAGAAAGTAGACAGGGATACAAGGAGATGAGGCATATGGTGAAGCGAGAGGTGGTGAAGGCTAAGGTTAAGGTGTATGGCAAGTTGTGTGAAAGGTTGGACACTAAGAAGAGAGAAAAGAACCTGTACCAATTGGCTAGACAAAGGGGCCGAGCTGAGAAAGATGTGCAGCAGGTTAGTGTGTTAAAGGATAATGAGGGAAATGTACTTACAAGCAAGGAGAGTTTGTTGAGGAGATGGAAAGAGTACTTCAAGGGGCTGATGAATGAAAAGAATGAGAGAGAGAAGGTTGGATGATGTAGGGATATTAAATTAGCAAGTACAACGGATCAGCAAGGAGGAAGAAAGGACAGCTTTGAAGAGGATGAAGAATGGAAAGGCTGTTGGTCCAGGTATAAGCACAGAGGTGTTTAGGAGAGATGGCAGTGGAGTTTTTAACCAGAGTGTTCAATGAAATCTTGGAAAGTGAGAAGATGCCTGAGGAGTGGAGAAGTGTATTGGTACTAATTTTTAAGTATAAGGGTGATGTGCAGAGCTGTAGTAACTACATAGGGATAAAACTGATCAGCCACAGCATGAAGTTATGGGAAAGACTAGTGGAGCTAGGTTAAGAAGGGAGGTGATGGCTAGTGAGAAGCATATGGTTTCATGTCGGGAACGAGCACTACAGATGTGATGTTTGCTCTGAGGGTGTTGAAGTATAGAGAAAGTCAGAAGGAGTTGCATTGTGTCTTTGTGGACTTAGTGAAAGCATAAGATAGGGTGCGTACAGAGAAATTATGGTATTGCATGAGGAAGTCGGATGGCAGAGAAGTATGTAAGAGTGGTACAGGATATGTGCAAGGGCAGTGTGACAGTGGTGAGGTCTGCGGTAGGAGTGACAGATGCGTTCATGGTGGAGGTGGGATTACATAAAGGATCATCTCTGAGCCCTTTATTTGCAATGGTGATGGGCAGTTTGCCAGATGAGATCAGAGTGGAGTCTCCATGGACTATGATATTTGTAGATGACATTGTGATCTGTAGTGAGAGTGGGAAACAGATTGAGGAGACCCTGGAGTGGTGGAGATATGCTCTAGAGGAGAGAAATGAAGGTCAGCAAGAATAAGTCAGAATACATGTGTGAATGAGAGGGAGGACAAGAGGAATGGTGAGAATTTAGGGAGTAGAGTTGGGGAAAGTGGATCAGTTTAAATACTTGGAATCAACAGTTCAGAGTAATGGTGATTGTGGAAGAGAAGTGGAGGAGAGTGTCAGGAGTGATTTGTGACAGAAGGGTACCAGTAAGAGTGAAAGGCAAGGTCTACAAGATAGTAGCGAGACCAGCTATGTTGTATAGGTTGAAGACAGTGGCACTGATGAAAAGACAGGAGCCAGAGCTGGAGGTAGCAGAAATAAAGATATTAAGATTTGAATTGAGTGTGATAAGGATGGACAGGATTAGAAATGAGTATATTAGAGGGTAAACTCAGGTTGGAAGGTTTGGAGACAAAGCCAGAGAGGTGAGGTTGTAGTGGTTAGGATGTACTGAGGAGGATGCTGGGTATATTAGGAGAAGGATGCTAAGGATGGATCTGCCAGGTAATAGGAAAAGAGGAAGGCCTAAGATATGGTTTATGGATGTGGTGAGAGAGGATATGTAGGTGGATGGTGTGACAGAGCAAAGTGTAGAGGACAAGAAGAAATGGAAATAAATGATCCACTGTGGTGACCCCTAACAGGAGCAGCCAAAAAAAAAAGAAGAAAAGAAAAAGATATGCTACCTTAAATGTGAACAACATGGAGAAGCTAGACTGCGTATAAAACAGGAATATATTAAGCGTAAATTGAACAGCTGAATGGAGAGATGAAAAGTCAGCAAGTAAAGGGGAGTAGTAGTGTTGAAATTAAATGTATCCTCAATTCTTGGTGAGTACCTTCACAAGGTGGACCCTGTTTTTCACAAAATCTCACCAAGGTGACACTGATATAGACTGTATTTATATAGCATATATCATGGACAGAAGTAAGTCAGAAACTAAAAAAGATAGCTGGGTGCCCAAGACCCAGGATAAAAGTGCCCAATCCTGGTAGGTGCACTGGTGCTAGGACTAGAAAGAAAGAAATACAGAAACATTCCTACAATGGGGCCAGGCCAGGCCCAGGGGGGAGGATGGCCCCGCTGTTGTAGAAGGAAGTAGCAGTCCACAAAAACTGATTGGCCAAAGAAGAGCCATAAAGACAACAGAGTGTACTATTGAGGATAAGAAAGAAATTATGTATTGTTACAATTATGTAAAAAGCCCAGAATTTCCAGACACAAGATATACAAAAGAATTGAGAGAAATTAGAGGAAAGAAAAATACTTATGCAGGAAAAACTGTCAGAAGCTTCAAATAAAAAGTTGCATTCATTAATATAACAGATTTTTGAAAGACAATATATAGATCAAGAAACTTTGATCTGTTTGGAAAAAGAAGCATCTGAGGAAGTGCAAAAATATAAACAACAAAACCTAGAGATATTTGAAAAATTATAAAAAAAATATGGACGTGGGAAAGAGAGAGATTTGATATGGTGCAATATTTATGCAAAGGAGAAAGCCAAGTTAACTACTATAGAGAAGGCAGTCTCAAAGATATTCGAAAAGAAATGCATGCAAAGGCATCCAGATATGGAAAATTTCACAATGAAAAATTAATATCACAAAGATTTAATGTGGAAAAGATTAGTAAAGCAAAAGTTAAAGAAATAGAAGTTGAAGTTATGGAGTGCCTGTGAAGTGAGGATTTAATGTAGAAGTTCTAACACAGACTACATCACAGCATGATGGAGTGAGTCCCCAGAATAAGGAAAAGCAAGATCATCAGGAGACATGTAAAGAAAAAATATGGCCATGGGAAAGGAAAAGAGATTTAATATGGTGTAATATTTATGCAAAGGAGAAAGCAAAACTAACCAGTACAAAAAGAGCAGTACCAAAGATATTTGAGGAGAAATACAGGCAAAGGAATATGGATATGGAAAACTTTACAATACAAAAAATAAGAAGACTAACAGGAAAAGTAGAAAAAGAGATTAGTAATGGAGAAGTCAAAGAAATAGAAGTTGAGGTTATGGCACAGCTGCAAACAGAAGGATTTGGTGTAGAAAACTGAACGCAGAAGGCACCACAACAGGATAGACCAATAGATATCAAAATTAAGGGGAAACCAGTGGAACAAAAAGCAATTGGTCAGATGCTACATCAAGATATTTTGCAGCTTGGCTCAATCCACTTATAAGACTAAGACAAAGGGGGGGACAATTTTATGGAAAACAAACGTGATTAAGCCAGAAATCATTTATAAGTATGAAGATAAAGAAGGCCTTATGGCATTAGTAATAGTTAAATATAATAAAAGAATATGGACCGTAGCAAATCTATACTGGCTCCCAGGCATTGGAACAGAAACTGTTAAACACTTGGATTTTATTTCCAATAATTATAAAAGCAACTTAATATTAGGTGGAGATTTTAACTGTATAATTGATATTTCTGAAACTACAAATAAAAGACCACTGCATGCATCTGCTGTATGAAAAGCTTTAAACAAATGGGTAGAATAATTTCATCTTGTAGATACTTTAAAATTTAAAGAAGATAAATCTTTGTTTTCCCATCAAAATCACAGATTTGGTACCCAAACTAGAATAGATAAAATATTTGCTGCTCATGACTTAACTCTAAAAAATCATTAATTTCTCAATCATCCCCTGCCCCTTTTCAGACCACAATTCATTGATACTAAAACTTCAAAATGGGTACAAACCATTAATCTTTAACTCCAGAATTTCATCATATATAACTAAAATTAAATAGCTCAAACCCTGGTTATTATCTGAATTACAGTTCTTAGATATTAATTACACCACAGAGATCAATAAAATAATGATATGGGACTCAAAAGCTTACATATATGGTAAAACCCTAACTTGGTATAAAAAAAAAATCAGAGAATGGGATTCTGAATTATTAGATCTACAATCCAAACTTTTGTCAGTAAAAGCTGAAAAAAGATCAAAATCATTTGGAGATGAAAAAGAAAGTAGAAGTGGTAAACAATAAATACAATGAAATTTTAATACATAAAACTAGTTTAGCTTTAGAAAAACTAAAAATGAATTCCTTGATCACTTCTCCTAAATATCTACATAACATATCCACAAGAATCAAAATACAATCAAAAGCTTATAACATTAAAAGTATCTTCCATGAAAAGAAAGGGAAAAATATCTCTGATATAGATGACATTCTTAATGCCTATAGAAATCACTATACGGAACATTTCCAAAACGAAAATATACATATTGATCAATTAAATCTAGATGAAAAATGTTCTAATATAAAAAAATACCAGAAAAATTAAACTAGATATGCAAGCACCCATATCCTACAAAGAAATTACATATACAATAAAAGAGTATAAAAATAATAAATCTCCAGATATAGATGACATAATTATGGAAATATATAAACTTTTTCCTTCAAAGATACTATCCCTCTTCCATAAAACTTTATTATAAATTCAGTCACAAGCTTTAATACCACCCTCTTGGAGATATTCCTTAATCACACCAATCCTAAAGGAAAACAAATCCCCAAACCTCTGTACCTCATATAGTAGACCTATATCATTATTAAATAATGACTTTAAGATATTTAACTATTAACTAACAATGAAAATACCACTATCCAAAACAAATAATCATCAAACTGGATTTATATAACATAGACATACACACGACAATATTAAAAGGATAATTTCTCTTGCAGGCTATTTTAATAAAGAAAATAAAGAAACACTCATAATTGGCTTAGATATAGAGAAAGCTTTTGATTCCCTAAATTGGGATGCTTTATTCAAAATCTTAATGCTATTTAATTTCCTGAATCCTTTCTTCATCTCCTCATATAACAAAGGGTATTAAACAAGGATGTCTCATGTCACCGATTCTGTTTGCTTTGGCTATTGAAATAGTGGTAGATTCAGTACGTAACAATACAAAAATCAAAGGAGTAGATGTTTATTATCAATACAATTCTAAAGCAACGCTCTTTGCTGATGACATATTACTGACATCATCCAATACAAAAGAGACATTAGAAGAATTAAATATTTTAATTGACCCATTTTACAGGACTTCAGGACTCCATTTCAATAAATCAAAATCAAAATTTTTATTTTTAAATAAAAATTGCAAACGAAGGGGAATCACATTATAGTGAAACAAGAATCTATCTTGAAAATATCTAGGAATTGAGTTATGCAAGGGTAATAATGAATTAGTCTCAAAATGCAATAATATCAATACAGTTAAAATCTCTGTAGAAAAGTGGAACAAAATAATATTAACAGTTGAAGATAGACTACAGTTAATAAAAATGGTTTTACTACCCAAGATTCTATATATAGCTTTGGCAATACAACCGTTACCAGAAAGGAATATACTCAAATAAATAAACTCATGCCTAATAACATTTTTATGGTTTCCCAAAAGAAACAGAATAGCTTTAATACATCATATCAGACCATGGAAACAGGAAGGATTAAACTTTTCTGATATAGAAACATATAAAAGCATCAATATCTAAAACAATCTTAGACTGGATAAGTCCAAATTATTCTGCAAATTGGAAAGAATTAACTGTAATATCAATAAATGAATTTGATTTACAAAAAAATTTCAAATAACAGATAAAAACAGTTTGCCATGGCACATATGTATTAGTATGCAATATAACATAACTAAGCCCACTAAAACTCGTATGATTAATTATTACATTCACTCATTTAGGAAAATTATTAATGCAAATATAGATTTAAAAATCTGGTTTGATCTTTTAACACAATTCATAGTTACAAAGAGCCATCCACATAAAATATGCAGAGAAATAATTAATTCCTCGGAACAGAAAGGATTTGTTTGTTGGTTTCAATGTACCAAAGAACTAAAAGTTCTGGATATGCAAACAATCAAAACAACATACAAAATTCCACAACAAGATTGGCTAACTATGTAAAGCATTCTGATGTATTTGCAAGATTTATGCAGAATAATTAGTCATTCTTCATTTAAAGAAATACCTAAACTTACAAAATATCTATATGAAATCATATATAATGATTATGACATGGGAAATAGTATTTCGAAATTTTACAAGATATTGATAAATTATAAAACGCCCAAATCCTCATATTGGAATTCTATAACAAAAGGACACTCATTACAGCTAACTGAAAAAATTAAATCAAATATTTTATTATCAATAAAACTTACATCTGTTACACAATACTGGAAAGTTTTAATTGGAAATGCTTGCACGGAGCATTCTTAATTCCAGACAGTATTACTAAAATTAATTCTTCCAAAAGGGAATATGTTGGAGGTGTGAGCAAATACACAATGCAGATTGGAATCACATTTTTTTTCGACTGTGTTAAAATTAAGCCATTTTGGAATGGTATTAAAAACTTTTTACAAGCTTTATTTAATGAATCGTTTAACTTATCTAAAGCTCTAGTGCTATTAAATGTGTACGAAGGTCTTCATTTGAATGAATCAAACATGTATCTAGTTTGGACAACACTTGCAATCTCAAGGAAGTGTATAACAAGAAGATGGAATACAAACAGAATACAGACTTTGGAAGACTTCTGTAGCCTACTGAAGACCACAGAATTGTTGGAGATTAAAATTAAAGAATTAAGCATTCATCCTAAGCCATTTATTAACAATCCATGGAAAAGAGTCTTATCATTAACTGACACTTTACAATAACTGAACTGATACACACTGATAACTGGATTGTTATACCTATAAAGTAATTGTATATATTGAGCTCTGTTATAGTGTCAGGCTGATGTAAATAGTGTACATAGTTACTTAAGATGTTATATACAAATACTATGGAATTTATTCAACTGTATTTGAGAAATAAAAAAATTTTGAGAAGAAAAAAATATATATTTTGCAGCCTTCCACAGGAGACCAGTATAAACATTCACTTGAAGCTAGAGAGCAAGGAAAAGAAAAGGAAACTCTGATTCAGTCAATGTTGAGGAGTGATAGGACAGTGAGTTTCCATATCACAGAGCAACAGATGACACAGGATGAAATTGAAGAGAATGTGCCACAGGAAGATGCTATAGAACTTTCTATAGAATGCTCACAGGAAATGAGAAAACAAGGGATGTGCTCTCAGTTTGGGAGAAAATGAGCTAAGAGAAGAGTTGCTTGATTTAATGGACATGGACAGATTTATTAAGATCAATGAGAGAAATAGACTGCAGAAGGTCAATAAAACCCAAAAATTAAGTCTGATAAAATAAATGCAGTAATTAGGATTGTCCATAGAGATCCATGTGATATAACAGACGTGAACAGGATATATCACTGTGCTGCTAAATTAATAACTGATAAAGTTCTACCACAAGATCACAGGATAGTGAAAGAAAGGAAGGAGAGAAATTGAATACCATCATGGAAGTATCGAACAGAGAAAACTATAAAGCAATTAAGACAAGAAGTGTCACTGTTAGAAGATTATAGAAGAGGGAATAGATCAACAAAAATACTAAGAAAGATAAATGTTATTAAAGCAATGCACAGTATTAGAACAGACCAGGATCTATCATGCACTATCACAAATAACAAACTAAAACTTTCAGCACAGGTGGGAAAACTTAGAAGATACAAAGATACATATAAGGGAAAAGTACAAAATAAACAATTTGTTGATGACCCAAAAAATTTTTATAGAGAATTGGCAAATAAGGTAAAAGGAAATGAAAGATCGCCAAAATATAAGAAGAAATGGATACATTTTGTTGCATTATCAATGAATATCCTGTGGAACATAACAAAGATGCTAAATGGATAGAAGAAGTAAAAGAAAGAATACGTTGTTTAAAGGTACAGAATATGAAATGGGATGAAGTAAAGTTGAGAAAAGCCTCTAACTGGAAAACCCCAGGCCCAGATGCAGTACCTAACATTTGGTTAAAAGTATTAGCATCTTTGCATGAGGATTTAGCCATGAGTAAGAACTATTTATATGCACACCCCAAAAAGACACCACACTGGCTAACAGGCAAAACAATGCTCTTACTTAAGAGAGAACCTGCAAGTTACCCTAAAAATTTATAGCCCAATAACTTGCCTTCTGACGACATATAAACTATACATGGGAATTGATGCCGACAAAGTTTATAGTCAATTAGAAGAAAACTCAATTATGACAGTAGAACAAAAGGGCAATAAAAGAAAGTCATATGGAACAAAGGATCATTTGTTGTTAAAGTTATAGTGGAGAACTGTAAAAAGGGGATTAATCTAAGTATGGCATGGATTTGACAACAAAAGAGCTTTTGATAGTATCCCACATTCATGGATAAAAGAGTGCTTAATAATGTATAAGATGCACCCTACACTGATCGACTACATTACAGTAACCATGAAACAGTGGCAGCCCACTTTGCAATTGAGCCATGATAAAGGACAAATTATTATCCCAGGAATAAAAATCCAAAGGGGGATATTCTGGGGTGACTCTCTGTCACGGCTGCTATTCTGCCTTGCCATTAATCCATTAAGCTGTTTACTTAACAGCTTAGGCCATGGCTACAATCTGGCTCCTAGAAAACAATAAAGTCTAATTGCTTCTCATCTTCTCTTTGTCGATGATTTAAAACTGTATAGGTCATCAGATGAGGCACTGAAAGCACAGCTGCAGATTGTCAAAACTTTTTCAGATGATATTAGAATGTCATTTGGTATTGATAAATATGCAAAAGCAACCTTTAAAGCAGGAAAACTGCAGCAAGAGGAAAATATCAGTTTGGGACAAGAATGTGATATAAAAGAACTTGAGCAAGAGGGAGTGTTTAAATACTTGGGAATTGATGAATGATCAGCAATAAAACATGAACAAATGCGAATAAAACTCAGTATGGAATACTTTAGAAGACTTAAATTAATCCTGAGAACAGTATTGACATCTAGGAACAAGATCTAAGCTATGAATCAATTTGATCTTCCTGTCCTAACGTATAGTTTTGGAGTGATTGACTGGTCCCAAAAAGTGGTGGATAAATTAGATATTAAATCAAGAAGGATGCTTCATGTTCACCAAATGATTTATAAAAATCAGTGTATATCAAGATTATATATTCCCCATTCTGAAGGAGGGATGGGCCTCCTTGAGATTGATTATATGTATTGATCTGCAATTGTGGGACTAAACACATCTACTGACCTCACAAGATCCAAATGTAGTGAAAGTTTTGAAACAACATGAGGGGAATACATCTAAGATGACTTCTCTGCTTAATTTAGCAGAAGCATATCAACATCAAGCAGGAATGGAAATCAAACCAGAAGTAGATAAAAAAACAGGCACAACGGAATGTGCCAAAAAACAAAAGAAAGAATATAAGGTGAAGGACCAGATGAGAAGACAAGAAATGTGGAAAAAACATAAATATAGCTGCAAGTATAGAAAACTTCAGGAAGAGCGTCATGTTGATCAAGAATGAATGCAGGAATGGTTAAGGAGAGACAAATTTAAACCAAGAAATAAAAGGTTAATATTGGCAGCCCAAGATAGTGGGCTGCGTACGCACTGGTTTTACAAAGCCCATTGAACATGTGGGAGAAACAGACAAATGTAGGTTTTGTAAAACCAAATTGGAAACAGTCACACACCTTGTTGCTGGTTGCGACACACTAATTGGCAGAAGGACCGTATACTGAAAGGCATAATAATGTGGCAAGACTGTTGCACTGGGGATTGTACAAACATTATGGTATCGAAGTGGCTGAAAAATGCTGGAAACATGACCACAAAGCATCATAGAAAATGATGTTTATATCACATGAGATCACCCATTACCAACAGTTCAAAAGATAGATGCTAGAAAACCAGATATAGTGATCCAAGAAAAGAAGACAAAAGAAGCACTGAGCATTGACATTGCCACACCCAGTGACTATAGTGTCTTGCGTAGAGAGAGACATAAAGTCATAAAATACCAGGATCTGCAGGCAGAAACAGAAGCAATGTGGAAGAAAGATACCCAGACAATTCCAATAGTAGTAGGAGCAATGGGTCTTAAAAAAAAGAATTGACAATCATATTTAGATATGTTACCAATCCATGTAACCCCATACGAATTGCAGGAGGAGTCATTACTGGGCACATTGCAGCTGCTGTTGAGCACTACTGGCTGACATCAAAGATTGAAGCAATAGTAATTTCATGAACTTTAATCATACTTTGACTTAGAAATGGGGTCCATTCCCGTCATGGTATTAGAAACCTAAATGATTTGGAGAAATTAGAAAGTCAGCAATATGTTATCAATAAAGGAAGCCTCTTGTGAACTGAAAAAACAGGCAATTCTGGTTACATTCCAGTGCTGAGAAGAGCACTTGTATCAAATGTCAAAAACTGAAGCAAAACTAATTTCATGAACTTTAATAATATAAGGAATGGGGTCCATTCCCATCAAGGTATGTAAAAACCTAAAAATTTGGAGAAATTAAACAGTAGATTAATTAAATTTATAGGTAACACTGTAAAGAGGTAACATGTAGAGTGGAATCAACATGTAAAAAAAGGAAAAGAATATGTCCAGCATGTAAGAGCCGTGTAATAAAATAACATGAGAAAACCGAAGTATTAAGAATAAAACTGAAAGACAAGTGATTAAAACTACGATAATTATTTGATTAGAATGGATAAATGACAACTAAAACAGTCTTCTAAGAAGCCATAACATTTTTTTATTTATTCTTTGTTGACTGGGTTAGTCCCATTAGGCTAGTAGCCTCTTTACAGGGGAGACCTGAGGTGGGATTTATACTACTAGAGGAAATTTGGCCAGGGAATCTGGGAACTTTTTTCATAGCTGCTGTGGGATCTTTTATATGCACCTGAGTTTCTACCAACTCAAGCAGATGGGACCTCGGTTTAACATCTCATTCAAAGGACATGACATTCAGGAGTGCAGCAACTCCCTTATGCTGCACTGTGGTGGTAGCAATACATTTACCAGGCGTGGGAATAGAACCCACAGCTTTCTGCACCAAAGGAGAGTGAGCTACCTGTTGCATCATTGTCACTGTGTTCTGGTTGCATTTTTCACCAAGTCTTGCAATCAGGGTATCCACTCTAAAGACAGAATGGGCATTGCTTCCACAACAGTTCAGTGTATCTTAGCAAGAGCTTCCTTCTTGCTTTCTTATCCAGAGTTTGGGATACTGCCCATAAATTATTATAATCAAAAAAAAAAAAAAAAGACAGACGGGAAGTAAAGATACAGTACATCTGTGTGAGTTGCTCATCATAACTCAATGATTAATTTTATTTTTATCTTTTAATTACTAGTACTCTCCTTCCTTTCTTCCCCAGCTTTTTTCTTATATTTGTAAATTGCTTTTGTTCTGTGTTTGTGGTATCAGCAGTCCATAGTATAGAACCCCTGGCCTTCTACACCAAAGGTGAGTGTGCTACCTGCTGTGTCACTAATCCCTGTCACTGTCATAACAATCTTGTCTTTCAAACTATTCAGCCATGCATTGTCCATTTCTTCAGTCCTGGCCCTCTCCTCAACCCCTCCTGTTTTTCTTTCAGCCTTCTGTGGGGATTCAAAGGCCTTGCTCAAGTTCAGGCAGAGCATGTCTGTCCCTGCTTCCATGTCAAGTGTCTCTGGTAACCTAGTCATTAAACTGCAGTAGGTTTTACTCAGTTCCTTCTGATCATGAGCCAATGTTTGTTGCTCTCCTGGAAATAGTTTGACCTCTAGAAATGCTACTAGCCTTTCCATCGGATTTTTTCTGTGACTTTCCCTGTTATTGCTAACCTAACAGGTGTGTAGTTTCCCAGATTTAGACTGCAAATTCCTTATGCAAATATTCCACATTTGCTATTTTTCAGGTCTCTGACACTTCTACACCATCCAGTGATATGTTGTCCATCAGAGGGGAATTTACAAAATCAGTACAAGGTTTTTAATTATAGATAACAAGAAAACATGAAACACATTCACAGAGTTGCTTTTTCATAAAGCCTTTACTCACAAATGCTAAATTCATCCTTGTTGCATGACGCACATCTCAATATTTAACAATTAAAGGTACAGTTCATCATATTTGAGAAAATCAGTCTGTAGAGAGATATGTCTAAGTTTAATTTTTCTGGAGAAGTGACTTATTTTCCTCCAGAACTATCTAGGTTTTTGATGTGGTTACCCAACCCCCACTCTCTAAGTGCATCAGTCCTTTCCACAGTAAAATTTCCTGATTCTGATTTCACAATTATGCCAAAATCAGGGTAATAAGCCTGACTTAAAAATAGTAATGTGTTATTTATTTAATCATGATCTTTTACTTCTATGTTATAAGCTTATTTTTAGTAATGATGCAACAAGCAGCACGTCAGATGGACACCAGGGCATGCGTATTGCATCCATGGCATATCTGACCATTAGCCTTTACTACAAAGTTACAACTGACCAGTTCAAGAGCAGATGGTTAGTTTATGTTGGTTATTTAATGCTCCAAGCAGCTCAAGAAGGTTGATTACTTAAGGGAACAAGCAAGTACAAAACTAGTTACGCTAAATGTGGGTCAAACCCGCGTGTCACAAGAAGTGGACAGATGCTAAATGTAGTATTGCATATATGTGTCATAAATGTTTGTACTTACATGCCTAAAGTATAATTGTAAAGCATACCTCTGTGTCTAATAATGACTCACACTTGTGCATTCCGTGTTTTATATAACTTTATCATTCACGGGGACCTTTTGAAGTACTAAGATACTATAATCCACTCATTGAATTTGCCTGCATAAATCCCCAAAGATAAAACATTGGAAAATGTTGTTACTGTGATAGGGTATCATACAGACAAGGCACAGGCACAGTTTTCTTTAGTATAAAAAGGTAAAGCGAGGTTGTTGCTGGTATATGACAGCAAAATCCCTTTAATATGGGTAGCCACACAGCTGTGCAGCTGGCCCCAGAGTAGGAACAAATCTGTAATTACATAATCTTTTTCTTAAAAATAAATACATAATTCTAATCTACAACATAGAAAAATTAAGTAATGGGTACACATTGTAGGAATGAGGATAATGCATAATTTATTCCATCTACTTCTTGGTTTTGCTTCATGATTGCGGAGCACAGCCAATAGGCAACTTGTGTCAATGCTCTTCAATGTTTAGAATGCTCCACACAGTCCTACGGAAGAAACCACTTTCGTGGGCAAAATGTCTCTCTACAATCAAAGAAATCACATTCATGGCTGGTATAAGTTGTCCTGTGCTAAGGATCTCTTCTGCAGTCCCTGGCCATTGGATTACTTTCAGATTAGCCCTTGCCATACTTCTTCTTTCGGCTTTTCCCGGTTAGGGGTCGCCACAGCGGATCACCATCCACTCATGATTGGCAGTGGAGTTTTACAGTGTCAAGTTGCCAGCCCGGTGCCCAACCTTCCACAGAAGGCACACACATGCACACACTCACACCTAGGGCCAATTTAGTGTGTCCAATCCACCTACAGCATGTCTTTGGGATGTGGGAGGAAACCGGAGCACCCAGAGGAAACCCACGCGACCACAGGGAGGACATGCAGACTCCGCACAGAAGGCACCCCAGCCGAGGATCGAACTGGAGAACCTCTTGCTGTAAGGCAGCACCACCGTGGCCGCCCCAGATTAGCCCTTGCCATACATTATCACCAAATTGCTAAATCTGTCTGTGAAAGCAGGATTAAATTAATTTATTAAGCAATTTCCTTTAATAGAAATATTCAGGTTGTCTTAAATGCAACAGACACGTTGATTGTTTTGGCAGGGGATTTATTTTAATTTTTTGTTTTTGGTCAGGCTGCTCAAACTGAAACAGTTACAGTGAGACCTAAATTAAAAATTTCATGCTGATGTGGAACCAACAGATAGTAACCAAAATATAAATACATTCTAAATAAGCATGCATGAATGACAGAATTGTACACATTTTTTTTTCATCTTTGTATCAGATTTTACTAATATACAGAGAGTTATGACTGATGTTAACGTCATAAAGTAAAATAAATTCTAATTACTATGTTTGGATTTATACTCTCCAGCTTACAGTACACTAGAGAGAGAATTATAATGGACGTGAATGACAGTGAGTCCATCAACGACCGAATGAAATCCTCACTGTTGACAATGAAGGTTTCATCCAAGGCTGTAGGATTTGAACATATTTTAAGTGCATTACTGCCGATTACATGTTTATTAGATTTCTTAATCCTTCTCATAATAGGTTGCTAAGTGTAGAATTCAAGAGCATTTTAAGAAATGGTCTAGCAGGCTTTACGCAAGGCTGGAGAATTGTGGGCGTCTAGAAAGGAGAAGTTAACTGTTGTACTGACGAGCATTAGAGAGAGAAAAAGACTGTTCGATTCTGTTGCTTTCAATTGCTCTGTCATGTTGTCTGCATTTATTCTGCTAAACATTTGCATTATGTTTTGACTAGCATGACAATGAACAGCTTATGTACTTTCCAGCAATATTCATTCATTATTCTGCGTAGCACGTGGGCACCAGTCACAGTTTTAAATGGAATTCACATTTGATTTTAACATGGAATGCCCCAGTTTTACCAGTTGTCTTTACATGGCAGGTTTAAATGGAATTCACATCTGATTTTAACTTGGAATGCCCCAGTTTTACCAGTTGTCTTTACATGGCAGTTTTAAATGGAATTCACATTTGATTTTAACATGGAATGCCCCAGTTTTACCAGTTGTCTTTACATGGTGATAAGAGTTACATTTTTATTTATAAGAGGTCATATTAAACCCACTGTCCAGCAATTATGCTGTAATACTTCTGATATCAGCATCAAAACTGTTTGATGATGCTGTGACTGCAGTATGACATCATTTTAGTGTTACAACTTTAGTTTTTTTTTTTTACCCCAATTTCATTTTTTTTTTTTTTGTTCAATCATCTTTTTCTTTCTCTTCCTCTTTGCTAACCTTATGTCTTATTATGACTCTTCCAATGTCTTGTGTCATTCCTGCATTGAAATCTCTTCAGGAAGACTGGATGGCGTGTTTCTGGTGTCTGTCACACTACAGGTGGGGAGAGGGCTTCTTTATGTTTTTATAGTTTATCAAGTACATAAGGCATATGATGTATTGACATTAAACATGGTGCAACTACTTACCTTAATATATGAGCTAATCAGACATGTCTGGGTGTTGTTACAGATACACTTCCCATCTACAACACAAAATGCCCAACTGTCTACCCAGAAGGAGAAATCATGGGTCCGACTAATTTGATCTCCTCCCACCACTGACTAACTGCTTTCTCAACTGAAAATGTAGATTTCCTGAAAGCTAACTTTTCAAAAAAATGAAAAAAATGCCCAAAATCCATGTGGCAAAAAACTCCTTTTTTTTCAGCAGGGCAAGCCCCTCTGCACCACCATGTGGGAAGGAAGCCCCCCTGAACTCCACAGTCGCAACAAGCCACCGACGTCAAGATGGGAGAAATCTCCATGAAAATTGAATCACTGCCTGCACACAATTAGAAATCGCATTAGTAATGATTTCCTATGGGAAGAAGCATTTCATCTTATACAGTTTGCTTTTTTTTTTCTGAGAGCTACTGACACTTGTGCAATTTCACCTTGGGCATGTGTAGGAAAGCCAACTAGACCTTTACAACTTAGAATGCTAGTTAAGCCTTGAATGCTGGTATCACAGATAAAGTACCTACCTGCCAGTGGAATATATTAGTTAGCAATATTTTTTAATGTACTTAGCATAAAGCACCTAATAGAAGCTGTTCTAAAACAGCAAAGAATTAACTTGCGGTAGTTGACGACAAAACTCAGGCATACTGCATGTACCACTGCCCTTGCAGTACTTAAAGAAAATAAAATGTTTTAATTGATGCCTCCTGCTATATATAATTGTATATAATTTCAGGCTGTTCTGTGAAAAAGTGTTTTAGTTGGCGGGAGTTGTGAATAAGAGAGAGAACCTTGCCTGGCAGGAGGATTATCTAAATCTGTTCTTTCCTTTCATTTATTAGCTTTAAAAAATGGGTTTAAAAATAACAAACCCCACTGATCATTCACAATTCAAAATTATACATTAACACAGAATAAACCTTTATAAAAACAACACAGCGCTAAATCATGTGCCAACAGAAACAATGCCATGTTGATACCAGTTTGTTTCACTCACTAACCAAGACCCTTGTTTTCTCAGTCTAATTTTAGGAATTTCAAACTGAGATACCTCCAGAGGGTAACTATTTTTCTCCTTGACTGTTCTAACAGGGATTGTTATAAAATGCTCCAAGCCTGATTAGTTCTGTGGCACGCTTATTAAAGTCCCACCCCCTCACATACAGTGTGTTAAGATGTGCACTTTCTACTGTATGTTTGTATGTGGCATTTTTTGCTTGATAGATTTTTGGAGCCTCTTGCCTATTAACTAGTGTCTGCTTGAGATTTGTCAAAGTTATGTCATCTGCCCCTTTAATTGTGGAAGTTCGTGAAAAATATCTTTATTTGGGGGAAAAAAAGAAAATAAAATAATCCTCTCATAGCTGTGACTCCTTGGGTGCACCATCATTTCATCCTATAGCAGAACATAGCAGATAACGGGCAGTGGACTTTCATGGGTGAATCTGATGTTAGTGATTAATTACATAATGTGGGGTCAAACGGTATCCATAAGTATGTGCATTTTTATGAGTATCCCAGGGCTGGTTATGGTTCCCCTTGCCACACTTCATTAGGTATCCTTTTCAGCAGCTTAGACCATCAGGGCTCTCGGCTAATTACGTCTACAGTACAGCTTCGTTTCCTGCTTCCTGGCCTTCATGAGAAATGCAACACATCTTGGCAGACACATAATTAGCTGAGGATTACAGTGCTGTTTTTTTTCTGTCCTGACGACTACTTGCATTAGCTAGTTTACAGGCTGCAAGGCAAAGTGGACGTCAAAAAATACCAAGTGTGTTATCTGCAAATAGGTGCCAACTGCCGAGATTCAGACTGGATTAGAAAAGTCTGATTAACTGCAACATTCCTGCACTCATGGTTTTATCCTTCAATAATTCCAGTGTTTTCAGGCTTTAAACTATTGTTTTAAATAATGCGAATGCACAACCACTATTCAGTATCTAATTTACTGGCTAAATTAATGTAGGGCAATGGGCGTCCACTTTCACTATCTTATTTTCATATCACAGTCCAATCAATAGATTTTGTTTAATTTTTTAAATGCTGCTGCTTAAACATACATAGTCATTTTTTTTATAAAAAAATTGGCCTTTAAGCTGCTTTGTGTTTTACTTTGTGTATTGGGGTGGATAGGAAGTTTACACTGCTGAGTTTTCCTGAATAAATTAAATACTTAATTTTCTAGACTTTAAATTACTATCCTATTTATATACATATATTTTGTTTAACGTACAGTTTTCAAACATCTTTATTTGCACTGTTAATATACTTACTCATGGATTCAGAAATGCAGTATCCCTGACTGTAGCCAAGGTAGCACTATTAACATTCCATGCATGATGAGTCCTGATGCTTATTACACAAGTATGCAGCCAGGCCCGTCATGGCCAGAGCACTGACCTGCTGCTGAATTGTCTTAGACTGCCTCAAGGCCACACTGAAGTATGAGCAGCTGTAGTAAACATTGAATGTGCACGAGCAACTTTGGTAGTCATTGTGAATCCATGTGAACAGGTGGGAAAACTATGCTGACAATGCATTCATGTCATTTACAGCAGTATGTATGCAGAGAAATGTTCTGTGAAAAAGAAAATGTCAGGAATGTCAAAGGATGGAAGTGTAGAGGCTTTACTAGGGCAACAGAGCCCACAGAAACAGGCAGAAGAGTACAAAGGGGCCTGCCCACCAAAGCAGGGCTACATAATGGAGAAGGAGGGTCCAACAACACTTGAATGTAGAACTATGTGAAATGTAGACATGAGAGGAGGGATGCAATAAAGTAACTGACCTTCCTGACAACATCAGCATTTGTTCAGAGTAACTGTACTGTAATGTAAAAGTCATTTAAAAAAGGAAAATATAAAACTCTGAGGTTTGACGACCCGTCAGCTCAGTCCTCTTGCATTATATCCTCACTTCCTTAACAAGATGAGCCACAGACGCAATCCTATTTAAGACATCAGAAAACGCACATTTCAGGAGACTGTAACACCTTTGCAGTCTGAAAATCAAACATTGCAAAACAACATACAACCCCCAGTAGATTCGATCTCTCCACCCAGTGCATTGACACTATACAAATGACCTTGTGAGTGCATTGAGCCAAGGAAGCTGCTAGACTAAAGACATTAGCTTTACCTTGTTTCAGATTTGCATGGTGGTGGGCAAGACCAATGGCAAAATCCATAGAGCATGACAGGGTTTGGACTAAATTTTTGCCACAGGACAGAAAGTGACATTCCTCATTGGTTATATATGGATATCGATGTTGCTGTATGTAGCATGCAGCAGTATATGACCACAGAAAGATTATTTTGTTTTAGAAGCTCGCTCTTGGCATGTGAGTGGTGTGTTTATCGATTTTTTTTTTTTTTTTTTTTTTTTTTTTTACCAGAATAAAGGTTAGAAATCAGAGTACAAGACAGAGATGAAAAGGAAAACTAAGCAGAGAGTAGAACACAAGGTGAGCCAAAAAACAATGAGCAGAATGGAGGTTTGGTAGGATAATAATTCGCTACATCTTAGCTCAATGATCCTGGACAAAACCAAAACTAAGGTTTGTTAGAAAGTACCAACATTTGTGACAGATTTTACCTATTGTTGATACTAATTTTATACTGATTTTTTATTGTAATACTTTATTACAATATTTTATGTTAATATTGTTTTGCTAGTAATATTACACAAATATGTGGGCAGTTGAGAGGTTTGGGTGGCAGTAGCATAACTGGGGAGGTGGAAGAGAGGGGCAACAGTTGCAGAAACAAAGTGTTGGAGCGGATCCCAATAGCTCGTTAATGCATACCATATTTTAAAGCTGGTATTGTATTTGCAGTCAGTCTGGAGTGCTGTAGCACTCCTTGTGTGGTGTAAACTGCAGCAAGTGCATGCTACATTGTAGCAAACATTTTGCTACACTTTAAAGCATTTTTTTTTTGCTGCAGCACTTCATGTGGAGTATGAGCTATAGCAACTGCTAAAAAAAATTAAACCTGAACACTGTAGTGCTCCTTGGATAGTATAAACTATAATTAAAGCAGTTTGGTACACTTTTAAAGAAAAAAAGATTACTTTATAATTTTTTTTTTCATTAACAAAATGAAAAGAAGGTGGGGGCATGGACAGGGGTGCAGAGTTGGGACTGGATTGGCTCCTGAACATTTATTTTCTCTTCACTCGAAGGGCTTTTGGAGGGGGGCACGGATTGCATACTATCTCCAGACTGCCAACTGAACATTCCTGCAAGTTTGTAGAAGTCCTTTTCTATTTTTTCTCTTCCTCTCCACTTGAAGAGTGGTGGGGTGCTAGTTAATCTGACTGGCACAGGGTGCTGGTTGAGCCAGCTGTGTCACTGATGGGTGGGAGTCTTTTTTGTGAGACAGGACCCTTTTATTTTATATTATTTATTTTATTTAGAGGAGACAAAGTGGGAAAGGAAATCCGAGAACTAAGAGGTAATTAAGAGGGGGAAGTTAGCAGGGAAAAACAGACATGACAGGGTGTGAGGTAATGCAGTGATGGAGAGGGAACACAGTGGTGAAGGAGACAACAGACAAACAGAAGGAAGACAATGGTAAGGGGAAGGCTGCACAACGTAGAGGGCTAGGTACAGACACAAAAATGGGGGACACCAGGTTGGGGGATGGATTGGGTGTTTGCAGATGCAACCTCTGCCAACTTAGATCCAACAGGTGATTACTTATTACCCTGGATGCAATCACCACTAGGTCCTACGTCAGATGGTGAAATCAACACGGAACAGGGGTGTGATTTAACATGACAGAAGGTGTGAAAGCAGCTGTGGCAGGCTAGGAGCTAGATGTGCTGGGAATGTCTGGTGGTGGAAGTAATGGTAGTACTACTACTGCCACCTGTGGGAGGATGACAGGGCTTGTTGCTGGGATAGGTACAGGTTGTTGTACAGTTGCATATAATAGTAAAAGAAATGGCTAGAAAAAAAAACAAATACATGTATGTAAGACAGAGGATGGGGAGGGAGAAATATAAACACAATGATAATTGTATTCTTAACTATAATGATGCGATTAAGTACAACAGACATTTAATAGTAGTACTTGGACAGTAATTTCATCAACCAATTTGTCTGAATATATGATATGGGGGGCTAAGCTAAAATCCATCATCACATGCAGTCTGACATGACAGAATATTAACGACAGGAATTATTTATCGAGACACCAAATACTATATGTGCTTGTGTACAGTGATACAATTTGAGTTTTGAAAATAATAATAATAAAGTGCATCTACAAAATAAATATGCTGGTCACACATTAGATATATCCATTATTGGTGATAGATGAAGGACAGATACTTCTATTGTATATTGTGCAATCGCCAGCAAACCACTGAATCATGTAGTGATGCTCTGATTTCACTGGGATGATAACGTTTTATCCACAGTCATCCTAACAATGTCACAAAACCTTAATATGATAATCCACTTGTCCACCTACACATGCAGAAGTACAGTGATAACAGTGAATAGTCGTCCTACTGATCATAAGCTATACCAGTACTGACCGATGTTATACTGTTGTATACAAGTTATACAGAATTACTTTTAATGCATTGCACAGTCGTCCTACTAATCTTAAGCTATACCAGTACTGACAGATGTTATACTGTTGTATACAAGTTATACAGAATTATTTTTAATGCATTGCACAGTCGTCCTACTAATCTTAAGCTATACCAGTACTGACAGATGTTATACTGTTGTGTACAAGTTATACAGAATTATTTTTAATGCATTGCACAGTTGTCCTACTAATCTTAAGCTATACAAGTACTGACAGATGTTATACTGTTGTATACAGGTTATACAGAATTATTTTTAATGCATTGCACAACCGTCCTACGAATCTTAAGCTATACCAGTTCTGACAGATGTTATACTGTTGTATACAGGTTATACATAATTGCTTTTAATGCATTGCACAACCGTCCTACTAATCTTAAGCTATACCAGTACTGACAGATGTTATACTGTTGTATACAAGTTATACAGAATTATTTTTAATGCATTGCACAGTCGTCCTACTAATCTTAAGCTATACCAGTACTGACAGATGTTATACTGTTGTATACAAGTTATACAGAATTATTTTTAATGCATTGCACAGTCGTCCTACTAATCTTAAGCTATAACAGTACTGACAGATGTTATACTGTTGTATACAGGTTATACAGAATTATTTTTAATGCCTGCAATTGATGACATGAGAGCAGACTTTTTTATGACAACATGCACACTAACCCCAGAGCTCTTAGGCACCCAAGTCTGCTGCTGTACATCTACCTATTCCTTGTGATCTCTACAGGAGCTAAAGGTCTGTTGAGGGCATAAAGAAGCACTGAATGCTGGTATACAGTAGTAGGTTATTTAGTTAGCTAAATGATGGTATAGTTATAATACTGAGATGGTGATGGCTCATTAACTTCATCCTCCCATCACGAAGGAGATCAGGATTGTGTTGGCTCATCTCAATATAATGTTGACAGCATTGGTCCCCCAGGTCTACTTCAGAAGACTAACAAACCAAAAGACCCCGTGCACCCCTCATGTGGGGGCTGCACCCCCCACAACCCCCTGCTAATTATATATACCAGCTCCAAGATCCCACAACAGTGGAGAAGTGCAAATTCCATCCTTAAGTATTTTGAGTTTCGGTATTTTGGAATTCAGTTGTTTGTTTTTTTTCAGTCTTCTGAAGTACACCCATTCTCCCATGCTTGGAATGCCAGTAGCATGGGTGACAGACATAGCCAAACTATTTCAAGTATCAGCCTTATGCTTTGATCTGGTATAGCCCTTCTTCTGGAGCCTCTGGCTTTAATGCTTATGGAGAATGTCCAGAAAAATCTTGGATGACTACTCACACCACCTCTGTGCTCTAAAAGGAGCACTACCCTCACCTCCTTCCATCATAATCTGTCACCTTCAAAGATCTCAAGAAAAATATTGGAGAAATGACACCCAAAGCAGTTCTCATATGTCCCAGCCACCATGCAACAATGGGCATCTCATTTGCACAATGGATGGTAAACTAATAAAATATAAGTACTGTATTATTATGATTACAATGGCACTTTAAGGTATGAAACATGGCAGTCCTCCATCCCTCTGTATGCTACTGAGAATACTTGCTCTACAGTGACTCTATCCTCAGATGGTTAAATATGGGATGGCAGTTCTTCCCACCGTAATATAATTGCCTTCCAGCATGGGCACAGAGCTGCCACAGATGCTCAGGAGTGTACATGGCATTGTGGTGAAATTTGCACAATGTTTACCACGCATAACCGTCATGCAAATTCAGTGATTCAGAAAGAATAATGAAATGAGCCCTAATTATCATAATCATTGCTCAAGAAGGATGGATCTACACCCTATAAGCCTAACTAGAAGCACAAAGCCTCATCACACTATGGAAAAAAAAAACTGGGAAAGGTGTTTGAATCTTGAGAGCTGCCTTTGCTGAAGGCTTTCTTTCTGAGCCAGATATGTTTATATACGGTAAATATTACTTCTCAAGTAATGTGTTCAGTTGTAGACTAACTTTGACTGTTTCTTTTTCTTCGCTAATGCTTGTGAGGGATGTCAGTTTGTCAGTAAATTCAACTGTCTTAAGGGGTACATTGCAAGTGTTCTGCCAGTAGTAGACTGTGAGGTTGTTAAGGTAGACAGAACATCTCTCTCATTCCCCCCCCCAGTTCATATTCTGAGTAATATATATTACTATTTTACTATTGTGTGCCTTGCACAAATGTCATTAATCACAACTTTAGAAACAGTGGGATTATAATGGTCAAGTGTTGTCCAGCTGCACTTATGTAATTGTTTTATGGGGAATATGTGCTAAATACACATCTATGCCAAACATTTACTTGAAGATTTGGGACTCGGGATCACTATGGAATACCAGAATTCCACAATTATGAAATTCTGAATCCCGAGGACCAGAATCTCGAGATTGCAGAATCTCGAGAGTAGTGAATGGGGACAGCTGTACAGTGCGGAATGGGAACTTTGCCATTCACTCCACTGTAGTGAGATCTCGGAGTTGGTATATTTAAGTTGCAGGGGGTGTGGTGGGTGCAGAGGGCTTGCCCCCTGCATACACGTTAGAATAGTTTGTTGTATGTTTTACTTTTTTTTTTTTTTTAAAGTTTCCAGATTCCGCAACCTCGAGATTCTAGTCCTTAGGATTCAGACACTTGAGATTGTGGAATTTCAGTATTCCATAGTGATTCTGGGCACACACATCTCCCAGACACAAACTGAGCATAATATATGACCTAGTTTGATAGGATTATTGTACAAATTTTATTAGGTCCATCTAGAAGAAAGCTATTAATTTGCCTGTTTTCCATAGCAAAAGAGCAATGCCTAAAAAAACAGGGCCATAAGAAAAGTGCTGTATCTGGTGACCCATGCACATGGACTTGCAAGTCTAAATTATTTTCTGGCTTCTTTGGGAGTCAAGTCTGACGACCACTGGTTATCTCTAGCACTATCTATCCATCTCTTAGCTAGACATCTAAATTTCCTCCTGCCTTCGTCCTGTTTCTTTCAAATCTTCTTCACTAAATTGTCTTCTGCTTTGCTGCACAGATGACTAAACCACTGTAACCTGTTCTCCTTCACCTTGTCTGCAAATGTGGCTACTCTGGCTTCTGGTTTGATGTCCTAATTTCTTCATCTGTCCCACATGGTGGATTCCACCACCTGTCTCAGGTACTTTATCTCTATTACCTCAAGCTCCTCAGCTGCTCTACCTTTGATGCCCAGGTTTCTATGCCATGCAGAAGCACTGATTGCACTGTTTTATACAACTTTTCTGCCTTTTTGGTATCCTTCTGTCACATACTACTCCTGACATTATATGCTAACTAGCTGTAGCACCTCTAATTCTAACTTTGATCCCCCTCATTTAGACTTAACTGCTCCTCAACCACACCTCCCAGATACTTGAATCTATTAATCTGTACCACAATTTCCTTTCTATCTCACTTTTCACCTTCTTCTAATTTCCCAGTTTGATGCCATGATAACTGTCCTGCCTGTACTCATTTTCACTCCTTATGCTTTCAATTTTACATTCCAGTCCCTTATTTGCTAAAGCTCATGTCCAGATCTGCTGGTAATGCCACGTTGTCTCTATGCAGCAGCTGTGTTGTTCTGCAATTTTCACCTGTTTGCTGATTAGTCTATCACCAGTATAATGCTGAACCCTCATACACACTCATTCTCACCATGAACCCTTCTTTGAGTTCAAACATTGTTCTCATTTCTGTCATTGGGTCATTGTACATAGCCTGCACTAATTCTACTGATGTTTCTGGGACAGTGTTTGGCATTCTGTTCTTTTGGCACAGTGGTTTCAGTTATTTGGAGTTCGGGTAAACGTAAATTCGGTGAAGCAAATAGGACCCATATACACAGACACACACACACACACACACACACACACACACACACACACATATATATCTATATATATATATATATATATATATATATACAAACTACACATATATATATATTTATACACACATATATATATATATATATATATATACATATATATGTCTCTACCTGAAAACGCCAAAATCTCTAAACGCCGATGACGAGAACACCGACACCGGAAGATCGACAACGGAGAAGACCGGCAGTTGAGAATCCCGATGCTGAGAACACCGACATGTAAAGGTAAGTGTGCGATAGGGATGGACGTTAGAGTCAGGGTGTGGGTGAGGTAAGTGTGTGATAGTGATGGACGTTAGGATAGGGTGCGGGTCAGTTAAGTGTGCGATAGTGACGGACTTTAGGTTTAGGGGCGGGGTTAAGTGAGTTAGGGTGTGAGTAAGGTAAGTGTGTGATAGTGACAGAGTTAAGGGTTAGGGGCAGATTAAGTGAGTTAGGGTCGGGGTGCGGGTAAGGTAAGTGTGCAATAGTGACGGACCTTAGGGTTAGGGTTTGGGTTAAATTTAGTGCATAGATAATTGTGTATGTAAGGTGTAGTGTAGGTTTGTAAGGTTTTTGGTGTGCTTGTATTGTGTGTGTGTTTTTCAGAAAAGGAATTTGTTTTGTTGATTGTCGAGATTGTGGTTTGTTGGGCATGTGAAGTTTCGTGTTTTTGAACTTTCTTTTTTTTCGATTTTGTCGTGTCGGTTATTTCGTTGTCTGTGTTTTGGCATGTCGGTGTTATCAGGTAGACCCATATATATATATATATTTATATATATATATATATATATATATATATATATATATATAAAATACATGGATCCCCTTCACAAGGTCGAAGATTCAAAACTTCGAACTGCAAATGATCGAGACCAAAAGATCTAAGTTTTAAAACTTTGAATATTTTGAATGGAGATCGCCGCACAGCGCTGAACAGGAAATTTACTGTTTTCCTCACTGTAGTGTAATCTTGGAATATTTGGTATATTTATTTATCAGGGGATGTGCAGGATGCAGGGGGGTGTGCTCTCTCACAAAAACATAAAAAAAATAATTTTTTTTTTAAATTTTGAAGGTTCAAAACTTCAATCTTATGGTCTCAGCCATTTAGAGTTCGAAGTTTTGAAACTTTGATCTTGTGAAGTAGATCCGTGTGTCTGTATGTGTGCATGCATGCATATATATATATATATATATATATATATATATATGTTGTTGTGTCTTTCGGCTTTTCCCGGTTAGGGGTCACCACAGCAGAACTCCGGTCTGCTAATGATTGGCAGTAAATTTTTACATGCCGAGTTGCCAGCTCTGACGCACAACCTTCAACGAAGGTACGCCCATTCACGCATGTCTCCACACAGAAGACTCTTTTTATATATATGTATATATATATATATATATATATATATATATATATATATATATATATATATACATATATATATATATATATATATATATATATATATATATATATATAAAAAGAGTCTTTTGTGTGGGAGACATGGAAATGGGCTCATCTATGGTAACCCTTTATAATCTCAAAATACTGAAATCTCGAATTTCAGTATCTCGAAACCATAAAGGCAAATCCACAAGACACCAACAGCCCAAAACTGTGAAATTTGAAATCCCGAACACACAGCATACACCACACCACACATGCACCACAATACCCACAGTACAAAACAAAAAAAACACACAAAAACATAACACCACACATCCACAAACCTACACCACAAATAAGAAGGGGGCAAGCCCCCTGCACCCCCCTACTTATATATACTAACTCAAAGATCGCACAAACAGAAAAAGAAAGTAAACTCACATCCAAACATTCTACAGTCCCTTGCGCGCACACACATCACACATATACAAACACCAACACATCCAACACTTACACACTCATACTTTCACCTGTCTATCCTAACCCAGACGTACAACTTAGAAACACACTCACATATACTCAAACTCCCACCAAAAACCCTTATAAAACACTCACTCACCTTAAATTCTACCTAAATCCACACACAACACCGGACGCCATCCACACAAAACACCATATGTAACGTAGCGTAAAGCCATAACCGCGAATTCCAGATATTCAAATTCTTGATTATGCACTTTTGCTATTTTACAAATTCGCCTTTATGGTCTCCAGATACTAAAATTCGAGGTTTCAGTATTTCGAGATTATAAAGGGAAACTATATATATATATATATATATATATATATATATATATATATATATATATATACACACACACACACACAGCCATTCACATATATTTACATGTATAGATATATACGTGTGTGTGTATATGTATACACATGCACATGTATACACAAGTTGAACACACAGGTGGACTCCAGTAAACATGACTTTTATTTTCATTAAACCTACTTTCAAGCCAGTATTTCAAGAAGTACTTTTTCTTTTAAATTTAACTGTTTTTCCAGGCTTGAATTATTTTATTAATTTAAGGCAGTTTTGAAAAAAAAGTGCCTCCTAAGCATTAGTGGTACTACTGGGTCAGGCAGTAGTATTATATGATCATTTTACATTTAATTTTCTATTTTATTCTTCAGTCATCTTAATGAAGTTTCGCAGAAGAGTATAAAGTGCTTATTGGCTGTTGTTTCTTTGGTAATAAAAGTCACAGCTATAGGAGTCCATCTGTTGCTGATCTGAAATAAATATTGGACACAATCACAGTGTATCAAACAGATGGATTTATGAACAGAAACAAGCTTGGCTGTTGTGGCCCTACTAGAAATGCAGTTAAGTTTTCAGTTACTGGTAATGAAGTTCTGCCAGAGCTTAGCAGTGTATTGCTCTCATTGCTGATAATAAAAAAAAAAAAAAAACTTCAAGGGCTGCATGTTTAAAATCCATCCATCTATACAGCTATGAATCCTCCACCAGAGAAGTGACAGAAGAAACCTCACTCGTAGGGTGGAGTTTCATGCAGTAATGCTTTGTAGATCTATGACACAAAGACCAATGTGTCATGACATAGATGTTTACATTAGACACATTTGTAAAACAAACCATAAAAGTAACAACTCCCCACCTCCTCCGCCAAAAGACCTTTGACTGCATTGGCCAATACTGTGCTGATTGCATGGCGAGAGAAGTCAATGCTGTTAGTAATCTGCTAAGAAAATAACTACTTAGCTCTCCCTATCTGGAGCAAAGCAACAAACAGTTGGTCTGTCTTCCTGACTTCATATAAACTCTTCAAGTGAGCTGATGTTATAGGAACAATGGTATTGCCTTCCTTGGATTCTAACCTTGGAGTGGACAGAAAAACAGAACTGACTAGATTGACTTACTGACTGACTGAGGGATAGCTTTAAAAAAACACCTAAGTGAGGAAATGCAGCTTTGTCCTGAGAATCCTAGTTCTTATGAAGATAATGTATACTTGTATATAAATGAAATCTAACAGCTTTAAAATCTGCATGGCAGATATCATGCTTACCAAGAAAGAAGTCTTCCAAGGGTAAATGCATAATGTGCATCTCTCTAAATCTTTTGCCTCCAGAATGAGGGAAAAGGCAAATATAAAAAAAAAGTCCCCAAATTAGAGATGCTTTTAAAATACTTCATAGGTTGGTACTAGGCTATCAGCCCTAGGGCCTATACAAGCCTAGCCATAACAATTCCCTGGCTATTTCTTCCCACACTATTTACTTCCCTGGACCCCTGTCTAGCAGGGTGACTGACGTGATCCCCGGGGTGAATTTCCTTTCTCCCATCCAATCGTCAAGGTTCCTTTTGAAGAGGACCAAAGAGGCACTCTGCTTGACATGTATGGGCAATCTATTCCACAGTCTGGGGAGTCTCTGGGTCAGGAACATATCCCTCCAGCATGTTTTGTTTATTGTGATGACAAGGTTTAGATCCCTGGAGCGTGTGGCTCTGAGGGATTGGGATTTCTTTAAGTGTAGCATGTCCAACAGCTCTGGGTTTGACATGGCCTTGTAAGTTAAGCAAAGATCGCCTCTGAGTAGACGGTATGCGACAGAGTATAGCTGGAGTTTTTTAAGGCGGTCAGCGTAGGGCATCTGCTTTAGGCCTGTGATTCTTTTAGTGAGGTATTTCTGTGGCCTTTCCAGTTGTTGCAGATGTCTTGAGAGGTACATACCAAACGGGGCATTGTATTCTATAATGGGTCTAATGAGGGATGAGTACAGTGGGACAATGACCTCCTTTTTTCTGGATGAAAATCCCTTAGTGATGAGGTGTGCCACATAGAAGGATTTCGTGACTGTTGTGGCGATGTGGTTATCGAAGGTGAGACCACTGTCCACCTGTGTCCCTAAGTCTCATATCAAACTTTCGGTGTTTAGTGTACTGCCACCTATATGGTAATTCACGGATACATGTTTTTCCCCAAAGGGGATAACTATACATTTCTTCGCATTGAGCTTGAGCCCATGGCTCTGGCACCAAGCATCTGTTTCTGTAAGGCCCTTTTGTAGAGTATCCACATCATTTGGGGATTCAATAATGGCTCCCAGTTTTCAGTCATCTGCAAACTTTGTTATCCAGAGTCCCTTAGTGTTGGCCTGTACTTCAGAGAAGTAGATGCCAAACAAGAGCGGTCCCAGGACTGAACCCTGAGGTACTCCACTTGTCACTTGTCTGGAGCTGGATTTTTACAGTCTGAGTTCTATCAGTAAGCCAGTTAGCAACCCATTGGGTGACATAGGGATTAATGCCCAGCTTAGTAAGTTTATCTATGATTCCAGAGTGGGGGATGGTGTCAAAGGCCTTGGCAAGGTCTAGATAGGCTGTGTGGACCACCTTACCCTTGTCCATGGCTCTGGAGACTGATTCGAAGAAGTCAATCAAATTCAGGAGACAAGACCGGCCCTTCACGAACCCAAACTGGGTGGGGGTCCAGTGTTTGAAGGTTTCCAATGTCTTTGTTTATAAGTTCCATGATAATACGCTCCATGGCCTTGCAGATAAGGCTTGTCAGACTGATGGGACGGTAGTTTCCGGGATCCAAGGTGGATCCCCCCTTGTGGAGTGCGATAACTGTAGCTCTGCGCCACTCAGTGGGCACGAAAACTGAGGTGAGGCTATGATTAAACATGACACTTAGGTGAGGTGCCAGTTCATATTGTAGTTCATGTAGTACACAGCCCGGGATGTCATCTGGTCCCATGGATGCTGTATTCTTAGCTTTGCAGAGTGCGTTTTTTTACCTGTGTGGCCGTTATTACTGGAATTTGGCAATCTTCTGGTATTGAGATGGGCCATTTAGGGGGTGAGAGGGGGGTGAAGTTGGCACTGAATCGATCTGCCAGGATATTGGCAATATCCTTGGGATCAGTATATTTAATGCCATTCTGTTTTAGCTCAGAGCAGATCTCAGCATTGCCATTTAGATTCTTGACATAGTTATAGAATGCCTTGTTGATGTCTTTGGAATCTTTGGCAATTTTATTTTCTTAACTAGCTTTGGAGGATTTTATGAGGGATCTCAGTTTCTTACTGAGGCTGGTAAGGAAGGTTTTGCATCCTGGGATTTTCCTCTTTTCTGCAACAGTTTCTTCCTTTTGTTGAAAAGTTTGTTTATGGCAGGGGACCACCAGATTGGCTTCTTTTTTTTGGATGAGAGCATCTTGGTTCTATTTGGGATGGCACGATTTATGCATGAGTGGATGTGCTCGTACAGTGCCTTAGTGTAGGATTCAGCAGTTGAACTTTCAGCTCCCGTCTGCATGGGTGTCATGAAGTTTGTCACTTCTGACTTGAGTAGCATGAAGTTGGCTTTGGAGAAGTTTTTTATGGAGGTTTCCTTACTGGGGGTGGGATTAGCTTATGGTCAGACGTGACTAACAAGGGGGTGACCAAAGGTGTGGAGCATCGATTTCCCATGTTGGTAATGACCAGGTCTAGGATATTGGAGCCCCTGGTGGGACTATGGATTAGTTGATCCAGGGCGTTGGAATTTATGAATTCCAAGAACCGTTGGGCAAAGGTGTTGGTACATGAGTAGCTTTCCCAGTTAATGGCAGGGTAGTTAAAATCACCCAGTATTAGGGTGTTTGGTTCTATCTTAATATTTTCCAGTATGTTTAGAAAGGTGTAGTGAGAATATTGGGATATGGTGGGGGATCTGTAGCAAGCTACAATTTGGATTGCAGTCTTACCTAGTGTTAGTTGCACCTGGAGAATTTCAGACGCATTGTGTTGGGCAACTAGCCTGGTGGTGTGAATATCCTTGGTGAATATTGACACTCCTCCACCTTTAGTGTTTCGGTCCTGCTTTGGTGGCCGAAAAGTGTGGTAAGAGTTGTAGCCTGGTATTGCAGGGGTGCTCTCTGGAGCCCTGAACCAGGTCTCAGTTACTGCACAGATATCGATGTTCTCCATTTTTAGGAGTGCCTCGAGAGAGTGCATTTTGAGGTTTAGACTAATAGCATTGATTTTGCATGCTTGTATCTGTTACGGTGGTGGTTTTATTCTTTGAACTTTGCCTAATAAAGGCACTATAGGGGTGGCAAGAGCCTTAGCCAGTAACCTGAATCCCAGAGGTGACAGGTGCAGACCATCTCTGCCAAAGCATCGTGGTCTGTCAATCATGTCCTCCCAGGCAGACAGCTACTGGATCCCCTTTGAATGACACCAGAAGCTTAGCCAATTGTTGAAGTCAGTCATTTTGTCTTTATATTGTGGTATCATTCTGGGCGAAGGCAGTATGCTACTCAGGGCTAGGGTCATACCTGCCTGGGCCATATGATCCGAGAGCTCTTCCATGTCTCTCTTCATGTAGTCCAGGGAGGTACATCTCAAGTCATTCACTCCAACATGGACAATGACAGAGTCATATTTGTACTTGTTGTGGAGTGACTTGAGTGCATGCGTTATGTGGCGGATCCTGGCACCCGACAGGCAGCTGACTGTAATTTTCTCCTTGTTCAACCTGGTGAGAGGGACATCAGTGTGCCGGACTATAGAGTCACCTATGACTAAAGTGTTAGGTACATTGTCTTGCCTTAGGGGCTGTTGCTGGGTGGTACACAGGTGTTTTGAACTATGTGACACTTTGGTTGTGATTGGTGTTTGCGTTTCAGCTTCAGAGGTCCTTGTTGCTTGGGCAGGTTACAGTTAAGGGCCTCTGCATATGTGGATTTAGTGTTGCTATATGTGGGTGTTGGTGGTGTGGGTTTAGAAGGGCTATGTGTTGCTTGAGGTGTAGTGTGGGTGTTAACCTTCTCCTCTTGACTGTCTAGCACAATCTTGAGTGGAGAGAGCTTTGCTTCCATTTTGGCTATGTAAGTGCATCTCTCACAGGTTGTAGTGTTGGGTGGTAGGAGGAGAGGGTTGTCTGTGTACATGAGGCAATTGCTGCATTGCCCCAGTATGCCCAGATTCACCAGGTGGACAGGAGAAATCACCGGAAGCTGACCCTTGGACATGCCTGGTTTGATGCTTTTTTTTGTAAAGTACAGGAGCTGTTTTCCCTTACCTTAGCAAGGTACTTTGCAGTTATGGGCTGTTTAGTGCCTACTATTAATTTCTCCTTATTAACAAGGAGAGTTGAGTGCTTGTATCAGTTTAAGGCTTCCTAGTGCTTTTCAGCAGGTATTAGAGAAAGTGCTAGTCAAAGGGATGCTTAAAAGTAAGATGAAAAAAAAAATGCACACTGCAGTGTGCACTAGAGAAGGTAGACGTGAAAGTAGGTAACTTAAGTTCTACCTGTTTAAAAAGTTAAGGTTTAGTGGAGAGTTACTATTTTTAAAACAGCAAGATGGGTTGAAATGGGTGGTCTCTTGTATTCTGGTACTATGGAATACAGTAGGATGGCCAATAAATTTAAATAGTTGAAGGGGAGGGGTTTTTGGTTTAGTGATTACTCACACAAGCCACTGAAAGTAGAGAGGAAATGAGATATATGGTCAGATTAACATAAGAGGCAGGCAACTAGAAAGACAGTGGTATTTAACAAGACAACTACGACTGGGTGGGAGGGCAGGAAAAAAAATTCTGCCCGACTCAGAAGAGAGAGAGAGCTGTGGTCTCTTTTGAAGTTTTAATATGCTGTTAAAGCAGAATGCAGGTAAAACACAAGGTAAAGAAAACAAACTACAGTATTTAAAATATACAAAATACAAAATATAAAAGCAAACTAACCTTTCCTTCACAGCAAAGTGTAGCAGAGTCTGGATGAGCCTTTCTGGTAAAGCTCAGAAATGTTTTATTTTACCCCTTAAATAGAAGGTTTAGTTCCTAGTTCTACCCCTCAGTTAACAAATGATTAACCTTAAGTGACCTCTTCTATCTTATGAATGAGTCCTTAATCGATCAGTTCTAATTTCTGCCTGACTCAGAAGAGAGAGAGAGCTGTGGTCTCTTTTGAAGTTTTAATATGCTGTTAAAGCAGAATGCAGGTAAAACACAAGGTAAAGAAAACAAACTACAGTATTTAAAATATACAAAATACAAAAAATAAAAGCAAACTAACCTTTCCTTCACAGGTACTATTAACATTCTCAAAAGATTTCCAGTTTTAGGAGGTAATGGACAGAGTTTGAAGGGTTTGCTGCCGAGTCAGCTTTTTCAAAATCAGATGGGGTGACCTTTCATTCATGACCAACAGAGGAGACAAAGCATATATCAAAGGAGGCAACAGCTAAAACAGCACTTCGAGAAATACTTGTTAGGCCTCTGCTGAGCCATGGATCTGCTGACCACAATATTATGGTCATCCAAGAAGGCAGACTACTGCACCTTTGCTATAAAATAACTTGGGTCCATTTCAGTTAGGGGTCTAACAGAGGCCACAAAGACCTGCAAGTTCAATTTGTAGAGAAAAGGGGGATATTCCTCTATCCAACCAGAAAATTGCTTTTATATGGCAGCATAACATTATCAAACTGAAGGTTTCTTGAAGTCTGGAAGGTTTGAAACCCCAAATGGGTGATTAAGAGGAATCAGTGGTTCTGTTAAAATAAATAAACCATAAGATACAGGCAGGCAGTCTCTTAACCGTCCCGAACATCAATCATCTGGAGTGAGATGATCTCCAAAATAGCTTATTACCGTGTGGTTAGAGTCCCATTGACAGCTCTACATTGCTTCCATGTCCAGCTAGTGCACATGCAGTTTCCATTGCCTAACACAATGCAGATTGGTTATATGACTTTAGCAGTAGGGTTCCCATTTCCTGTAAATGAAGCAGCCTCTGCGAGTACGGAAGCTGCAGGGTCCTAAAGGGAAAGAACACCAAAAAATGGACCAGCAAACAAGGCACGTTGAAATAGTGAAAAATACTTTAATAAAAGTATTAGGTTCTATTAAACAGACCTGTTTGAGCAAATACTTTACAGAGCCTTCTTCAATGTGTGAATAAGATACAAAAAAATAACCTGTTTATAAGAAATTCATTGAATCATGTGATTCATTACAAATGTTCATTGAGACCAGGCTTAAAGAGCCCACCAAGTTTGATAATCCATTTTTTCTCCATTGAATTCAATAAGTCATGCCAACCTAATTTGTTGTTTCTAGATCTCAAAATTTTATCTATCATGATAAAACTGAAACATGCATTATGATGATTTAAAGAATGTTTATATAAGGCATTTGTTTCTCTCTTGTTCCTAATATCGCTGAGATGCTCAGATATACGTAATTTCAATGGTCTTGAAGTTTGACCAACATAAAATGCAGAGCAGTTGCACTTGGCCAAGTAAATTACCCAATCAGAGGAGCAGTTGGCAAATAATTTAATATTATACACCTCTGGGGTATTTTGGCTGGTGAAACTTTTAGTTTTAAGTAACTTGGTACAATATGTGCAGTGTCCGCAAGGAAAGCATCCAAGTAAATGTTCACCTGTTAATGTAGTTTGTATGTTGTTGGTGATTTTGGCTTCAGAGTGTTTAAAATGATTAAAGAAAGCAGATAGATTTTTGCCTTTACGAAAAGAAAATGAACATCTATCACCAAGGATTTCTTGAAGTTTGGGTTCGCATGTTAATATATTCCAATTATGTTGGACCATGTTGATCAATGTATTGGTATTACGTCCATATGTGGTGATGAATCTGGGAGGTTCAGAGTTGGATTTATTACTGGTCTTATAATGTAGAAGATCTTCATGTTTCATGCTATCAACAATATGGTGGGGTCCAGGGCTCGTAGTTCCTCGGTCGGACCCAAGGGAGAGGTCTCTGGTCGATCTTCGGCTCTGAGCCTCTGCTTGGGTGAGCTTGGGCCCTGCCTCGGCTTCGGACCTTATCCCTTCGGCTCCGAGGGCTTCCATGATTGGTCATTCTATTGAGTTGGGGTGGATCAGCTTTCGAGGTCATGCGGAGTGTGCTGGCCAGGTCCTCAGCTGCATCTGATGGCACCAACACACTACCCCCCTCCAGCACCGGTATCAGTTTCTTATCACCCTCTGTCCGAGACCCAAGGCCTCAGGATGCCTCCATGAGTGGTCCCCAACTGTGAGGTCTCCCCAGAGTGTTTGCCTGAGGAGCCCCCCAGAAAAAGTGTGCGCAAGAGGAAGCCCATCAACTCCCAGGATGAGTCTATCACTTCGGACACCGACCTCAAGGAGTCGGAGGGGTCCCCCAAGTTGTCCTCTGAAGATATCTCTTTCTCAGATATCCTGGAGATCTTGAAGTAGAGAGGCGACTGGCCCTCCAAATCTCCCTCTGAGGAGGAGTCAGTGTTCCTGAAGGCCTTTGGGTCTCAACCCTCTGACTCTTGGATTTCTCCCCTTAACAAGGAGTCAAGGACCATGGACCGGTATGGGAAACATATGTTTTCTTCAGTGGCCTTTACTCTGTGGTCACTGAACTATTTGTCACATTTTGCACGGCTCCAAAGAGATCTCCTAAAGGAGCTTGGAGAGTCTCTGCAGGGTAATGTTTCTGATGCAGTGACTCAGAAGGTCAATGCCCAGATGTCTACCTTAAATTCCATTACTAACTCCTCCATGAGGCTGAGCTCGCATGCAGCTGACGGAGCGAGTAGGGCAGCAAGTTCAGGAGTCTCTCTTAGGAGGCACTCCTGGATGCGCCTGTGTAATTTCGAGTAGGCCTTCAAGTCTACGTTCAAAAATGCCCCATTTGGTGGTGGGTCATTGTTGTTCGGAACCAAGGTGAAGGATACTCTCACTAGGTGCGAGCAGGAAGGAAAAACCCTGTCTGCCGTCGGAGTCCATTTTTCCATGCCTTCTAGACCTTATCTCAAGGGCCAGAAGGATGGGAAAATGTGGTTCAAAAAGCCGCAGAGGTTTTTTCAAGACACACAAAATGATTTCCCCCTCCAGAAGCAGGGGAAGGGGTGGTAACTCAGGTAGACACTGCCCTAGAGGCAGAGGAGGCCCGCATAACCAGGAGGACCATGATTCCTTTTGCGGTTCCTCCTACCAGCACTCCTGATGGGAGGCCCGACTGCGCTTCTCCAGAGCCAGTCGGGGGTCGCATTTCACTATACCCAGAAGCTTGGTAAGGCATCACCCAGGATGAGTGGGTATTAAAGATAATTTCCGGAGGATATCATATTCCCTTCTCTTCTAATCCCCCGCCAACCAAGAGAATCCCAGATGTTCCACCCAGTCAAAGGGATTCCGCAGCTTCAGAAGTTCAAAAGCTGCTAGCAAAAGGAGCCATCCAGCATGTCTGCTCAGACCAGCTCAGATTTAGGGACTTAAGATTCTTTTTGGTGCCGAAAAGAACAGGGGACCTGAGACCCATCTTGGATCTCAGCCGCTTGAACCTCCATGTAAAAAAGTCCAAGTTCCGAATGGTCACTTTACAGTCTATTCTCCCATTGTTGGGGAAAGAAGTATGGCTGTGCTCCATCGACCTCAAGGATGCTTACTACCATATAAAGATGGAAAGGGCATCCAGAAGTCATTTACACTTCCAGCTGGGAGTCGGTCATTTTCAGTTTCAAGCCCTGTCCTTTGGTCTCACCACTGCGCCCAGGGTGTTCAAATGTATGGCAGTGGTGACAGCTCACTTGAGACATCAGGGATTCCAAGTGTTTCCGTACCTGGATGACTGGCTCCTGTCTGCCACCACCAGACATCTACTACGACAGACCAGGGATGCCACCATTGCGCTGTCTCAATGACTGGGTATCACACTAAACTGGGAAAAGTCTGCCTTGTTGCCCTCACAGCGTGTCACCTTTATAGGCACTGAGTTAGACACCGTGCTCATGAGGGCTTTCTTAGCACAAGAAAGAATTCAGGTTTTGCAACAACAGGTCTACACGTTGCTTCCACTGAAAAAGGTAAAGGCAAAAATGGTTCTCAAATTGTTAGGGACAATGGCTGCCACAGTTATGCTAGTCCCTCTTGCAAGACTACACATGAGGCTCCTTCAGTGGCTGCTCTTTGCCCAGTGGTCCCTACAACACCTTCCGCTTTCCCATCTTATCATGATTACAGACAAGTGCAAGCAGGATCTACACTGGTGGCTTCAGACCAGCAATCTCGATGTGGGAAAGCCCTTCCTTCCACCTCCTCCAGTTGCCATGGTGACCACGGATGCCTCCCAGATTTGGGGGGGGGGCATTATCTCAGCAGGACAGTCCAAGGCACATGGCAAGAGCACGAGATACATTTGCATATCAATGTCTTGGAGATGAGAGCAGTGCTATTAGTGTTGCAAGCACTCCAGAGCTTTCTTCCTCTCACGACGATTGCAATCCACTCGGACAAAATGCCGGTGGTATGGTATCTGAACAAACAGGGAGGAACTAAGTCATATCCCCTTTGCAGAGAGGCTATTTGAGTGTGGCAGTGGGCAGTGTCTTTCCAACGCGTTCTTGTGGCAATGCACATTCCGGGCAAGTCCAATGTAATTGCCGACAGGTTGAGCAGAGCTATTCTGATGCCTTACGAGTGGTCCCTGAACAAGCAGGTTGCGGAGCAGATTTTCTGCGGATGGGGTCAGCTTTGCTGCAATCTATTTGCCAGTCCCCTCAATACCAAGTGCAGCAGTTACTTCACCCTTATCCCCCCTCAGGAGGAGACACCCAGGGATGCTCTAGTTCACGATTGGCCCTCCGGTCTACTTTGCCTTCCCACCTGTTCCTCTGATAGCAAAGGTTATTCAGAAAGCACAATTATTGGGAAGCAGAATGATTCTGATTGCTCCACACTGGCCATGTCAAATTTGGTTCCCCTTTCTCCATCCCTATCTCATGGACAACCCCTGGATTCTGGACCCACAGCCAGACCTATTGACTCATTTGTCAGGGCAGTTCCATCCCTCTCTTCAGACCCTCCGGTTGACAGCTTGGCTACTCCAGTTCCATCCCTAGTCAGGCTTCATCATTTTTATCTGGAAGTAGTTCATATTCTGTCTTCTTCCCATAAGCCTTCGACTAGGAAGATTTATTCCAATAAATAGAAAAGATTCTCCATCTGGGCTCATGAAAGGCAGATATTGACCCTTACACTGCACCAATTTCATCGGTTCTGGAATTTCTCCCCATGCTTTTCAGTCAGGGGTCAGCTGCCACAACCATTAAAGTTCAGTTAGCGGCTATCTCCACCTTTCATGTTGCTAATGAACCCAGTCTAATGGTGCATAGAAGTTGTAAGGCATTTTTAAAGGGCACTATGATGCTTCGGCCCCCAGTCTTTGATCCTGTAATGCTATGGGACCTTCATTTTGCGCTACAGTGTCTCACTTCGTCTCCCTTTGAGCCTGCAGCTAAATTGTAACTTGAAATATTTGTAATGAAAGACGATCTTTTTGGTAGCCATCACTTCAGCTAGGCGAGTCTCTGAGCTCCAAGCTTTGTCAGTTAGACCTCTTTACTTGATATTTCACAAGGATAGGGTTTCCATCAGACCATATCCTTCCTTTATGCCAAAGGTTGCTTCAGTTATTAACCTCAACCAGTTTATTGAGCTGCCTGTGTTTTTCCCAGAATTTTCTAATAAGGCAGAATTCAAATTCCACCAGCTAGATGTTCATAGACAATTGCGTTTCTGTTTACATAGAACGAAGGGTCTTAGGAAATCAGATCAGCTATTCAGGTAGTAGGTAGCAGGTTGTAGGCTGGGCCCCCTATAATAGCCCCCAAAAAAGTACCCCTGGCTTTTGCCACCCAAGAAGAAAATTATTTTTTCCTGCCTGTGAGCAGAGCCACAGAGGTGGTGGTCGTCCCGGATTTCCTATTTCCCATCCAATCATCAAGATTTTTTTTGAAGAGTGCTAATGAGGAGTTTTTTTTTTGATATAGATAGGTAGTTTATTCCAGAGTATGGGAAGTCTCTGTGACAGGAATCTATCCCCCTGGCATGTTCTGTTTATTGTGGTTCATAGGTTCATTTGTCTCATTTTCAGACAATAGACTTGGGTCTCCTGTCTCTAAAGTAACCTTATCCAGATGGATCTCTAGTTGTATTTCCTTCATTTATGACTCAAGCGGTAAGGAATTACCTTTTAAGGTGAAGGCTCATTCTATACGTTCAATGTCTACCTCTACAGCATTTCAGGCCAGGATGTCTATGGATAATATTTGTGCTGCGGCTACATGGGCATCTCCTCACACCTTTATTAGTCACTACAAATGGGATTTGATATCCAGAGGCAGATCTTCCTTTGGTTCCACAGTGCTCAGAAGTATTTTCCACTGAGCCGCCCAATGTTCAGGTGCTGGGGACGCTGTCCCACGGGTAAGAATGTAGGCAAGAATGGACTACATAACATCAAGAAGTTATGTACTCACCATAACGCTCGATGTATGTAGTCCATCTCACCTCACATTCTTTCTTACCCTCCTGCCTTCCCCCTCCTGGAGGGGCCTAGAGGTTAGTTTGGTTTCAGTACTCCTTTTGTTGTTGGGCTGATTCTTCCTCTCTATGTGTTGTGTGTGTGGGGTGTGATTGCCTGAGCTTGCAGCAAACAAGATCTGGGGAAAGGGAGCAGTGCAACATGGGATACCTCTTCGTCACGAGCCAATTGAAGGCTTTGAGCTAGAGTATGGCCGAGTTGGAGCTGAGGTTCGGCTCTGAACCCACTGCTAAGAATGTGAGGTGAGATGGACTACATACATCGAACGTTATGGTGAGTACATAACTTCTTGATATGTTTTGCTGAATTTACTCATTAAACAGATCGCTGTTTTTAACATGGCCTTAATAGGGGATATGTGATTTATTGGACTGTTTAATCATGATCTGCACAGTGGTTGGACTTTGTTTATCCCCAAGAAAGCAAGGGCCAAGGCAGTAGGAGCTAAAAACCACACATTGTTTTATTTGTGTTTGACTTTTTTTAGTTTTGCTGCAGTCTGAACATAACCATATCAGCTATAGTGGCTGCCATCACCCTAGTAGACAGGGAATTGTGCAAGAATTTACTCTTCTCTGTACCATCATTAAGGATTCCAAGTTCCAGATGCATTACTTCCTATGCCATCTCCTTGTTAAGGAAAGATCAGCAAAGAAGGTTGTCAAAATATGTCCCCTTCCCATGGCCTGATGAATATAATGGGTCTATATAACTTGATCAAAGTATTATTATATCAAATGCCTTTTTAGGTTCATAGGTTCATAGGTTCGTACTAGGCTATCTGCCCTAGGGCATTTATAAGCCTAGCCAGAGTATGTGTGGCTTTCACCACCCCTTAGGATGAGAATACTACGCACTTTTATGGTTTAGTTTATTGTGCCTCTGTCTAGTATAGGTAAAATTATACCCTTAGTACTATAGGTTAGTACTAGGCTAACTGCCCTTGTGAGCCTAGCCAGTTATCCCTTGTGAGACTCAAACCCTGCACCTTGTGTTTGTAAGGCAAACACCTTAACCATTAGGCCACATTCCCAAGTGGAATAAATAAACTCCCACTGTCAGTCCCGAACCCAGGACCTTGGAAACACTAGTCTGTACGACCTACCACTAAGCCATGACTCTTATAAATAAAACACCTCTGTCAGTCTCGAACCCCTGACCTTGAACACACTACACAACATGAAATACCACTAAGCCATGGTGGCTATTAAAGAAACAGCTTTTGTAGGTATTGAACCCAGGACCCTGTACACTATAGTCACAGTACTTAACCACTAAGCCATTACAGAAGTAACCCTTTTCAGTAATGTTCCTTTTTATCAAATACTCTGTTTCCCGAATTGCATTAAATCGAACTGTTTTTGTTTGCCACCTTAAAAGTATGCACATTTAATGTCACTTAGGAAGTACAGAAGCCAGAACCATTTTACCAGTAAGCTTTATATACAAAACATTAAAAATCAGTTTAATAAACCAAAATACCAATAAAACATCTCTGCTTTGCAAGGGGGCTGTGCCCCCTGCACCCCCCGCACCCCCCAGAAATTAAATATACCAATTCCAAGATTGCACTGTGTTGATAAAAAGAGTAAACTAGAAATAGGCTATGAATATTCATGCTGCCAACAGTATGAATATTCAAAAAATTTCTCTGATTGTTGAATGGTGGGTGGGGTTTAGACAGACTTGCTGCTGCGGATATTCTGTTTCAGGCGTTGGCCAACAAAAGCAATTCGATAAAATGGAATTGGAAGATAGAAGACTTTGGAAAAAAAGGAGCTTCGCTGAAAAGGGTTTGACAAAAAGGTATTCGATATAACACTTCGGTCAAATGATATAAACCTGAATATAATACCTCATAGTAGCACTAGAGCTGTCTTCCTTTCAAAGGCAGCCTATGGCTGAGTCCAATGTAGAGACACCATCAAGGAGTCTTTGAAAAGTGAAACCAGGAGCCGCTCATGTAACATGGAAGCATTAGAAGAATCTTCTCTTGCAAGGCCTCTGCCATCATACTGAACATTCAGATGAACACACTTAAGGGGAGAAGACAGTCCAAAAAGACAGCATATTGTACTGAAAATGATGACATGTATTGAAAAAATGTGTGAAACTCCTGTGAGATTTCCAAATGTTGATGAATTAATAGGTAACCATCAGGCCTTGTGACATCATCCAGATAATCTGCTGAAATAGGGACATCACAGAATGTAGGCACTCTCCAGAGCTTACACTGATTGAACAATGAAAATAGAATCTACGTCTGTCTGGGTTACAGCAATCGTTAGTCTCTTTGTAGAGTACAGATTGAAAGTGGTGTTCTGAGACAAACTGGCGTCTCAGAGGAGTCGCTAATGGAGAGGATTTATTATTTTTAAAACATGGTTTCAGTAGCAATGTCCAAAATCCACTTGGCTCTGGTGATGGACCTGCAATCCAGGGCAAACTCAGACAGCCAATCTCTCATGGGGAGTCTTAGTACTTTCTGCGAAGCCTGTTGCTTGGAACACTTGGCTGGAAACTGCTTTAACTTCCGCATGTGTCAAAAATTCACAGGCAGGTTCCTGCATGCTCTCTTAAACATAACATTTCCTGCTATTTAAGCTGGGTTTTTTTCTCTGCTTTTGAGGAGGTCTCTCCCTCCCTCTCACTCTCTTTCCCTCTCACACCCCCCCCCCTCCCTCTCATCTAGGTAAACTTAACTTACCTGGCTAAGGAATAGGAAGAGGAAGGCAGGTGGCACTCGTACCTCTCAACGGTACAGATTTTCACAGAATGTCCAGATTTTTTACCTCATATTTTTGGTCTGTTTTTCAAATAATTGTAGCTTTCTGGCAAATTAGCAGCAAGTCATTAAAGATTAAAGTTAAAAAAAATAATGGAAACATTTGAGTTTCAGACTTCATACAATTCAGAAAATCCATGCTAATGTAAAACATTTTTTTCTGTTAACTTTCTAAGTTTGTAAGAGCAACATTTAAAAATTGTCCCTATTTTTGGCCTTTGTCCCACTTTTATGTATGCCTTTCTCCAGATCTCTTGCTCTAAGAGGTAGAGAGGTATGGTGGCACTTCAACTGTTCATTAGCGGACACCCCCCTCCTCTGGAGTTGCATTATGATCTCCTGGAATCCTCTCCAGAGAGGATGCTCCCCCACAAACTAGCATCCAGAATGACTTGGTAGAGGTCACCCAGAAAGGACAACCTCAGCTAGGCAACCGATTTCCCACATGTTTGAATGGCTACAGGCCTTGTCATCACATTGGTAGAACCTCGTACAGTGGGTGTATGGAAAGGAGCTGAGGTTTAGGCCCTGTGCTCGTATGAAGAGGTTACCTAAGTGTCTATCCTAAGATTCGCAATGAGCATGACATGCCACTCAGCTGGGGTTTGTAGACGACCTCATCTGTTTTTTCATGAGCTGACTGGCCAGCATCTGGCTGTTTCCAGGTTACAAAAATGTCATTCTTTAAGCCAAGATGCCAGTCAATCTGATCTAATGTTATGACTGGGTTGCAGGTCAAATTGATAGGGATTTACAAATAGATGTGTGACTTAGTCCCATAGTGGAAGCTAACAGGAAAATTGGAGGGGTTGGATTTGGATCGAGAGTGATGAATTGAATTGATCCATAGTTAAGTGATAAGACACAGAGATGGGTTGGTGAAAGGGAGTCCAGTTCTTGATCCATTACTCTTTAATATGTTTGTTTCGGATAGATCTGAGAAAACAAAACAATCTGCTGTTTTACTTATGATTCAAAGAGAGGTGTAGCAGAGGAGACTGGAGGGAAGAGGCAATGCAAAATTTTGGAAAAGCAAACAGGGTAGAAAGCTGGCAGACAGATGCAAAGTGCTGCTCATAAACCACAATAAGTCTGATGTGATGTATCAAATGAAAGGGAAAATGCTGGCAGCAAAACGAGAAAAGATTATTTTGTGTGGATTGCACCTAGACTCATCCACCAAGATCAGTCTGAAAGGACACTGACAGCAGTAAAACAGAATGTTTAGTTGTAGCATAACACTGATGGACTAAAAAGAAAGCAAAATGGGCTAGGCTATCTCTTCCAGGCCCTGGTCAAGCCACAGTTTGAGAATTTTGAATATGCCCAACCCATTGTAACATTATGCTCATCAACGAACATTCCTCTTTCCCAAAAGACAGAAAATTCAGTTCTACTGTTTACTCACCATAAGATAATAGTTAATATCACTACACCATTATCCAAAGAGGTAACAGACTTCCTGACACTGCCTGAGACAATTTTTTGCTTAACTGAGTTTGCAAAAAGTCCAAAAATTCCAGACAGAAGATATTCTGTAAGAGTAAGAGAAATTATAGGAAAGGAAATGCACAAGAAAAACTGAAAAAGATACAGGCAAAAATGTATGTTCTTTAATGCAACATGTAAGCTAAAAACAATATATAACAAACACTGGACCATCTGGAAAAGGAAACAGAGAAAGTGAGGGAACATAAAGAACAAAAACATGTTTTTGAAAGGTATAAAAAAAGAAATATGGACGGGATAGAAAAAGAAATCTGATATGGTACAATATATACACAAAGGAGAAAGCCAAACTAATCAACACAAAAAAATGCAGCTACAAAGATATGTGAAGAGAAATACAGGCAAAGGCATCCAGATATGAAAAAATTCCTAATGCAAACAAGCAGATCAGAAAGGCTAAAGTAGAAAAGATTAGTGAGGTAACCACTAAACAACCACTAAAGTTAAACAAATAGAAATTGAAATGATGGACTATCTGTGAGGTCAAGGGTTTAGTATGGAAACTCTAACGCAGGCAGTGTTGCAATACAAATGAGCAATGGGTCCCCAGATGAAGGAGAAGGTGGCGGCAAGAGATGTATCTGAAGAGGATTTTCCACAGGATAATATTTTGGAACCTTGTGTAGGAGACTGGTGCAAATGTCCTATTGATATTATACAGCAGGAAGGCGAGATAACCTTGACGCAAGTTATGTTGCTGCATGTAGTGCCAATGGATCGAGATAACAGATGAAGCAGGATGTGTTTGAAGATATGTCACAGGGTGATGTTCTGGAACCTTCTTTAAAAGACTCCGAGGTAACACAGAGCAAAAAAAAAAAAAAAGATGTTCTTGGTCCAGAAGAAAATGATCTAAGAGAAGCCCCACTTGACTAAATAAAGACAGATAGATAGACATATTAATATAGATGAAAGAAATAGATTACAGAAGTAAATAAGACCCAAAATGTGAGAATACTGTTAAAACAAATAAAGGCTTATTAAGAGAAATTCAAGCGATATATAACATAAATAAATATGATATACTATTGCACAGGTAAATTAATAGCAGATGGTGTTACCACAAAAACATAGATTAATGGGGGAAAGGAAGGCAAAAAGCAGACCACCACCACTGAAACCTGAAATAGATAAAACAATAAGGCAATTAAGATAATTATCACTGTTGGAAGAATACAGAAAAGGGAATAGAATACTAAGAATCCCTAGAAAGATAGATTTGTTGAAAACAATGTAAAATAACAAAACAGATCATGATTTATTATGCACGGTTTCCAATAATAAACTAAAAATATCAGCACAAGCAGGAAAAACTTAGAAGGTGCATAGAAAAAGAGGAAGGAGATGTACAAAATAAGCCATTCAACAATGACCCAAACATTTTACAAAGAAATGGGAAATTAAGAAAATGGAATAGAAACACCAGTAAAACAGAATAAATAAGTTCATTTTTGAGAAGTATTCATGAAGACCATGTCGAGTATAGTAAAGCTGCTGAGTGGATACAATAATTAAAAGAAGCAGTAAAGAGCTGTAGCGTAGATGATATGAAACAGGATGAAGTAACAGCCAGAGAACTTGAGACAAAATTAAGAAAAGCTCCAAGGTGGAAACCCCAGGCTAGATTCCTTGCCTAACTTCTGGCTGAAGGTATTTATTTCTTCGCACAATGATTTAGCCTTAAGTTAAGAAGTACTTTATCTACGTCCCGAACAGACACATATTTGGTTAACAGGAAAAATTAATCTTTTCCTTAAGTGAGCCTGCAAGCAATTTGAAGAACCATAGACATTTAAGAACTATATACTTGCCTTCCAACAATACATTATTGTACTGGAATTGATTCAGACAGAGTTTACAGTCATTTAGAAAAAAATCAATTATGGTAGTAGAAGAAAAGGTAATAAAAGGAAGTAATAGAGAACAAAGGATTGCTTGTTGCTAAACAAAGTCATAATTGAGAATTGAAAAGAGGTCAAATCTAAGAATGGCATGGATAGATTGCAAAAAAACATTTGACAGCATCACTCTTTCATGGATAACGGAATGCTTACAGATATATAAGGTACACCATATAATGATCAATTACATCAGTGCCTATAAAACAATGGCAAACCACTTTGCAGCTAAGCCATGGTGGAGGCCAGAGGGCAAATTATTATCCCAGGGATAAATATTCAAAGGGGGGATATTCTATGGTGATTCTTCATCACCACTACTGTATGTTCTTGCCCTTAATTCATTAAGGGTGTTTACTTAAACTGTAACTATAGGCTACCTATTAAATCCAAGAAACCAAATTTGTCTAAAGAAATCAATTTGACTTTCTGTGGATGACCTAAAATTGTGTAGTTTATTAAACATGGATATAAAAGCGCAACTACAAGTGGCTAAGATTTTCTTAGATAATATAAAATTACATTTTTTCCTCTTGATAAATGTGCAAAAGCAACCTTTATAAAAGGAAAGCTGCAGCATCAAGAGAATATCAACCTGCGACAGGAATGCGATGCGGAGGAACTTGATCAGGAGGGGGGGGGGTGTATAAACACTTGGGGAAAAAATGAAGGATCAGCAATAAAATATGAACTGATGAGAATAAATTTCAGTAAGGAGTAATTCAGAAGAGTAAAGCTGATACTGAATACTGCTTTTACATCCAGGAATAACGTCAAAGCTATAAATTACTTTTCCTGTTCTAAGTTACAGCTTTGGTGAAACTGGCTGTAAAAAAGCACCGTGAACCACTTAAATGAGAAAACAAGAAAAATACTTTGTGCTTATCAGATGAAATATAAAAAATGTTTGCCAAGATTATACAGCCCTTGTGCTAAAGGAGTTGTGGGCCTCCTTGAAACTGACTACATGTATAATGTAGAGCTGTGTTTGTGAGCTGCATACATTTTTGCTGACCTCGTCAGATGCAAATATAGTGAAAGTTCTAAATCATGAAGAGAAGAAGTCAAAGATGACATGTTTACTTACTTTAGCAGAAGCATTTTGGAACGAAGCAAGAATGGAAATTAAATCAGCAGTAGACAAAAATCAGGAAGCAACTGAGAGTGCCAAAAAATAAAATATAAAGAAAAGGATCAGATGAGAAGGAAAAAATGGGAAGTCTACAGACTATAGTAGCAGGCAAAGATATCTTCTTGAACAACCTCACGTCAACCAGGACTTGGCATTGAAATAGCTAAGGAGACATGAATTGAAACTAAATGTAAACGCTAATAATGGCTGCCCAATAAAGTGAATTGCAAATATGCTGGTTTACAAAATCATTTAAACAAGTGGGATAAACAGACAGATGTACAATCGGTAAAACAGAACAGGAAACAGTTGTACATCTCATAGCAGGGTGTGTTACACTCATAGGTTCATACTAGGCTATCTGCCCTGGGGCAATTATAAGCCTAGCCCAATTCTGTATGGCTTACGCCACCCCTTGATTTGAGTATACTGTGCCCTTTTTAAGGTTTAGTTTACTGTGCCTCTGTCTAATAGTGACACGGGAGTAATCCCTGGGACAAACCTATGATCACCCATCCACCTATCCAGATTTTTCTTGAAGAGATTCAGTGAGGTGCTCTGCCTCACATGAACTGGAATTCTATTCCAGAGCGAAGGGAGCCTCTGGGTTATGAACCTGTCCCTCCAGCAAGTTCTATTTATTTCTGTGCTGAGGTTCAAGTCCCTCGAGCGTGTGGCTCTGAGGGATTTAGATTTACTGAGGTGGAGCATGTTCATTAATTCTGGATTTGACATAGCTTTGTATGTCAGGCATAGATCTCCTCGAAGTAGGCGGTATGCAACTGAGTAGAGCTGGAGTTTTTTTAACCGAGCAGCATACGGCATCTGTTTGAGACCCTTGATCCTCTTGGTGAGATACTTTTGGGGTCTTTCTAATTGCTGCAGGTGTCAGGTAAGGTACATCCCAAAAGGGGCATTGTATTCTATGATGGGCCTGATGAGGGAGGAATAAAGGGGCACGAATACCTCTCTTGATCTAGATGTGAAACCCTTTGTGATGAGGTGGGCTATGTAGAAGGTCTTTCTAACACTTTGGCAATGTGGTTTTCAAAGGAGAGATGGCTATCAACTTGGGTCTCCAGGTCCCTAATAACTTTCTCTGTACTTAATGGGTTTCCGCCTATGTGGTAATTTGTGGGCACATTGTTTTTGCCAAATGTCTGAGGGTCTGTACACTGAAAGACACAGTAATGTTGCAAGACTGTTGCACTGGGGATTGTGCAAACACTGCAATATAGAAATAGCTGAGAAGCATAGGGAATATGAACCACAAAGCATTACAGAGAATAATAAAGTTTATATCACATGGGATCACTCAGTATCAACAGCTGCAAAAATACATGCAAAGAAACCAGATATAGTAGTTCACGAAAAAGAAGCATTTGATATTGAAATTGCTACACCTGTTGATTACAGTGTAGAGAGGCACACACACAAACTCACTCATAAAATACCAGGATTTAATAAGTACAAATGAAAGCTATGTGGGAGAAAGATACCTGGACATTTCCAATAGTACTAGGAATGACAGGGCAAATTATTTATTTATTTATTTATTTATTTTTATTTTATTTGACATTTGTTTACCTGGATGGTCCGACTGGACACAGGTCCATTTTTAGCGGAGGCCAGGGGAAAAAAGCTCCACAGTACATAAAAATTTAAACAATATGAAAAAATGCAGTATACAGCAATATGAAGTAACACGACATTATATATATAGACATAAAGATAGTTAAACACAGTTAATAATACAATAAGTGTACAATTTCAGTCAGCAGTAAGAGTATCATAGATTGTAGTATATATTACAGAAGGTGTATTAGGAAGTGACGTATATAGAATGGAAGAAAAGGACTTATGTAATACATGAGCGTAACCAATTATTCACCAAGTGTGATCTAAGTGAGTTTTTAAAGTGCGTAGAAGTAGAGACAGAAGTCAGAGCAGAAGGAAGGTTATTCCAGGTTCTAGCTATGGTATGGAAGAACTGTGTTTTCCTGCAGTATTGTTAGCCCTTGAGATACAGAGGAAGGATTTGTCAGAAGAGTGAAGAGGACGATTTGTATTATAGTGGGTAAGAAGTTGGCCTAGTACTGGGATTTTTTCCGGATGTCTTACAACATTGTATGCAATAACTAGCTGGTGATAGTTTAGTAGCTGGGGAAGTTCTAGTCATTGCAGTTTCCTTAGAGCCTGGCAGTGGTGGGTTCTAAAGGTGGAGTTGTTAGCAAACTTGGCGATTTTATTATAATATGACTCGAGTTTGGCAAGGTCAAGTTTTCTAAGCTGGGTAAGAATTGGTGCAGCATACATTAAAGTGGACAAGAGGTGAGTTTGGGCTAGGGTAATCCATGCTTGTTTACAGAGGGATTTCCTGGGTCTGTATAGTGTTCCCATTTTTATGGACTTTTTTGATAGTTTATGAAATATGGACATCGAAGATTAGATTTTTGTCAATTTCAATGCCTAGGAGTTTTGTATGGTTGGAGGGAGAGAGAATACTGTCATTTTTGCAGGAGATAGTGAAGGGTAGAGAGGTAGACATGGTTTTATTGGGGGTGAAAAGTAGCAATTTGGTTTTGTTAGGGTTTAGGATAAGTTGGATTTGAGTTATCCATCTTTACACAGAGCTAAAGGATCCCTGAGTGAGTTGTTGTAGAGTGCCAGCTGAAGGAGCAGAATAGATAAGAGTTGAATCGTCAGCGTATTGTATAAGTGAAGCATGCTGTGTGGTGGTACGGAAATTATTGGTAAATATGGAGAAAAGAAGTGGGCCTTATATTGAGCCTTGTGATATGCCAATGGTAGTTGGGAGTAAGGGGGATAATACACCTTACCATTGGACAGATTGTTGCCACTCTGACAGCTTTTAAACCAGGCTATGGTGGAAGGGGCAAAGGATAGGGAGGCCAGGGTGTCTAGTAGCAAGGAATGTGAGACCATGTCAAATACTTTGGAGAGGTCTAAAAATATTGCAAAAACAAAGTTATTTCTGTGTTGATTGACCAGATTGGTGAAAGAGAGCAGAGCGGGTGTTGTGCTATGTTGTTGCTGAAAGCCGTGCTGTGTGGGAGAGAGGAGATTGAGAGTTTAGGAATTGCATTACTTGAGAATGTATACATTTCTCGAGTATTTTAGATAAGGGGGATAGAATGGCAATGGGGCAATAATTTGAATATTCATAAGAGTTTCCGCCTTTGTGAAGTGGAATAATATATAATACCCTCCATAGTTGTGGGATATATGCTTCTTGTATGGAGCAGTTGATAAGAATAGAAATAGGGTAGGATAAGGATTCAGCAGATATTTTTAGGAAGTTGGCTGGTATATTGTCAGTGGCAAGGGTGGTAGGTTTCAGTTTTAGGAGGAGTTTAATTGTGGTGGTAGGAACAGTTAATAGAGTAAAGGATGGGATTTTGTCAGGGCATTTGGTTGGGTTATGTGTAGGGTTGTTCTTGGAGAGGTGGGAGGATAGTGTTAGGATGGATTCTGTTTAATGGTGATTAAATTGGGAGGCAATGTCCTTGTTGTCATTGGTGGAGTTGGAAGTGGGAGTGGTAGTTTTGCCTGGTTTTAGAAGATAGTTGATGGCATGCCAAAACTTTTGGGGATCTTTTGAGTGGCTGTTTTGGATATCGAGGAATTAATTTTGTTTGTCGAGTTTGGTTTGTCTCTTGGCCTGATTTCTAAGTTGTAGGTAGTTTTGTTTGGCTAGGCTAGAATTGTCCTCCTTCCAGGTTTTCCAAGCCTTGTCTCTAGACTTTAGTAGGGATCTAGTTTCCCTTGGTTCTGATTTTCCTAATGGGTGCGAGTCTATCAAGGATATTGGTGAGAATACTGTTAAAGTAGTCAACAGCCTGGTCTAATTCTAGGGTTTGCAGTGGTTTCCAGTTACTATGGAACCACTGCAAACCCTAGAATTGCAGTGGCTTCCAGTTACTATGTTTTAGAATACTGTTAAGTTCTTGTATATTTAGAATTTACAATCATACTTAAATATGATGAATTTCAGGTAGTCATCCAATAGAGGCTGTCCAATTCAAAAATCCACAAGTCTCAGCCGTTCACTTCAACAGTTTATTAAAAAACACACAGCACAAAAGATATCTTATAAAAATAACCTTTTCTATGAGGTCTGGCGATCTCAGAGTTGGTATATATAAAATCAGGCAGTGCGAGGGGGGGGGGGGGTGATTTTTTCAAGATTTGCTCATTTCTGTTTTTGGTCTTTTTTTTCTGATTGTTGGCACTTGGCATGATTCTCACAATTCTTACCTAATTTTTTGTATAACTGTGATAATGCACAGCCCTGTTTTCTTTTTCTGTTCTTTTCTAGAAACATAAGATACAGAGGTTTATGGCTGGGTCTCTAATCATAACTAGCTTATTATGTGTTCAAGACATGAATGCCAAGAAAATCACTCAGAGTGAAGCTCAAGGGGGAATTCTTGATATCCATATGAATAACACATAACTGAGTGTTAATCAGAGACCTCATCATAAGACTTTATAGTGCATAGAGCTTTTCCTGCTCCATGTATTACCAATTACATAAAAGAAAGAGAAAGTGTGGGAGAGTGAAGTGTTTTATCAGCTTTGAAAGCCAGAACAACACTTAACAAGCACTGTCAAATAGAAAGCAGCATACCTCTCAACTTTTTTGCTTAAGAATTCTAGACAAATCCAAATGTAATGGGGGGGACAAAGGATCAGAATCAGAGACTGTTTGTCTATATTGCTCTAATTCACTTAAAAAGTTAATAGAACAATAGATTTTGCACTAACATGCATTTTCTGAACAGTAAGTATGAAACTCTAATGTCTGGCGTTATTGAGTGATTACTACATAAGTGAAAACAAATGTGAGGCAAAATCAGGGGAGTTCTGCGTCGGGGAGAGAGTTGAGAGGTAGGTCACACAGAAATGAAGTGCTCTGTTTGTAGTGAGGCAGAGTAAAGTTCTAACAACTTTTAAAAGCTGTTTTACCTTTTGCTACTGATCTTTGCTTGCCAGCACTGTCTGCTGTTAATCTCTGGTGTCAGACCCAGTCTTTAACAGCACTTAGATTCAAAGAAAACTTTGTCATTTAAGAAACGCAAGTGCAACCTAAACAAAATGTTGGGTATCAGCTCGTCATCAGAGTACAGAGGCAATTTAAGTAAAAAAGAATAAGCCATGACGTATACACAACTATTCTAGTGACTCATACACATAAAAATACTTCTAATAACTTATTTCTTGTCATATGAACAAATAATACTATACACAGAAAAGGAGAAGAAAAGGCAGTTTATTAATATTGCACATTAATTATTGCAATTGCACTTTTAAGAGAAAGATATTGCACTGCTGCAAGAATATATTAACTGTAGTGAATTAAATAATGTATCGCTTTCAGTAAAAGTATTACTAGTGAGATCACGTATGGCGGTAGGAGAATGGTCCTCAACAAGCTTTGCAAGCGATCCTAAGTGCTGTTAAGATTGGTTCTAGTGCAAGGGAAGCCCTTAAGAAGTTCATTTTTTTCCTGGTTTCAGTGTGTAACACAGACCCTCATGCACTAGATTACCTTCTGTTCTTTCTTCTGCCCCTTGCAGTCAAACATGTGGAGGTTACCAGCACGTGCACATTTCGCCTAGATAAGAATACGGCATAGAACTCTTGGCAGCCCTTGCTCATTTTTTTCACCCCTTATTCTCCTATATAAGAATACAGCTTAGCCTCCTTGTTATACTCTGTCCATTCACTCTTTCTGGGCAACTAACTCCTGAGAAATGTTCACAACTCCCACAACAGTATGAAGGCAAGCAGTACAAATGTTTATAATACTATAAACAAATTTGAAGACACTGCAATCTGAATATTCCCTTACATTATAGATACTGCTGCCATAAATAAGGCTTGGCTTAAAGCACATCCTACATACTTACCAGACCTTACCAGTCACTACCTTTTTTTGCAAATATTTGCCAGGGAATAGAACAAATGGATGTCCAGGTACATTTACACCCATTGTCTGCTGTCTAAATATTTGAAAATGTACCTCTAACCAGCTTAGATAGTATTTAATTATTTTGTGAAATATTTCCTTACACTTTCTGTCACCAGTTATTTCTAAAAAAATGTTTTTTATGCTCACAATTGCTTTCCTTCTCAGCCCATTGTCTCTGACTTTTTGTATCACAATCTCCTTCTAGTCAAGTAAATGCACAGTTTTTAGATACATATACTTACCTAGTACTTCTAAAACCTCAAACCCCTGTAGTTAGGTTAGAATCAAACACTCGTCACCCCTCCCCAGATATTAAATTTGCCCTAGGGTTCTGTATGAGTGTGCCCTCTCTACACCCAATATCAGCCAGATGAACTCTGACCATCCTAAGGCACAAACCACTTTCAACACAGATTACATCTTTCTACGTAGGACCAGCAGCAACCCTAGAATATAACTAATGAAGTATACAAAGGTTTCATTATCCCAAACACTCAGCTAAACTCTAAGAGGTAAAACTCATTGCACAATGAAACTTCATTAATGTGCAAACTGATTGGAGAAAGCAATCATCAAACCTGCTTTAAATCCAGCATCACCCAACCAGAACGCCTGTGCATCTGCAGCTATTAAAAAGAAAAGTTACCACTACCAGAGAAGAAAATGAACCTATAACATCTTTTATAAGCTAAACTAAGTTCCAGCTAGCACTTTCTGGTGTCATTTTGTAAGGCAAGTACAACTGAGGTGCATTATAAGAAATGCAAACAGAAGTTGTGCTAATATTTCTGTTATATCAGATATCTACTATTCAGTCCTACATGTAAAAGTTAAATGTTTGTAGGTGGTTATCAATGCTTTCTGCTCAACCCCATGTCCTTTTTTTTTTTTTATAAGTGCTGCAAGTTGTTCCATACTTGGCTATCAGGCTGCGTCTAAAAGCAGTCCACTTTTTGGGTTAGTATACCTACCTGTTTAATGAATGACAGTAACAGTAAGTATAATGTGTTTATCCATATGTGGCATCAGATGTTGGATGCTACTTCAGACAAAGACATTATTTTAGCCAAACTGTGTTTTTCTCTTCCTAAAAGAAATAAATATTGCTATCCACGGCTGTAAAGATAAACGCACTTTAAGAGAAATTCATTTTCTCTCAGCAGTAATCCAATAATAATGACAAAGAAAGCTGCATTCTTCCCATCTACAAGCGTTTCCCTGGAGACCAAGTGTGAATGTTAATAGACTTTAGAAATCTGTTCAGGCACTGTCCCGGGTGTTGCATACTATGTACTCAAGTGACTTTAAATTTGTTTTTCTACTGAAGGCCCCTGATGCTAGGAGATATATTTCATTTCTATTGTACAAATTAATGGACTCTTTGATTGTGAATAGTTTGTTTATTAGACCAGGTTATTTTAAGTTATAGCCCTGTGCTGATTTGATGTTACTTTTTCTCACTTCTCATGCATAATCTCTGACCCTTTGCTGTTTGCTTTTTCTTACCTCTCACACATAATCTAGGGCCCTCTTTTCTGATTGTATTTCCTTCAAAAGCTGATAAAATTATTAATTCCTTCCATAGGCTGTTTGATAGACTACTAATCAGTTTGTAATCAAAAGGAAAGGAACACAGGGCATCAGGATTTGGTGCGGTACCACATTTTAGAACTTAGATTAAAATAAGCCTGATTTATCCAGAAATGTTTGCATCATATAAAATAATTTGCATAGAAAATGATTTTGCAAGGTTACAGAGATATGGTGAAGCTTTATCCCTCTCATTATTAAGAATGCATTATCTGTTTAACAAAATATAAAACATATATATATATATATATATATATATATACACACACACACACACACACATATATATATATATATATATATATATATATATATATATATATATATATATATATACACACACACACACACACACACACGTTATTATAAGTTCATTTATTTATCCTTTTGTTGACATGGTAAGTCCACCTAGGCTAGTTAGATCTTTTAATGGAAGACTCGAGTTAATATATATATATATATATATATATATATATATATGTGTGTGTGTATATACCTCCATTTCTCTTCCAACCTGTCCCAACAGCATTCATTCTCACCCTTATCCGAAAACTGAAACCATGCACTCCCTCTGCTGACCAACTACCTGCAGAATACTTACAATTAGCAGCCAAATCTATTGCTTACCCCATCTCCATTCTCATCAATAGAACCATCACTGAAGGATACATCCCTAAACTTTGGAAAGTCTCTCATATTATTCCCCTTCATAAGGGGGGAGACTCCACTGAACTCTCCAACTGTCGTCCCATAACCCTACTCTCTCCTTTATCTAAGATCATGGAAAGATGTATCCACAGGCAATTGCTAGACCACCTTCTCCATAATAACCTGCTTTCCAACTCCCAACATGGTTTCTGACCTTCCCATAGCATTACTACTGCCCTCCTCTCCTTTATAGACACCATCAACAAAAACCGTAACCTTAACATGCTTTCCTCTGCACTTTTCATTGACCTGTCCAAGGCTTTTGACATGGTAAATCACACTATACTCATAAACATTCTCAGATCTCTTTCTGTTGACCAACTAGCTATAAAATGGTTCCAGTCCTACTTAAATAACAGACATCAAGCTGTGCTCTGGAACACCGTTCTTTCTACTACCTGTTAATATTGGTGTTCCTCAAGGTTCCATAGTGGGCCCTCTCCTGTTTTCTATATTCATCAATGACCTTCACCAAGTAGTTCCCCAAGCTACATGTATACAATACGCTGATGACTCCACACTTATATGCTCAGCCACATCTGTATCAGAACTTCACTCCCATACACAAGACGTATTTAACTCTGTAGAACTATGGTTTACAAAGCGCTGTCTCCTATTAAACCCTAAAAAAACTAAACTTCTCCTATTTACACCTACCAGTAAATCTCCCCCAATAGACTTCACTGTAACATCCAATAATGGTACACTCATATCCCAAGATCTTACTACCAAACTGCTAGGTATCACCATAAAGGGTACACTTATATGACAAGATCTTACTACCAAACTGCTAGGTATCACCATAGACAACAACCTTAACTTTGACGCCCATATCAACAACATTTTGAAAACTACTAATAAAAAAATAGGCTCTCTTTATAGGATCAAACCCTTCCTCACTCCTGCAACTAGAATAACTATTGTCCACACCCATCTAATCTCTACCCTTCTTTATGCCTCACCCATATTTACTAATCTGTCAAAAAAAATAACCTTAAGAAACTTGAAAACTCCTACAATAGCATAGCCAGGTTTGCCACAGGTAACCCTTTCAGAACACACCACTGTATTAATCTAAAGCATCTAGGGTGGCTTGATTTACAGCAGCAGCTGAAATTCAATCAACTGGCCATCGCCCATAAAATACTTTATCAACCTGCCAAGACACCCATCCTATCTAACCTTATTCACCCCTATTATAACCTGAAGTCCCTAAGATCCTCACAAAAACTTCTTGTATATATCAATAGATCAAACAGTTAGAGCTGGAGACTCCCTCTACTCTAATACTGTTGGAAAAACCTGGAACCTACTTCCCTCTGAACTTTCCACACTTCCCTCTATTACTCTGTTTAAAAATAAACTTAAGCTCTTCCTCAAAACTCACTGGATGTGCCCCTGTACTAAACCTGACTGACCAACTTACTCTTATTACTTGATTCAACCTTACCTTCTCATCTCTGAAATAATTTCATCTTAACAACTACTATTCTACCTCTTCATCATAGTCTTACTTATCACTGTATTCTCAAAAAACTGACATATATTACTACTAGATGCATTACTCCACTGCTTCTCTATTTCACTTTCCTTTTATCTTCCTTGCTTATATACATCTATACTATACTTTTTTATCTATTATTCTTTCTCAACTTTTAATTCTAACTTCATTACTAATTATACTAAGTCTAGTCAAATATTTTTGTAGTTTTTTTTTTTTATATACTTTATAAATGTGTGACCACTTAAAATTTTCTGTTTTCATTACGGTGAATGTATTTGCTTTCTAAATATGTACTTCTGTAAATGTGAACTTTGTTTGAAATGTTTGGAGCTTTTCTCCCCAGGCCTTTACTGAAAATGGACATATATCCAGCTAGACTAGCCCGGTCAACAAATGTAAAATAAAATAAATAAATAAAATAAAATATACATACCAGGGGAATTTTGCCAGGGCATCTCAGAAATTCATCTACTTTTTTTTTTTTCGTTAAGTGTCATGGAATGTTTTATACCCAGATGAACTACCACCAGCTCAGCAGATGGGATCTCGGTTTAAGTTCTTATCCTCAGGATGGTACACGTAGAAGTGCAGCACCCCTGAATGTTGCACTTCATTCTCAGTAACAGAAAAAGAATCGAAGCACCAAAGACAGGCATAGAACTCTCAGCCTTTTGATCTTGCAACACCAAAAGCACATATGTTACCTGCCGAGCTACTAAAACTGCTCAGTGTGATTTCAATGTTGAAAAGTCCTCTTAAAATGCCATTTATGAAATCTGTAGAATATATTTTGAGGACATTAACTTCTTTCCTTCAAATCATATCTGAAATTTTACATCAACTTTCTTCTGACTTGTCTACCTTGGCATGTTCTTCAGATCAAAGTTCATGATCCCAGAGGAGCAAGGCAGCATTGGGTACTGACTACATAATAAGGTCATGCTTGTCCGGGCTCTGCTCAGGCACACCAGTAATTGTTCAATATCCACAGACCATGTGAGAAGCCATGTGGTCTTGTCGTTTTTGCCCATCAGACATCCGATGATCAGCTTTCTCCTGCTGTCTGTTGATGCATCAAAGTTATGTCTCCATTTCAGTAGTTAAATCATTTTCAAGTTATTGGCTTGCTGTGTACCTGTTTGAATTAATCCCTTTCAGTATCATAAAGTTTGTTACCTTCTAGTGAACTGTCTGCATCTTTTTTTTGATACAGCTTTCTGACTGTCCAGATTTTCGCAGAATGTCCAGATTTTTGGCTTTTATTTTTGGTCCACTTCTCATAAACTTTGTGATTTTCTAGAAATCATTGATGATTGAAATCTATACATAATGACAGTCATTTAAGTTTCATGTTTCATACCCTTCAGAAAATAACACAAAACGTTTTATTCTAGCAACTTTCTAAGTTCATAAGAGCAATATTTAAAATTTTACCGTATTCTGGGGCCTCTGTCCCTCTATTATTTTTGGCTTTGTCCAGATTTTATGTGCTAAGAGTTTGAGAACTATGCTCTGTTGTAAGTGTTAAGGGATTTTTTAACCGTGTATATTTTGATTGTATTTACTATTTCTCTGTTGGATGAGTTCATTAATGTAACTATGACTTTTATTATCTGCATATTTTGAGTCCCAATGTACTACAGAAAGTTAAACAGGATTAAAATAAGTAATGTTAATAAGCTGCAAAACTCTAATCAGCATGCAGCAGGAATAACATATTGTCCCATATTACACACTCTGCTCTTTTAACTCCTCTTACATTTCTGTAAGCCTATACTTAAGCTATTTAGTAACAGAGAAAGTTGTGATGAGGACAATATGAGGAATTAGGAAAGTGACCAGTGGAGCGTTGCAGCTGTCTGTTGTAGTTATGGTATTGTTCCCTGTGTTTGATTTAGACATGTCTGAAGGAATAAAGCTTTTCACATGTCAAGAAGAAACAAAGCTGTGAAAATAATTTTGACAAAAGGTGCAGAATTACTTTAATTTCTATAAACTGTTCTCAGCTGAGAGATTGCCTGGCACTCATGTATTGCCTCTGAAAGTTTCCATCTGAGCTGTATAAAGCTATTTATATGCTCCCCTTTCCTTCTGCTTGTTGTTTTTTTCTGGAATAGACTTTGCATGATAGTGGGCCATGAAGGCAGTTCTAATGCATATTAATCTATTAGTTGGAAAGGGATACTTTGGAGCTGTTGCATTAATTGATAATGGTGTGTGTGTGTGTGTGTGTGTGTGTGTGTGTGTGTGTGTGTGTGTGTGTGTGTGTGAGCAATATTTCAAAACCACTTGATCCAGAAGGGATTGCACTGTATGACTCAACGGAGGTACACTCCTGCTTTGGAAAGCCCATTACAAGTAAACAGTTTGAGGGAAGGTTTAGAGCTATTGCATCTTCATCTGTACAATTTGTTTTGCCCAGTCAGATGGACCAGTAGCTCCTCTACTTTCATCAAATTGGTTCCCTCATTCCTTCTGAAGGATGAGGACTGGGCCCTCAGGGTAAGCACAATGAGCACCCCAACTTTGATTACATAGTGCCCTTGGCCATGTGAGGCCCCCTGGCCATGTAAGGGCCCTACAACTCATTTTCTTTTTGTTGCTGAAATCACTAGTTTCTCATGTTCAAGAAGGAAGTTGGGCCCATCCCATCTGTACAGTGATAGATAAATGACCTATTTGCTCTGCAGGCTGCTCTTATCAGTCCTGTCACTTCCAAGAGGCTTGGGGTGGGAAGTAGGGACAGTCAGAAGCTTAGATGGACCTTCCTCCCTCTCCCCCAGAACTCCTAACCTCCTCAGTAGCCCTGTCAATCTTCAGAATAGCTACATTTCTTTAGAAAAGCCTGTGCGCCTTCACATAGATGTTATTTCCAGGGCTTATAGTGTGCATAGTAGAGCTTGGCAGCACATGCTCAATTGGCCTGTACTCTGTGAGTGAAACTCCCAGTGTTCTCTCTAGGCAGTGCTCATGTGCCTCACTGACCCCTCTACAATGGGTGGGCCATTAGCAGTTACTCCCATTCTGCCTAATCCATTTTCTCCCATGCCTATGCTGTTAAATCAACACAGATCATCTGTGTCCCAGTTAAGCTGTCATCCCTGTGTGCCATTCTCTATTAAAGTTTACAGTCTGCTTACCCGTGGTCTCCAAATAATGCATAAAACCCAAAATGTAATCATTTTACCAATCCAGTAGTAATTTCCTCTTGTCCTCTGTTACCAGACAGTCCTGTTGATAAAACTATGCTGTGCCTCCTGGCTTTTTAAAGGGCCCAAGGTAAATGTTCATTATCCATGAATTATGCTGTCTGGCCAATAAATGCTCCCTTAATGTCCCTGCCCACAATGGATGCTGCATATAATTCTCCATTTTATTTTATGAGTATTAAAAAAAGTTGTTGCATACCTGTAGAAAACAAAATATTGACTTGGTAACAAAACATTTAATGAAATATATCATAAGGAAACAGCCATCTATTATAGGTCAGATTTTCCTCAGCTAGCAACCTTTTATTTCTTTTAGAGATTCTTCCATTTGAAAAATGTTGAAGGAAGCAAATTCATCCAGCAGTCTATCATTTTTATGTAGTTTATTGCCTTATTTCCACCATTTCAAGCATTTCCAATAGGAAACAAGATCCTATTTATATAAGCATAGTCAGGCAACCACGATTAACATAGTTATTCTCATACACACCAGCTGTGATTCATGCAGGCCTCAGCAGCAAAGCCTAGGAGTCAATCTTTAATCAGGACCTAAAGTGGGAGAGAGGTTTATTACAGTTAGAAACCAATTTACGCAGATAATACACTTTCACTGATACATGGAAGGTTAAAGGTGCTTAGAATACATGATTATGTTTTCATACTATACCACAGTCTGACACCTCAGGTTGATGGGTAAATACTAGATTCTAGACTATCATAGACTTATTACAGTTAGATCCACAAACACTCCCCCATACTGTAATAAAAAAAACACTTTTCTGTAATAAGCTGATCATTACATTATAGTGTGTGGCTTATTACAGTCAGATCCATGCCCCCCACTCTTCTATTAAAGAGAAAAAATAATAGCCATGCCTTTCTGTTCCCTGCCTAACCTACCTTCCAAATGTTCTTCTTTTAAACTGCTATAGCACCCAGTTTCTACAGTTTAGACCACACATATGGAGCACTACAGCACTCAGGTTTGATCAAATGCAATACCGACTTTTACAAGCCAACGCTTTTTGCCCCCAGCTATGGTACCGTCCGAGATTGAGTCTCATACTCTACTGACTGAACTTGCCAGGCTGTTTAAGTAGCAAGTATCTAGCAATACTTCAGTAATATTCCCATATTAACCTAGGGGACCAGGAACTTTCACAAGCTAGGTAAGAAGCACAGTTGCCTAGTCTATAAGAGGTAAAGGGACAGCCTAGTTATAGATCATATAAACTGCATTGTCTTCACAATAGTGAATCTAAGCTAAAACGGAGATTGATTCTATTAAGTTCGGTGTTGAAGTCACTACATTATGGGTACTTACATAATGGACAATGCATACATTCAAACCCTATTGGAGAATAAGTCTTTCTTTTCAAAGTAGCATATGATCGTGAAGAGCAGGCTGATGAAAACAGTTGTCATCTTTTTTACACTCTGTAAAAAGCAGTGTTGTAGTTTAACAAAAGTAAAATTAAAAGACAAGTAAATATGAAAAATAAAATAAATTCCAGAAGTAACTGACGCTATTACAAGGACTTACCATTTTTCTTATCCTTTCCTAAACTTGGCTTAAAAAGACACATTAAATGAGGTATAAAAAATAAAGAAAAAGTAATTTGGTATGTCTGTCTTTGTATGCGTCTCTGTATGTCTATCTGTTATGTGGAATGTATGTGTCTTTCTGCATGTCTGAGTTTCTGTATATAAGAGAAAGACGATCTCTGCCTCTGCATATAGTTGTGTGTGTGTATGTGGACAGAACTTATATTTTAGATGTAAAATACTTCCAACAAAAATGACATGTCCTACAGCAACTTTAAACAGTAGGTGGAGGAACTAGTTTACTTCAGAAATATAAGCAATTGTATACACTAACAATAATTATCCCCTTGGGGAAAAACAAACCCAGAGCTGTTGGACATGGGATGGAGAAAGGAAATTCACCCCAGGATCACGTCCAGTCGCCCGAACCTATAAAACAAAAGTAACTGTAACTACTATAAACTATAAAGTGAGAATCATACATGAGCCTAAATCTGTAGGCCCAGAGATTCCTGGATTTTATAAAGACTGATACCTAGTCCAAACAATCCATAACACCCACAAGGGCAGTAAACATGCTGCACCTGATCCTCATTAACATGGTGAGAATGCTGCACCCCACCAACCCACCCACAGTGTAATGCCCTTTCTGGTAAGATCAGACCATAAAGCTGTCTCCTTTGAAATAAAAATAAAACTCATGACCCCAACTAATCCTGCAGCATTTAGAAATTTATTCTAAGGCAAACATCCATTAGTAAGTTGCAACCTGATAAAAACTTCAAGCACCCACCCCCAAACCCTAAGAACGCAGTTTTCTGTGGAGTTCTTTACACATGCTCTATACAATCATGTTAATAAATGTATAGAGAGAATTGTGCCCATCAGAAATAAGCTCAGAAAAACTGAAGAATAAGGCACCTTGGTGAAATCCAAACATCTATAGGATGCACAACTGAAGGATAAAAGTCATAGCAAAACTCAGGAAATATAACACCCATCAGAATAAAAACTCTCTCATCAAAATAAACAACTCAAAGGGCAAAGCAGGTCTACCAAAGCCAAATTTGAGGTAAAAATAGTCCCCCCAGACAAAAGACAACCACAAAGCTTTCTGTAGCTATGTGTAAAAAAGAACAATCCTATCTACACGCCTCGGGTACCTGAGCTATGTTGATCGGATTGTTCTTTTTTACACATTGTGATTTGCTTTTAGCTCTTGTCTAATTGCTGCCTATTTGTATTTACCTTTCTTAATCAATGCCTGTAACCTCAAAGGCTGTACACAACAATGTGCAGAGCTAATTCTGAATGGAGCTACCTACATGGAGCCAGAAGACATAGCAAACCTACTGGCTGACAAATTCAGCTCCAATTTTGTGCCCTCTTCCCCCCTGGTCCCCCCTCAAAAATACCATTCAACATAACCCCCAAACCATCATGAGGGAACAAGTCCTAAAATGTACATTCCAAGGCCAAGAACATCATATCAATGGGCCCCAATAATACCTCTGGATGCCTTCTAAATACCATGAAAGACAACATCTCTGGACCACTGGAGTCGCTATTTAACCATTGTCTCCAGCAAGGCTTCATACCACAAGAATGGAGAGCTGCAACATTCACCCACCCCTGCATAAGGCAAATATTATGTGGACCCAAGAAACTACAGACCCATTATTCAGACTAGTCTTATATGCAAAGCCATGGAAAGAATTATCATGGAAATAATTAATAATGGCATTGGGAATGGGCTTTCCAAGATGGCTGCACACTGATCGACAGTTTAATTTCAACTCTCCCAGTGTGAAAAAATTAAACGATAAACAAGGGCTAGTAATTCTGTCAGTTTTAGTAAAATTCAGTTAGTGGCTAGTAAGTACATTGCCTGGATGCCAGCAAAGAAGAAACTTGGAGTTCAAGAGAAAATTAACTAGAAAAGCTAAAGAGAAAACAGAGAGCAAAAAATCCTGCAGCTGTTAAGCAAAAAGCAAATCAAGCTCCAGCTTTGGTAGATGGCTTTCATTAATTTAGAGGAAAACGTAAAGCAAATGTGCTCAGTGCTGATTAAAATAAATGAAACACTGAAGGATTATATAACTTAAATAATAAAATAATGGAAAAAATGGAAGACACTTTAAACAGCTATTCATATGAACTGATAAAAGTGCATAAATCAGAGGTTAAAATGAAGAAAAGGCTAAGTAAGTATGAGACTACTCAAAAAGAGCTGATTCAAAAAATCACACACACAAAACTTGGGATATTCTGCTGTACCAGAGAATCTGGAAGGAACAGACTCTATTAACTTTACAAAAGCACAAATAAGCAGGCTTTGGTAACTGAAAGGGCGCATCATGTGTATGCCCAAACCTGGCCATGAGAATGCAGCAAAGACCTGTATTAGTAAATATGCTATCATACCAGCAGAAATAATTGATCCTCACAAAACTGTGGCAGAAGGGCAAAGGATTAAAAATGGAGACTGTAGAGTTTCTGGAAAATGATTATTCACTGTATACTAGACAGAAGAGAAGCAAATTTATCCCAGCAATCAGGGGAATGTGGAGAGGCAAGTGTGAGACTCAAACTGTTGTATACAGCTGTCTTCAGAATATTTTTTCTGGAGGATTGAAGTCATTTTTATGCAGAACAGGCTGAGGAAATACAAACGTTTGTCCAACAAAAACTGAGCCTTCAAACAGAAGGGAACTCTACTTCTCATTCTTTTGACAGTAAATCTCATAGAGACTTTGCCAGTGAAAGCTTTTCCAGTGTTCCAAAGGAAAATGCTTGAGACACAGAAAAAAGCACAGGAATTTACTAGAAGAATCAGGAGTACCTTGGACTTGAACCATAATTTGGGATTAGGAGCTGGAGATGAACAAGACGACCAGCAACACTGAAGTTAGTGAATAAATGTGAGACTATAAAGCATCAATCAAATTTGTGAAATGTGGCTTTACAAGAAAAACTGGCTGAGAGATTGGATTTTTATTGACTTTGGTAAACTTGTGGAGGGACTGAAAGGCATATACTCCATTTCATATAATTAGAGTTTGGAAGAATACTAAAAGGGGAAAAAAGTAACTAAGTAAAACAATTTTTGTTAAGTCTATTTCATGATATAAATGCCATGTTGTTTAATAAAGCATTTTCAATAACTGTATGTAATAAAGATAAAGTACTTTTTTCTGTGTTTTAAGAAATGTAGGGATTATATTGTAAAAAAAATAATGGCTGGACAAAAGCACAGTTAAGTTAATGGGCTATAATATTGGGTTGTTGGGGTGGGTGATGCACTGTAAAAGTACACTGATTATAACATGTTGAATTGAGATGTTGTCTTTTTCCTTTCGATATGAGATTGGTTGGAATAATGCCCTTGGCTTAATCTAATAACTGTCAGCAATTGGGCTTTAAAACAGACCAATGTGAATGTAATAAACATTTTCCTTTAGCAAGTAAATGTTCATTATGAGTTGAGAAGTCTGCGGTTGAGGGCAGCTGTGCATTCTGTTCTTTTGTTTTTATAGAAACTATCAAAATACAAGTGAATGCAACACATTTTGAAACATCTGGACATTGGTGTGAGAAATGTAAAATTATAAGGTACAAGGGCCAGGCAGCTTAGTGAAAAATAAAAAAAAAAGTCTGAAATTATTGCAAGTAAATATTAGCAGCATTTTGGTCCCTAAATTCTTCAGTGCATTTACTAGAACATTGTATAATTTTAGTTTTATTTAAAGATAGCCAGTGTAATTTTTCTTAAGGCTAAAAATTAATGTTTTCTTCAAAACATGCATGCTGTTTTTCATATCTGGGAGGTGAATAAAGATAAGACAAGAACAGACAGCAATTAGTGTAAGTAGGAACACAGGCTGCAATATGTATCTTAGCATAGATGCCTTAATTTTAGGCTAGTTATTGCTTGTGGGTGCAGCTGTTGATTTGGGACAAATGTCCCTATCATGAAGGTTAAACTTCATTATTTGAAATATATAGTTTTGTGTGTTTATTTTAAAGTAATTGTTATGTGGTACCCTGGGAGTGTTTGTTCTTTTGATTGAGGGTTTTCATTAACAAAAAGTCTTATAAAATGTGACATGGAGATGACAAGAAACAGCTGTATAAAGGATCAACCTGCCAAGCAGAAATGAGTGCATGTAACACAAAAGCTGGAAAAAGACATTTAAAAAGCTGTCATATATAATCAGTGGGAATAATAACTTCTTATCATAATGGCTGCACTATCCATGTTATCTAGAAATATGAATGGCCTCACAGGAATAGACAAAAAGGTAAAAGTATTGAATTATATTAAGAAATACAGAGTACAAGAAGTACTGATACAGTAGACAAATCTGAAAAGAAGTGAGCATGTTCATTTGATGATGAAAGGATTTCAGGATGGATATCCAGCAGAATATCAAGGACACAGGAAATGGTGAGTACTTATTAATTACTAGAAAAGGTTCAATAGTGATAAAAGAGAAAAAGGTTGATAATGGTAGATTTGTGGCAGTAAGAAAGCTACTGGCAAGAGAGGAAGTTTACACTGGTATGCATTTGTAAGCCAACAAAAACTGCTATTATGGAGCTTAAGAAAATTTTAGGAGAAATAGTTGGCTTTCAGCAGGGGATATTACTTACAGGTGGGGGCCAGAACTTGATTTGCAACACTGAGGATGTATCTGGGGGACCTGGAAGGGAAAAACAAAATAAACAAAAAAAAAATAGGGTAGATTTCTGAAGAAATGTACAAAAATATTTGGTATGGAATATGTGAAATCAGTAGTAGGAACTTGCATATTTAATTTACATATCATTCCCCAAGGTACAATAACTGGGCTAGACAAATTATATTTCACAGGAACATGTGCATTTAATTAAGAGCTTTGACACACACATCCAATAACTATTTCAGATAATGCCCCCAATAACAACTAAAATAAAAATAAAGGGTGATGAAGTAAAAATGAGACATTCACAGTTCCTCACCTACCTGTTCAAAAGAAAGGAATTTAAAGAATGGGTAGTGGAAATTGAGAGTTATTAGAGAGGATAGAAATATCTTCAATAAGGTATAGCTAATTAATAGACTAAATGAAAGTTGAGTTTAAAAATAGAATACAAAAGAAGAGATATGGTTAAGAAGTAACACAAATTATTTAGAGGTGTTGACAAAGGTTAAAATATTTCAGAATAAGGATAATCTTACAGAAGAAGTGGTGCAACTGCAGAGTGCTAAAGAAAAAAATAAGGGAGTATCTGGATAATACACATGAGTTTAGAAAGATTGTTGTTAAGCAACTGTTTGCAACTTGATTTTTGATGATGAGTCCAGAGACAAAAACTTTTAACACAATGACTTAGACAACAGAAAGTATAAAGGGTTCTTGCCAAACCTAGGGAGTCTATAGCAATAAAACTAACCGGAGATCCTGTAGATGTATTAGAGATATTTCAGAAATTTTATGAAAATATGTATAAAACAGAAGAATGTGGAAACCAAGGAAAAACACAAATGGAGATATTTATGGAAAACTTGAGTATGCCAAGGTTAAACGTAGATGAGACTCAACAATTAATTAAGATAGGATGAGATAAAAACAGTGACATATAATCAATCTGCAAGAAAATCTCCAGGAAAGATGGTATGCCTATGGAAGTTTGGAAGCTAAGAATGAAGAAAGTGCTAAAAATCTGGAAGGTTTTGTTTAACAGTATTGCAAAAGGAGGAAGAGCACCAACATCCTGGAAGAAGCTGTGGTGGCTGTAATACCTAAATATGGTAAAGACCCATCAGTCAGTTTCATATAGGCCCATTTCAATTTTAAACCAAGATTATAAAGTATTGCCAAAATTGATAGATATGGATCAGTGTGGTTTTGAGGAGGGGAGGCAAACATTTTACAGCATTAACATAACAGTGATGGTCCAGAGGGAAGGAGAATGTAAAAAAATACTGCTGCTGTTGATGAGTCTTGATGCAAAGAAAGTATTTAGCAGAGTAAGCTAGGATTTTACGAGTATAGAATTTGAAGCATTTACATTTCCTGATACAATGTTGATGCGTCTTTCTGCTTTTCCTGGTTAGGGGTCGCCACAGCGGAACTCCGGTCTGCTAATGATTGATAGTTTTATTTTATTTTACATTTGTTGACCGGGCTAGTCTAATTGGATATATGTCCGTTTTCAATAGAGGCCCGAGGAGAAAAGCTCCGAGAAAGAAACAGCTAATACAAAATGCAGAAAGATACCTATACAATCACAATACTATTAGATAATTATACAATCATGTACAATTGATAGTTGATTTTTACATGCTGAGTTAGCAGCCCTGACGCACAACCTGCAACGAAGGTATGTCCATTCATGCATGTCTCCACGCAGAAGACGCTCTAGCTGAGAATCGAACCGGACAGCATCTTACTGTGAGGCGACAACGCTACCGCAGCACCACCACCGTGTTTCATTTCCTGTAACAATAATAAGTTTATTAGGAGGACGTATGAGGAATCAGAGGCAAAAATTAAAGTGAGAACGTTCTGGTAAGTTGTGTCTGAGAAGAAGGAAACAGGCAGGGGTGTCCACTTTGCCCTTTATTATTTTTGTTATATTTACAGTCATCAGAAAAGAAGGGACTCAGAAATCTGTGGATATAATTGATGAACAAGAAAAGTTTGCTTTATTTGCAGACAATATTATTTCATAACTGATAAAATGGAAAAAATACATCACTGTTTTGAAAAATTCAGAAACAGATTCAAATCTTTTCAGGACATAAAATTACTGAAGATAAAACAAATGCTATAGCAGTAAAATATGTTCCCATATATGAATTGGTTCAGCAATAGCCATGGGGATCTGATAAAATGAAGTATTTAGATGCATAGGTTAAAATGATTCTGTTAAGATAGCAAAGGAAGAGACTAAACACAAGATAAGACAAAAATGAGAAACTGGAAGGTCTTATTTATGGATATGGATGGCGAGATACAAGCAGAGAAAATGTTTTATACACAGGTCAGGCATATTTTATCAACCAGAGGAGAAGTTGTGGGTATTAATAAAGAGTTGAAGAATTTTATCTGGGAGTGGAAGAGAGCATGCACATGACACAAGCAGAAATATGTAAATCAAAGTGGAAAGGGACAATGATGAAGCAGGGAGGAAATTCAAGAAATAAGGACAGTGTGGGATTTTAGATGCATATCCTTGAGGACAATAACAGTCATATAGACTTTAACATATTAAAATAAAATATGAAAAAAAGCATCTGAGGAAGTGCAAAAAATGTAAACAACAAAACCTAGATATTTTTGAAAAGTATAAAAAAGAAATATGGACATTGGAAAGATAGAGATTTGATATGGTGCAATGTTTATGCAAAGGAGAAAACCAAATTAATCAATATAAAGAAGGCAGCCCAAAGATATTCAAAGAGAAATACAGGCAAAGGGATCCAGATATGGAAAATTTCACAATAAGAAAAATAATATCACAAAGATGGAACATAGAAAAGAAAATTAGTAAAGTAGAAGTTAAAAAAATAGTTGAAGTTATGGATTGCCTGCAAAGTGAAGGATTTAATGTAGAAGGTCTAACAGATTACTTTACAGCATGATGGAGTGAGTCCTCAAAGTAAGGAGAAGCAGGAATATCAGGAGACATCTGAAGAAGAAATATGGACATGGGAAAGAAAAAGAGATTTAATATGGTGTAATATTTACGCAAAGGAGAAAGCAAAACTAACCAGTGCAAAAAAGAGCAGCACAAAGATATTTGAAGAGAAATACAGGCAAAGGAATCCAGATATGGAAAACTTTACAATACAAAAAATAAGAAGACAAAAAGGAAAAGTATAAAAGGAGATTATTGATGGAGAAGTCAAAGAAATAGAAACTGAGATTATGAAGCACCTGCAAAGTGAAGGAATCAGTGTAGAAAATCTAATGCAGAAAGTACCACAACAGGATATAGCAATGGATATCCAAATTAAGGGGGAACAAGTGGAACAGGAAGCAATTGGTCAGGTGCCATATCAAGATATTTTGGAGACTTCCACAGGAAACCAATATAAATGTTCACTTGAAGCTAGACAGCAAAGGAAGGAACAGGAAACTGTGGAAACTCTGCAGTCATTGTTGAGGAGTGATGGGCCAGTTAGTTCCCATATGACAGAGCAACGGATGGCACAGGATGAAATTGAAGAGAAGGTGCCACAGGAAGATGCTATAGAACTTTCTATAGAATGCCAGCAGGAAATTGAAAACAAGGGATGTGCCCTCAGTTTAGAAGAAAATGAGCTAAGAGAAGAGTTGCTTGATTTAATAGATATAGATAGATATATTAAGATCAATGAAGGAAATAGATTGCAGAAGGCCAATAAAACCCCAAAAGTCAGAAGACTGATAAAACAAATGAACACAGTAATTAGGACTGTCCAGAGAGATCCATGTGATATAACAGAAGTAAATAGACGATATTACTGTGCAGCTAAACTAATAACTGATAAAAAAAACAATAAAACTGTTACCACAAAAAGGCTTAAACACGGTGTCTCAAAAGAACTAATAGCCAATTGCAGAAAATGAAGAGGCACAGTCACGGCTGATGTATCCAGGATAAAAATCTTTACTCAATGCACAAACACAAGCACTTTCACCAAATAGGCATCATCAGGTGTAACAATTAGCACACAAGAAACACACACCTTTATAACTGTATAAAAGATCACATGACAACACTTAAAGATATATCAAGTAAAAAATAAAAAAAGTTCTTATTAAATACAAATTTAAAAACAGAAATGCAACAATTCTAAAAATGCAACCTAAAATATATAAACTAGATAGACATATGAATACTAGCTACCTCCTTAGAGGTCTCAATTTGAGTTTAGGTTTCAGGGGTATAGACTCGTGTTTGTGCACTGAGTAAAGATTTTTATCCTGGATACATCAGCCATGACTGTACCTCTTCATTTTCTGCAGTTGGATAATAACTGATAAAGTTCTACCACAAGAACACAAGGTACTGAGGGAAAGGAAGGAGAAAAATTGGATACCATCATGGTAGTATTGAATAGAGAAAAATATAAAACAATTAAGACAAATGTCATTGTTAGAAGACTATAGAAGAGGGACTAGATCAACAAAAATACTAAGAAAGATGGATGTGATAAAAGCAATGCACAATATTAGAACAGACTGGGATCTATCATGCACTATCGCAAATAAACTAAAAATGTCAGCACAGGCAGAAAAACTTAGGAAATATGCAAATGAATATAAAGGAAGAGTACAAAATAAGCAATTTATTGATGACCCAAAAAAGTTTTATAGAAAATTGGGAAACAAGGTAAAAGGAATTGAAAGACTGCCAAAAAAGAAGAAATAGATGCATTTTGGGGAAGTATCTATGAAGATTCTGTGGAACACAACAAAGATGCAAATGGATAAAAGAAGTAAAAGAAAGAATAAGAAGTTTAAAGGTACAGGATATGAAATGGGATGAAGTAACAGCCAGAGAGATTGAAACAAAGTTAAGAAGAACCTTTAATTGGAAAACCCCAGGCCCAGAAGCAGTACGTAACTTTTGATTAAAAGTATAAAATTCTTCGCACGAAGATTTCGCCATGAGTAAGAACTATTTATATATGCACCCCAAACAGACACCAACCTGGCTAACAGGTAAAACAGTGCCCTTAACAGTGCACGTGCAAGCTGGCCCAAAAATTATACACCAATAACTTGCCTTCCGACAACATATAATCTATACACGGGAATTGATCCCAAGAGTTTATAGTCATTTAGAAGAAAACTGAATTATGACAGTATAACAAAAGGGCAATAAAAGAAAGTCATATGGAACAAAGGATCATTTCTTGCTAAATAAAGTCATAGTGGAGAACTGTAAAAAGGGGAAGAATCTAAGTATGGCATGGATTGACTATAAAAAAGCATTTGATAGTATCCCACAATCACGGATAAACGAGTGCTTAAAAATGTATAAGATGCACCCTACACTGATTTACTACATTATAGTATGGCAGCATGACAGACCACTTTGCAATTCAGCCATGATAAAGGGCAAATTATTATCCCAGGGATAAAAATTCAAAGGGGGATATTCCAGGGTGACTGTCTGTCACCATTGCTATTCTGCCTTGCCCTTAACCCATTAAGCTGTCTACTTAGCTCAGGCCATGGCTATAATTTGGCTCCTAAAAAACAACAAAGTCTAAAGACTTCTCATCTTCTCTTTGTCGATGACTTAAAACTGTATAGCTCATCAGATGAGGAACTGAAAGCACATCCGCAGGTTGTCGAAACCTTTTCAGATGATATTAGAATATCAATAAAAAGAAAAAAAAGATGAGCAGACTTCCATGACTGATGCAGCAACTCCATACACTTTGTTGTTTTAGCTTTTATGTGACATTAAACAGAAACCAAGTAAAAGGTTAGCGCTTTCACAGTCTATAATATGACTGCTTCTTCAGACCTAATAAAAACAGCCCTCTTACTCTATATATACCAGTTAAATACCAATTAACTAATTAAGTACATACCTAAAAGCACAATACAACCTGTTTAATACTGTTTTTGTGAGGATAAGAACAATATACTTGCTTTTAGGTGTGTACTTAATAATTTTGCTTTTATGTGACATTAAAGTGTGTAGAGTAGCTGCATCAGCCGTGGAAGTCCACTCATCTTTTTTGCTTTATATTGACTGGTTCATGGGTGGAGCATTCCTTGCCTAGCTTGTAGAATTTATTTTTTCATATAAAGATATTAGAATGTCATTCGGTTTTGATAAATGTGCAAAACCAACCTTTAAAAGAGGAAAAAAAGGAGAACTTCAGCAAAAGGGGTGTATAAATACTTGGGAATTGATGAAGGATCTGCAATAAAACATGAACAAATACGAATAAACCTTGGTAAGGAATACTTTAGAAGACTTAAATTAATTCTTTCTCAATTTTTTTTTTATTTTTCAAATACAGTTGAATAAATTCCATAGTATTTGTATATAAAATCTTAAATAACTATGTACACTATTTACATCAGCCTGACATTATAACAGAGCTCAATATATACAATTACTAATCCAGTTATCAGAGTGCATCTGTTCAGTTATTGTAAAGTGTCAATCAGTGATCAGACTTTTTTCCATGGATTGTTAAATGGCTTAGGATGAATCTTTAATTCTTTAATTTTAATTTCCAACAATGCTGTGGTCTTCAGTATGTTGTAGAGGTCTTCTAAAGTCTGTATTGTGTTTGTATTCCATCTTCTTGTTATACACTTCCTTGAGATTGCAAGTATTGTCCATACTAGATACATATTTGACTCATTCAAATGAGGACCTTCGTACACATTTAATAATACTAGAGCTTTAGATAAGTTAAATGATTCATTAAATAAAGCTTGTAAAAAGTATTCAATACCATTCCAAAATGGCTTAATTTTAACATAGTCGAAAGAAATGTGATTCCAATCTGCATTGCATATTTTCTCACACCTCCAACATATTCCCTTTGTGGGGAAATAATTTTAGTAATTCTATCTGGAGTTAAGAATGCTCTTTGCAAGCATTTCCATTTAAAAACTTTCCAGTATTGTGTAAAGGATGTATGTTTTATTGATAAAATATTTGATTTAATTTCTTCAGTTAGCTGTAATGAGTGTCCTTTTGTTATATAATTCCAATATGAGGACTTGGGTGTTTTATAATTTATCAATATCTTGTAAAATTTCGAAATAATATTTCCCGTGATATAATCATTATATATAATTTCATATCGGTATTTTGTAAGTTTAGGTATTTCTTTAAATGAAGAATTACTAATTATTCTGCATAAATCTTGCAAATACGTAAGAATGCTTTGGATAGTTAGCCAATCTTGTTGTGGAATTTTGTATTTTTTTTTATTGTTTGCATATCCAGAACTTTTAGTTCTTTGATGCATTGAACCAAACCAACAAACAAATCCTTTCTGTTCCCAGGAATTAATTATTTCTCTGTATATTTTATGTGGATAGCTCTTGCATTAATAATTTCCCTAAATGAGTTAAATGTAATAATTAATCATATGAGTTTTAGTGGGCTTAGTTATGTTTTATTGCATACTAATACATATGTGCCATGGCAAATTGTTTTTATCTGTTTGAAATTTTTTTTTGTAAATAAAATTCATTTATTGATATTACAGCTAGTAATTCTAATTTGCAGAATAATTTGGACTTATCCTGAGGTTGTTTTAGATATTGATGCTTTTATATATGTTTCTATATCAGGAAAGTTTAATCTCCCTGTTTCCATGGTCTGATATGAAGTATTAAAGCTATTCTGTTTCTTTTGGGAAACCACAAAAATTTTATTAGTCATGAGTTTATTTGTTTGAGTATATTCCTTTCTGGTAACAGTTGTATTGCCAAAGCTATATATAGATTCTTGGGTAGTAAAACCACTTTTATTAGCTGTAGTCTATCTTCAAATGTTAATATTATTTTATTCCACTTTTCCACAGAGATTTTAATTGTATTTATGATATTATTGTAGTTTTTGAGACTAATTAATTATCCTTGCATAACTCGATTCCTAGATATTTTAAGGTAGATTCTCATTTCCCTATAATGTGATTCCCCTTCATCTGCAATTCTTTTTTTTTAATTAAAAATAAAAATTTTGATTTTGATTTATTGAAATGGAGTCCTGAAGTCCTGTAAAATGTGTCAATTAAAATATATAATTTTTCTAATGTCTCTTTTATATCGGATAATGTTAATAATATGTCATCAGCAAATAGCATTACTTTAGAATTGTATTGTTCATAAACATCTACTCCTTTAATTTTTGTATTGTTACGTATTGAATCTGCCAGTATTTCAATAGCCAAAACAAATAGAATCGGTGACATGAGACATTCTTGTTTAAGTACCCTTTGTTATATGTATAGATTCAGAGGTGAAAGGACCTAGCTTATTAACACACACTAAATTATTTGTATATATATTCTTTAGTAGATGAACAAAGGAGAGAGGAAATTCAAATAACACCAGAATTTTGAATAAACCGTCCCAATTTAGGGAATCAAAGGCTTTCCCTATATCTAAGTCAATTATGAGTGTTTCTTTATTTTCTTTATTAACATAATCTATAAGAGAAAGCATCCTTTTAATATTGTCATGTGCGTGTCTATGATATATAAATCCAGATTGACCATTATTTATTGTTTTGGATAGTGGTATTTTCATTCTGTTAGTTAATATTGTCATAAATATCTTATAGTCATTATTTAATAATGATATAGGTCTATATGAGGTACAGAGGTTTGGGATTTGTTTTCCTTTAGGATTGGTGTGATTAAGGAATATCTCCAAGAGGGTGGTATTAAAGCTTGTGACTGAATTTCTAATAGAGTTTTATGGAAGAGGAATAGTATCTTTGAAGGAAAAAGTTTATATATTTCCATAATTATGCCATCTATACCTGGAGCTTTATTATTTTTACCCTTTTTTATTGTATCTGTAATTTCTTTGTAGGATATGGGTGCTTGCAGATCTAGTTTTAATTTTTCTGGTATTTTTTTTTATATTGGAACACTTTTCATCTAGATTTAATTGATCAATATGTATATCTTCTTTTTGGAAATGTTCCATATAGTGATTTCTATAGGCATCAAGAATGTCACCTATATCTGAGACATTTTCCCCTTTCTTTTCATGGAAGATACTTTTAATGTTATTAGCTTTTGATTGTATTTTGATTCTTGTGGATAAATTATGTAGATATTTGGGAGAAATGACCAAGGTATTAATTTTTAGTTTTTCTAAAGCTAAACTAGTTTTATGTGTTAGAATTTCATTGCATTTATTGTTTAATACTTTCTTTTTCATCTCCAAATGATTTTGATTGTTTTCAGCTTTTACTGACCAAAAGTTTGGGTTGTAGATCTAATAATTCAGAATTCCATTTTCTGATTTTTGTTTTATACCAAATTTGGGTTTTACCATATATGTATGCTTTTAATGAGTCCCATATCATTATTTTATTTATCTCTGTGGTGTAATTAATATCTAAGATGAACTGTAATTCAGATAATAACCAGGGTTTGAACTCTTTAATTTTAGTTATATATGCTGGAATTCTGGAGTTAAATAATGGTTTGTATCCATTTTGAAGTTTTGGTATCAATGGATTATGGTCTGAAAAGGGGCAGGGAGTGATTGAGAAATTAATGATTTTAGAGTGTAAGTCATGGAAAGAACAGAGAGCAAACATATCAAAAAAAAAAAACTCCCAACAAGCCACCACAACAAGCGACAACACACTCCTCCAGCCCTCCCACCTCTCACTCAGCAGACGTACAAACAAACCATTGTCTGACAAAATATCCCAAATCACAGTTCTATCCACCCCCTTCCCCTGGATCCAGGCTAAAACACCAAATGTCTCTTCTTAATTCACAAGCATCAGTAAACCTTGATCACAAGCTGCAACCCTCAGCTTCCCGGAGATGAAAACAGCAACATATAACAGCTGCCAGACACAGCTGCATCCACATACACCATGTCAGGCTTAATCAAACAGCACTCAAAGTTATGATACCTGCCATAATTGATATTAATTATGTTTAGACAGAATAATAATGACATTTGTACTAGCTGCCAGACACAGCTGCATCCATGCACCACCATATCAGGATTGATCAAACAGCACTTGTAGCTGTGATACCTACCATAATTGATATTAACTATATTTAGACAGAATAATGATGACATTTATAATAAGAGCTTGCTACTATTATTTAACCAGAATATACATGACATTTCTAAATCATACTTTAACTGAAGAAGGCATTAGTCTCCATGACAGCATTTTTTTCAAAACACTCTACTGTTACAGCTATTATATATGATGTTAATTTGTTACATTTGAGTCTGAACTCTGATAAATGGTACCTTGTTGAATTAGTTATTTACTTAAATTATTATAAGTAAAATCAATGAAAAATGAACCAGGTAAGTATTCACTGAGTTCAAGTAGGGGAATAGAAACTTGTATGTTTGTATTATATGTTGCTTGAGTTCAAGTAGGGGAATAGAAACTTTTATGTTTGTATTATATGTTGCTTTGTTTGGCTTATATATAATGTAAATAGCAACCCATCTTGACCTACCTTTGTTTGTGAAGAATTATTGGAGACTCTGAACATTCTGAATAAATCATTATTGTTTCTCAGTTATTTAAGAAACCCTTTGTTTTTTTTAAATAAAAACAGATGACAAGTGATGTACCATATCATTTGATACTTTAAGAGATGTAGTTGTAAGAGTTATTTTTTGGGACAGCTATCTTGGAATCAGTTCTTTGTTTCTTCTTTCTAGCATCAGTCCAAGGATTTGTTTATTTTATTATTTTACAAGTAGGAGCCATCCATTCCATTTCTTCTGGGATAGACACTATGTTGTTGTTTTTGATGAATATAGTAGCTTCTTCTAAGTCATTAAAGGTTCTCATATCATTGGCAAAAAGTAATTTTATCTTGGCTGGAAAGGCCAGCTGTGCTTTAATGTTGTTTTGTTTCAACAGTTTTATTACTGGCAAGACTTTTTCCTTTGTTCTAGCATTCTAGCAAAGCTAGACTTCTAACTGTGTCATACCTTAAACCTTTTGCATCAGAGGCCTCATGGGATATATGCAAATCACCCTTTAAGGATATCAAGAGGTTTAAGGTATCACACAGTTAGAAGTCTAGTTTTGCTAGATTTTTCTTTGTGTTTTTTAACTAGTTGGTTATCTGTGTGACCTTTTTACTCTTTTAACTCTGTTTTAGTTTGTTCTAGTATTCTGGAAGAATAATCATTGTCAAACCTTATCAGGCTTTGATTGTATTTTAAGGGTGATTTTCTCCAAGCAAATTTTAATATTAGCTCCTTGTCCAGAAATGAAAGAAATGTTATAACTATGGATCTTGGTGGAGTATTTGTTGAGTTAGAAGCAGGTTTCCTCAATACTGTATGCACCCTTTCAATTCCAAATGAAAGTCCCTCTTTCAAGTCAAAAAATTCGGGAACCCAGTTTAAGAATGAAATAATGTCTTCACCTTCAGTATTTTCAGGCAGACCAAAGATCCTTATGTTGTTTCTCCTTTCCCTGATTTCTAAGTCATCTATTTTGTTAATCAGTCATGTATTCTTTTTAAGCAGAAATTCTTTTTGGAATTCTTCCTCTTTGAGTCTCCCTTCAATGTCATTTAGAGAAGTGTCTATTTTTGTATGGTGTTGCTGTAATAGTTCCTTAAGAGTATCAGTCTGTTTTTGAGAATTTAATTTGAGGTTTTCCAAGTCATTTTTAAATCCATCCATCTTCAAAAATAGTTCCTGTAAGGTAGATGTCATCAATTGCAGTTCTTTTTTCAAAGCAGTATCTGGATGAGAATTCCTTGAGTTGTTCATATTCAGTGACTCAATATAGCTCCAAGTTACTTGACAGGAAAATTTTTGTATATCTCCACCAAAATTGATATGTATGTAGTTTAGTAGTTTATCTATAGATTTCTGATGTTTTAAACTTGAAAATAATAACATTTTCCTATATTATTATACTAGTTTATGGAGCTCTCAAAATTCACTGCTCTGAGGTGGCCATCTAGGCTCCACCTCCCACTTAAATTAATCCTAAAAACAGCTTTGACATCTAGGAACAAAATCCAAGCTATAAAGTAATTTGCTCTTCCTGTCCTAACTTATAGTTTTGGAGTGACTGGCACCAACACATGTTAAATAGATTAAATATTAAAACAAGAAGAATGTTTCATGCTCACCAAATGATCTGTAAAAAAAAATCAGTTCATACCAGGATTATATATTTCCCATTCCAAAGGAGGGATGGACCTTCTTGAAACTGATTACATGTATAGATCTGCAATCGTGGGACTCCGCACATCTGCTGACCTCACAAGACCCAAACGTAGTGAAAGTCTTGAAACATGAGAATAAATCTAAGATGACTTTTCTGCTTAACCTTGCAGAAGCATATCGGCATCAAGCAGGAATGGAAATCAAACCAGAAGTAGATAAAAATCAGGCAGCAACTGAATGCGCCAAAAATCAAAAGAAAGAATATAAGGTGAAGGACCAGATGAAAAGGCAAGAAATGTGGAAAATGCATAAATATAGTTGCAAGTACAGAAAACCTCTGGAAAAACCTAATGTTGATCAGGAATGAATGCAGGAATGGTTAAGGAGATATGAATTCAGACCAAGAGATGAAAGGTTAATATTGGTGGCCCAAGATATTGGGCTATGTACGTGCCGGTTTACAAAATCCATTAAACATGTGGGAAAAACAGACAAATGTAGGCTGTGTATAACCGAATTGGAAACTGTTGCACAGTTCATTGCTAGTTGTGACATACTAATGGCAGAAGGACTGTATACTGAAAGACATAATAATGTGGCAAGACTGTTGCACCGGGCATTGTGCAAACATTATGGTACTGAAGTGGCTGAGAAACACTGGAAACATGAGCCACAAAGCATCATAGAAAATGATGGTCTACATCACATGGGATCATCCATTGCCAACAGTTCAAAAGATAGATGCTAGAAAACCAGATATCATGGTCTAAGAAAAGAAGACAAAAATAGCATCTATCATTAAATCACCACACCCAGCGACTATAGTGTCCTGTGTACAGAGAGGCACAAAGTTATAAAAAATCAGGATTTGTAAGCAGAAATGAGAGCAATGTGGAAGAAAGATACCCAGATAGTTCCAATAGTAGTAGGAGCAACGGGTCATATAAAAAGAGTTTACAATCATATTTAGACATGCTACCAATACAGGTATAACTCCATACGAATTGCAGAAAAAGTCATTTCTGGGCACTTTGTGGGTGCTCCGAAGAGCACATTTGGCAGGCATCAGAGTGAAACAATACTAATTTCATGAACTTTAATCATACTTGGACTTAGGAATGGGTTCCATTCCCATCATGGTATTAGAAACCTAATAGATTTGGAGAAATTAAAAATATTAAAACGTGTTGGATAGATTATATAGGAAAACAAGAAGGATGCTTCATGATCAACAAATGATTGTAAAAATCAGTACATACCAAGATTATATATTTCCCATTCCGAAGAAGATATGGGCCTCCTTGAAATTGATTACATGTATAGATCTGCAATCGTGGAACTTCACACATACCTGCTGACCTCACAAGACCCAAATGTAGTGAAAGTTTTGAAATATGAGGAGAATAAATCTAAGATGACTTATCTTCTCAAGTCTAGACGAAGCATATAGGCATCAAGCAGGAATGGAAATAAAACCAGAAGTAGATACAAATCAGGCAGCAACTGAATGTGACAAAAGAAAATGAAAGAATATAAGGTGAAGGATCAAATGAGAAGGCATGAAATGTGGAAAATGCAAAAATATAGTTACAAGTATAGAAAATTTCTGGAAGAACATCATGTTGATCAGGATCGAATGCAGAAATGGTTAAGGAGAGGCAAATTCAAACCAAAAGATGAAAGGTCAATATTGGCGGCTCAGGACAGTGGACTATGTACAAGGTGGTTTACAAAGTCCATTGAACATGTGGGAGAAACCGGCAAATGTTGGTTTTGTAAAACCGAATTGGAAACAGTCGCACACCTTGTTGCTGGTTGTGACATACTAATGGAAGAAGGACTGTATACTGAAAGGCATAATGTCGCAAGACTGTTGCGCTATGGATTATGCAAACATTATAATACTGAAGTAGCTGAAAAGCACTGGAAACATGAGCCACAAAGCATCATAGAAAATGAAGTCTACATCACATGGGGTCACCCATTACCAACAGTTCAAAAGATAGATGTTAGAAAACCAGATATAGTGGTCCAGGAAAAGAAGACAAAAGTAGCATTGATCATTGAAATCACTACTTCAAGTAACTAGTGTCTTTTATAAAGACAGACACAAAGTCATAAAATATCAAGATTTGCATGCAGAAATGTGAGCAATGTGGAAAAAAAGATATCAAGACAATTCCAATTGTAGTAGAAGCAATAAGTCTAAAAGAATCTATCTATCCTATTTAGATATGTTGCCAATACCTGTAACTCCATATGAATTGCAGAAGGAGTCATTACTGAACACATTGCAGGTGCTGTTGAGTACTTTTGGCTGATATCAAATATTAAAACAATATGAATTTCATGAACTTTAATCATATTTTAACTTGGGAGTGGGGTCCATTCCCATCATGGTATTAGAAACCCAAAAGATATGGAGAAATTAGAGAATATTATATTAAACCAAAAGATGAAAGGTTAATATTGGTGGCTCAAGACAGTTAACTATATACACACTGGTTTACAAAGTCCATTGAAATTAAAAAAGAGATAATATTATTTTCATAAACTAGCAGAAAATATTCAAAGAACTAAGCCAACATGAGAATGGAGAAAGGAAATTCTGGCAACAAGGATGACTGCAATTAGGGACAAAAAAAATAGGCAAGAGGGGCAAGGATTTGTCAAAGAAAACTGGCAAAGGAACCAAGGTATTGAGAGCAAATAATTTCAAAAGGAAAGACAGCAGAATGGGAAGAGGCCAAGAAGACATTTAGACTACAGGGTAGAGACTGCCTTCCGTATCAGAGTTTGATGTCAGAGTACAGACAAAGAGAAAGGGATAAGGTAATCCTAAGTGAAAGACCTGGTCTGGCAGAGTTTTAGTTGAATCTAGAACAGAAGTTCCTGTAAAAAAAAGAATAATAAATAGGGCTTATAAAATATTGCATGATAACTATAGGAATCAATCAGAGGAGGTTTGAAAAGATTGGGAAGAGAGACTGGATAAGCAATTCACAAGAAAATAATGGGAGGACATATATATGGCTCCCAAATATACAACAAAGTCTAGAAGATTTAGGATTTTTTCTAGGAAATGTTTGCATAAGTATTTTTATACCCCAAGTAGACTCCAAAAACGTTTACCCCTGGTAGATGACAGATGTTGGAGAGGTGATGAGGAAGAAAGATGTAACTGAAAACATCTGTTTTGGGAGTGTAATGAGTTGGATACACTGATGAAGGCAGTTTGCACTGAAACTGGTCTGGATCATTTTTTATCCTATGGATGAGTAGGGTGAACATTGAGCAATAAATCATTGGATTCCAACTATGACTATGGCTTCGGTTTTGAATTTGTGCATGCTTTTTGGCTATTGCACTTTGCTGTTTGTGCGGAGTTTAGTTTTAGACTTTAAAAATTCCCTACAGACTACAGTCAGAAATATTGGGTGAGCAAATGGGCGTAACTAAGGACATGATTTTTTTGAGCTGGGATGCAGTATCTGAATTTCCTAGACATAGTAAGGCCTTGTTAAGTTTAATTCTGGTGGCTGCCAAAAAAGCAATTACTATTAAATGGAAATGCAAGTTTAAACCAAATGTATTTGAAGAAGTGAATGTTGTAACAGAGATAAAAGAAATGGAAGTGGGATCTTTAGAAAGGGGTAGGAGCAAATTACATTGAAAATAGACATTGTGGGAACAATATACAGAGAATAATGTTTTGGAGGAGTGAGGTTTGACAAGCAGAAATCGAGTCATTTATGTAATGTTGGATTCATGATAATTGTACAGAAGAATATATGTGATATATAATGTTTTTAACTGTGAATATGTCTATATAGTTTATTTTATATAAATGCATGTTTCCTTATGTCATGTGTGAGAATTCAATAAAGGTGTTAAAAAATTAATGACATTGGAAACCTCCAGACACTGGTTCCAACCCATTTCAGTTTTGTCGCAGGAAGGTCATGCCTACAAAGGGTGGTAGAAAAGGTCACCATGGCAATGGATGAGGGCAAGAGAGTGCATACAGCCAACTTTGACCTGGTCAAGGCAATTGATACGATATCCCTCTTGGGCATTGTAAACTCACAAAATTAGGTATAAGTCCCTACATTACATGCAGGACTGACAGCTGGCTCTGACATGGGGCCCAGTAAGTTAAGATAGGGAAGTTCACTGCTATAAATAGGCCAGTCACAAGTAGATTCCCTCAGGGCTCAGTGCTGAGTCCTCTCCTTTTTGGCACCTACAGCTTGAATGTCAAGGCCAATGTCAAGGGTCTCTGGCTGACCAAGTTTGCAGATGACTGCAAAATGACAACAGTCATAGAATGCCTCCAAGATGCTAATATCCTCCTGGAAAAGCTAGTACAGACAAATAACTAGTGCCAATACACATGGTTTAAAACTCAGTGCCAAGAACTACATAATAGTATGCCTTGGGGCATCTGCTACCATAGGAAACCACTTGATTGATACTGTTCTCGTAAGAGTCGATCCAGGAGACAGGTAATTGGGGATGTATGTAGATAGTAAACCTGCTTCTGACAAACATGTCTGAGGTAATAAGGAAATCATTCTATGTTGTTCAACTTGTATACAAGGGTATGGCATCTAGGTCCAAGGAAGTCATCGTTACAGTGTACTCAACCTAAAGTTGAACAGTAAGACAGAATGTGAGAAAAAAAATCCGGATTTTATGAAGAAGCCAGAATGGGGGAAACGGGGGTCACTGAGAGATATCTGCAGGTGGGAAGCAGTGGACAGTACGAGGGTTGCCATGGAGCACTTTGTCTAGGGCAGCATTTCACCAAAAGCCAGCCTTAGTTACAAGGCAGTATTATTTCACAGACATGGTAGTTTTAGGATTGACTATAGCTGACTTTCTGAAGAGAAGAAGAATCAAAGTTGTAATGAAACCCAGCACAGAAATAAAGTAGTTTGTAAGGGATAGAGAGGAAAAAATTAAAAATGCCTGTTATACTAATACCTGTACGAGTAGATGATCATAAGAATAATCTGGCTTTATATTCTATGTTTATACATATGGCATAATATGCCACATGTGCATGGTACACAAAACAGTGCCTCAATTCTCAACTGGATACTGGTGTCCAATTCCACTAAGTATGTCACTAGTGGCACCCTCTCTGATTCAATCAGTGATCCCCTCCCTGTATATGCAAATAGACACGGTACCCACCATATCAAACAACAGTTACTTAGAACTTCCCGTAACCTCACTAATTTTAATCCTGATATATTTAACAGAATTCTAAACACTTTTAACTGGTCTACACTAAAAAATATTACAAAGGTATACACAAATTTAACTCACTTTTTCTGAAAACCCTGAATAGCCTGGCTCCGACTAGAACAAAAAGAATAAAGAATAACCATATTCCTTGGTATCCACTCAAAGCAGGCACCTAATGTATGAAAGAAAAAGGGCTTGGAAAGAATGGTTAAAATATAGATCTCACCAAAACTTACAACACTTTAAAGAACTTTATAAGAACTACATAACTATACTAAAAGACAGATTATCGCAGACAAGAAAATCTACTTCAGCAACCCCTTACTTAACTCAGTCTTCCAACCCTAAAAAATTCTGTTCTCCTACTAATAATATACACCACCCTGGAACATCCACCACTCCTAATCCTGTCCCAAATAAGGCTCCCTCCAAAATAGCTGCTCAATTTAACACACATTTTATGGAAATCATTAAAGCTCCTACTAAAGATTTTTCTTCCAACAACCCTAACATGCCCTCTCCACAGACAGCAAACACCCCTGTTTCACCCTAAAACACATCCCAAGCTCTTACCTTAAATCACTGCTACTTAAACTGAAACCCTGTTCTCTTCAATAGATAATCTCCCAGCAGAATACTTCAAGCTGGCTGCCAGTTCCATAGCCTATCCTTTGTCTCTTCTAATTTATTTATTTACTTTTGTTTACTGGGTTAGTCCAACTGGATACATATCCATTTTCAGTGGAGGCCCGGGGAGAAAAGTTCCAGTTATACAGCATAATAAAAATATAGAAAAACATTACATAGCATTTGGACATTACATTTAAAGCACTAGACATTTCAAAAACAACATATTACGATAATGAAAGGAAAACATAGTTAGGCAGTGACATTTGTATAGAGTAATAGTTCTTGAGTTAACAAAAATAGGAATGAGACAGAAGCAAAAGGTTAATAGGATTGAAGATTACTGGAGAAGGGAGTGTAAAGACTAAAGGGAAGGACTAGTAATAATGAAATAAGAAGTAGAGATGTATGGTAGGGAGTAAAATTATGTTAGTGTCAGGTAGTTTGTAAAAGAAAAGATAGTCTGGGTTATTACAAGAGCATAATTAATATATCTATCAAGGAATCATACGTTCCTTCTCTATGGAAAAAATTAATTGCCATCCCCCTTCATAAGGGAGTTACCTCATCTGATATAACCAGTTTCAGACCTATCGCCATATTATCCCCTTTGACAAAAATTCTGGAGAAGTGCATTCTCAGGTAACTTCAACCTATTCTTTAGACACACCCATAGCATTACCACAGCCTTATTAACCTTCACAGGTACTATTAGCAAAGTCATAGAGGAAGGCAAACTTGTTTCCTCTGTATTCCTTGATCTCTCTAAAGCTTTGATCTAGTCAATCACCAGAAACACTTCTACCAACGGTCTTCCCTAGGGCTATCACAAGCCACACTACTGTGGTTTAGCAACCAGTTAACCGATAGATACCAGTCTGTTAAATGGCTCTCCACTTTTTCTCCCATCCTTCCTGTTGATACTGGTGTGCCACACGGCTCAGTTCTCAGCGCTCTACTCTTTAATCTATTCACTAACAATTTACATAAATTCTTACAGCCAGCTTCCTCATACAATATGCTGATGATTAGACCTTAGTATGCATTTCTGACAACTTAATACATCTTCAGAGAATTAATCAAGAAACATTTAACTCTGTTGAAAGTTGCATACAAGGACAATCAACTGCTACTAAATCCCACATAAACTAAATTACTTCTCTTTTCTCCAAAATCCAATTTACTTGAAAAAAACAACTTTAAAATTTCTTCCGTAATGCCATGATTGAAGTTGCCCCACATACAAAACTACCTGGCATGACAGTCAATGAAAATCTTAAATTCGATTTACACAAAACTACTTGGCATGACAATCAATGAAAATCTTAAATTTCATTTACATATCCACAACAGAATCAAGAAAACCCACTAAAAGCTTGGTACCCTACATTGCGTGAAGAAATTCCTTAGACAGCGTCAAGGTAATGCTAGGTACCACTTACCTCTTGCCCTTTCTCCTATATGGGCCCCCTAACATGATCAATGTACAAGCCTGACAGTTCTAAACTTGAACAGTACTATAACAAAGTTGCCAGATTCTCTTGCAACAAACCTTACTGGACCCAACACTGTTTAGCACTAAAAACACAACTTACTTGAGGTTTCTAACCACCTGTCTTATGCTCAGCTCACCTTAACTCATAAAATCATCCAATTAGACCTTTACTCCAATATCATCTTTCATATCATCCCTTTCAGTCAAATAATAAACAACTGTTTACCATCTACAAATCACAAAGGGCTGCTGGTGGCAGTCTATATTCCAATAGTGTAGCTAGAACTTGGAATAAACTTCCTATATCACTAAGGTCAAATAAACACCTTCATCTTTTCAAACCATTATTAAAACACTTCCTCTCTGCCTCCTGGCTTTGTTCCTGCTCTGGCTGTCCTCATCTGGGACATAGCTCTCTAATACCTCTCCTCACCAGGCTGAACCCATTTCTCCTCTCCTCACCCTCTCTCTTCCTATTCTCCACTTTCACTATATCTCTATACTTACTGACTACCTTACTTACTCCCCTCCTCACCCTCTCTCTTCCTATTCTCCAGTTTCACTATATCTCTGTACTTACTGACTACCTTACTTACTCCCCTCCTCACCCTCTCTCTTCCTATTCTCCACTTTCACTATATCTCTATACTTACTGAATACCTTACTTACTCCCCTCCTCACCCTCTCTCTTCCTATTCTCCACTTTCACTATATCTCTATACTTACTGACTACCTTACTTACTCCCATCCTCACCCTCTCTCCACCTACTATCCACTTTCATTGCTTCTCTATTTGCTTACTGATCCTTTTGATTATAACAACAGTAAGCATAACAATTTACAGTACCAAACATGCATATCTGAGACACTACTCCATGTATATTAAGCTACTTTATTTCTAAGATACTACTCCACTGAATGATTTCTTGCTGCTAACTGCAGCTGCCAAAATGTATTACTAAGTGATCCTGTTGGCTTTCTGTAATAATGTTGTTACTATGTGATCTCTTACTATCATTTCGCTGATTGTTTCACTATTTAAAATATTGACCGTTAAGTTATTATGTGGAGCTTTACTCCCTGGGCCTCTGCTGAAAATAGGCAAACTTGCCCAGTCAGACTTCCCCGGTAAACAAATGTTAAATAAATACTCACCACCTTTCTTATACCTCTCTTTAAAGCACTAAATCACCTAACCTGCTTATCCCCTTCTAATACCTCACTCTGTTGTACTTTTGTAAACTACTAAATGTACTTCTAATTAGCTCAACCAAATTACTATTCCATCACTACTTCCCTCCTAATACTCACCTCACTCTCTTGTATTTCTTAAATTACTTATACCTGTCTTACAGACCACTCTTCTATCTATACAGTCACAGTACAAGGCTTGTAAATTTAATGATTTGTAAATATAAGTAAAACTTTTATTCTATTATAATATGCATTCACTGAAACTGCATTATAAAATTTGTTATTGTAAATATTGATTGCATTAAATATGATACCTTGGAGTTTTTTTCCCCAGGCCTCTGCTGAAAAAGGGCACCTGTGACTGACCAGACTTTCATTGTAAACAAATGTCACAAAATAAATAAAATAAACATGAATAGCATCTGAGTCAGAAAAAATGTTTACAAATCGTGCACTCTTCACCATGACCAAGTGCTAATAGCTGTCCATCTCGGAATGTACTGTATGTTACTCATCTCTAATCTGTCCTATTTTCATTTAATCTCTCTTTAATGTTACCTTTTTGTGCTGCATCATAGTCATGCATACCACTCCAATTCCTAAACTAAGTCTTACAAATCAACCAGTGACAGTCATCTTGCGGAGGTCATAAGAGGAAGGCTCTTGTTACTTCCATAATTAAAAATGTGATTTTAGTAGAACACAGACAATGTTTGTCACAGAGTTCTTCATTGATATATGGACTGATTTGTAGTAATCTTGTATTGCAATTTTTTGTGATGACAGTATTTGCTGAAGGGAGGGGGCTGCAACCCAGACTACCTGAAGAAGTTTGCTTTGGAAGCAATTGAAAAGTGCTTCATTGTACAGCATTTATTAAAACAGAATCCAGACTCTATTCTGCTTTCCGTTTCTGTGTTGCATTTTACAGTTTGTCGTGTGCCAGTAGTTATTAGTGCAAGCATTATAACTTAGGCGTAGCATTCAGACAAGAGATTAATAATATGCAGTTGTGGAAAAGGAATGCTTGGGAATTGCTTTGAGTTACCAAAAAGCTCCACTCTTGCCTGTATGGTAGAAAATTCACAGTGTTTTCAGATCATAATCATTTAAAGCGGTTACACAAAGTCAGTGGGCAGGATACCAAGCTTTTTGGGTGGAGTTTGGGATTGCAATCCTGTAACATTACCATCTAGTGTAACAGTGGTATCAATTGTACAAATGCAGATGGTCTTTCTATGCATTGAATAGGGTGATATAATTTCTTGAATAAATACTTTTATCTCAAGCTTTGCTCTTGAGGACTTCTCAACAAAACCCACTGGAGCTTAGGAAAGGGGGAGCAATGTAAAAAAAACTTCAATAAACAGGAAAATGCAACTATTTTTTGTTAAACAGAACTGCAGGGAAAGTAGAATTAAGAAAAATGTAAGCATTTTTTTAAAAGATAGAAATAAAGTATGCTGCATCACGCTTGTCTTTTTACCAAGTGTGTTTTATTTAAAGAAAGTATGTGAAATTGTACACAAAAATGCATACATTGTGGGAATATACTATCCTTTGAAAGTGAAACTACATCTGCTTTGCACTCATCTGCAGTTATTGAAGTCTAACATTCCCTGAAGATGCTACTGGAGGTCAAAGGAATTACCTTATTTGGTATTCCTAAAGGTGTGGAAGCAAGAAAGCGTCTTCCAAAATTCAAAACTGAAGCTGCAGAAAACCCTGTCAGAACAAGTGAGAGAAAAGCGAAATATAGGATGTTATTTGAGGAAAAGAGGATGTTATCTGAGGAGATGCTCAGTTTTCCTGACAAAACATGCACAGAGAAATAGAAATGCCTCTAAGAAATTTGCAGATTTTATTTCAGTCCTGATAGTAACAGATAAGATGCATTGTATATTTAGATAATATTAGAGCGTCTTCTGCGTGGAGACATGGGTGAATGGGCGTACCTTCTTTGAAGGTTGTGCATCAGGGCTGGTAACATGGCACGTAAAAATCAACTACCAATCATTAGCGGACTGGAGTTCCGCTGTGGCGACCCCTAACCGGGAAAAGCCGAAAGACACAAACAAACAAGAGTCTAGACTAGCTATTTTTTAAGTTTCATGTTATGTTATCCTTTTAGAATTTTTATTTTGAATTTCTTATACAATACTGTTCATGTCTGCATATTTTCTTTCAAGTGAAATATATTTTATTTACTATAAGTAAAGAGTTTTGCTATTCAGTTTTTAAGGTTTGTGGATTTTGATGTATTTATTTATTACCTCATGGTTTTCTGCGTTGAACTGGTATGTCAACCATTTCATATTTGACCTTTAAAGAGCGACTCATCAGAGCTAAATGCTACAATTCAGACGTTTAAATACTAGTTTATTTTAAGGTTAAACAGAAATTTGTGTTCTTCATTTTGGCAAGGAAGTCTAGTGAGTGGCGGTGTTACCATAAATGCGGGAGAGGGGGATTGGTACTTGACAGTTATAATTCACCCCTTTTTAGAAAATGTTTGCTTGTCTGTGTGTGACTGTGTTCATTTTAGGCTAGTTTCAATTACTATTGGTAAGACTGCATTTCAGTGCATTGCACATACTCTAAGATGGGAGAACCCGTGAGGAATCAGAGGTTACAGAGCTAATCTGCAGCTGTACAGTATAAAGCTTACTTGGGCGTAGTAGGTTTTGGTTATTACCTGAGGCAGCTGTGCACATTTGCCATAAGCCTTTAAGGGGGAATTGCATCTCACATATTAATTTACTTCCAGCATTGAGAATAAAGACTCTATATACCCAAGCTTGTTACATATTATCTGGTAGCTGTGAGTGGGAATTTGTATGCCAGTGCATCACAGTAATTACTATTATTGTGCTTCATAACTGCGTTGCTAATGCTGTGTGTCAAAACGTAATGCTGTGCAGAACTGCCTACATGGTCTAGACTGTTAGAGTAATTGCAGCAACATTGTTATCTGTGGTGCTAAACCTGAATTAGGGTTAATCCTATAGATTGGTTTGCTCCTAATCAATGGTTTTATATGATATCTGTGTAAGGTAAGTATTAGCTGCTGTACTGGTTGATGTTGTAGTTATTCATACAAATAGCTAAATGTGAAGCCATGCATGGACTGGAGGTTCCTGGAGTTCATAAACTCAAATGCTATGGAACAACTAGTCACCATTCCCACAAACAAAGATAAGACCTGAACTGGAAAAAATGATCCACATCAGATCACATATCCAGTATATCCCTCATTGGTGAGATCAGACCATGAATTACTCTCAACAGATCCACTCCACCTTCCAACCCAAAAAAAGACTCAAACCCCAACCCCAACAAAAGCAACTTTCACACTTCTTAGACTTCAAAGACTGAACAAGCACCCTTCTTAAGCCTGGGATGCCCATCGCCCCCGCAAAACCAAAGGAAATGCCTTCTAAGCAGGAAGCCCAGCCATGGACAGGACAAAAGCAATAAGCAATCCCTAATAAAATCAACTACTTAAAACAAAGGGCAGGTCCCAGAAGGATCTACAATAAACAAGCCACTAACAAAAAAAGCAAGTGATCAAGCAATAAAAAATGGAAAAAAAACGGCAAAAGAAGCAAAAACTCAAGGCAAAATCAACCAAATCCCACTCATAAAAACATCCAAAATCCAAAAAAAATTAAAGAAAAAATTTGAGAAAATGTCCAAAATGATACAAAACTTTAGAAACTCACAGACATTTGCCAACATTTCGGCAGACAAAAAAAGATACAAAAACTCCCACCCCCCAAGACACAGCACATGCCAGCACCACCAATCTCTCAGGTTCAAATTTCTCCCTCTGCCCCCCAAAGAGTGAGTCTATCCCAACAAACTCTCAAGATGCTCAGGTGAGCTGCTCCTCTCTCTGCTGCTGTCTAACACAAACATTGAGGAACTAAACCCACTGCATGGGCCTGCTGCTGTGTAGCTGAGAACTAACTGATCACTAAACCCACAGAGCTGCTAAACCTGCTTAGCCTGTCATCTTAACATCTAGTAAAGACTGGCGGTTGGCACTTCCAAGTCCGAACTGTGGTACTGACCTCCCCACTTAAAAGGACCGGACTAAACCCTATTGTCTGCAAAGCTATGGAACATCAGGGATGGATGCAAAGCTGCTGGATCATAGATGGATAGAGATTGGGGATCAACATTGCCTTTTGCTTTTGCAGATCTTGCCAATCACAGTCAGTCAAAGGTTGACTTGAGGGTAAGGAACTTGGTCAACAGCCTACCTTGACCTAGCAAAGCTTTAGGCACAATGGCAGCGTTCAGCAGCACTCAAAAGACCTAGCAAACCCATATGAAACCGGATGGGCATATGAAGCATAGATGTAAGAAATCAACCCACAAAACCAGGGGTTGATGTTGGCAACTGGCTCAAGTTGCTGGTGCCATAATGGGAGAGGCTGTCCAGGTCATAAGAGTCCTACCAGGGCTGTGTTGGGTCACATCCTTCCCTGGGCCCCTCTTGTTTTTAGGAATTTTTTCTTCTGAAGTTGCAAACTGGGGGCATTATGGCTGACATGACACTGAACTGGGACCCATACTGACACTCCATAGGACACTCAGACACAGATAGAGTAAGGCCTCAGCCATGAGAAATGGATAATGCTTAAAAGTGTATAGTAATAAATTAAATAAAATGTAATTGTAAAACCACATAGGTGGTAATCCATAGTACACGGAAGAATCACACAGGTATCCGGGACCTGGAAGAAGAAGTATCAGAGAGGACCCAGACCTGGTTGACAGTAACCTCTGACACCCTCTTACATTGCCCTGGTGGTTAGAAGACCCCATATGCAGGTATTCACATTTGACAAGGGAAGGTCATCTATCAGGGTGTACTCTTCACTGTACTCTTCACTTATCAGACCAATTACATTCAGCCAGCACCCAAATGGTACAACCCCAGACGACACCGCAGTTGGAAAAGTTCCTCACCAAAATGGAAAAAGGATAAAGGCAAAATGACTGAAGTGCGCTGCCCATTGAAGAAACTCAGCTCTATTCAGTCGCATACCATCTCTTTGAGGTGATGCCTGACATACAACACCATGTCCAACCCCCAATTAAAATTCTCCACTCCAAAAATCCAAAAAATCCCCAAACCCAAGAGCAAAAGAAAAAAGACTCAAACCTCAAATAAATAGGGGGATCTGGAGGGGGACAGATTCATCACAGAGATTCATACCACACTGACTCTAAGTCCTGGAACAGAAGGGAGTCCCCTCACTGACTCTGTTCAGTCGACTCTGTTCAACAAGTGGATGGGAGAGGGAGTTGTTAGAGGGAATCATCTCTGTGTGTCTCTGCAGGAGAGGCACAGCAAACTAATGGTATGGTATATTCTCATCCTAAGGGGTGGTGAAAGCCACACACACACTGGCTAGGCTTATAAATGCCCTAGGGCAGATAGCCTAGTATGAACCTATGAACCTATGAATTTCAGTGTTAGTTTGAAACTTCTAAAGTATTTTCAGTTATAGTAACAATGCATAGCCAAAAAATAATGCCATACTAATGTGTACCAAAGGTAACCTAACTTGTTTTAGCTTTGTTCCATTGGCAATGTAGCATCTTCACCCAATCTAATTCTAATTTTCCTTGTGTGTCAACAAGAAAGCAGCATTTCTTATTTATTTATTTTCTTTGTTGACCGGGAAGTCTGAATGGGCAGAGCCCATTTTTATTGGAGGTCTGGGGTGAAAAGGCCCAGCTCAGTACATTTGTAATAAGTGAATTTCAGACAAGAGCGGTACCAGGTTCTTAGTACCAATATATAAGGACTGAATCAGCCATCTAGATTACAGAGCATTGCCCTATTTACTTCATTCATAGCTTGAGTAATCTGTAATGTTGCTTACCTACAAAAATCTGTGGTCATAGAAGTAGACTGTCTTTTCAAATATATCCATCATTTACATAAAATATGATGCATGTTAACTATAGTAAATATACTGCATTATCTTGTAATGTATGGGTTAGGTGACCCAAGTACATACCTTATGGCTTTTCTACCTTCACTCATTTGGCTTGCTAATTCTGGCAGAAGACGAGCTAGGTATTCTTAGGCAAGCCAAGACCTCTACAACCCTTTTGTTCCTGTCTGTGAAGCCCTAATCAGCCCTCTATTCTCCAGTGTGAGTTGGGTGGTAGGGAGTGGGCCAGCTTGCTAGTCCTGGGGGTGGCTTAGCCTATCCCCCTTGTGAGCACCCCTCATCCTTCAGTTACTGCCTCCCAAGGGGGGAAACAAGATTTCACGTGCCAATTTCCCCTTGGCTGTATAATGTGAATGCACTAATGGCAGAGCAGTTCAGTCAACTCAGAACTCTGCTAGATAAACACCTAGTGCTCCTGTGTGTCACTCATATGGCAAGACAGATCTGCCCCCCCCCCCCAGAATGGTTGAGCGAGCAGTGAGCACTCTCTCTTCCTTCAGGGCCAGCTTCTACAGGCATTCTGAGCTGTTAATCAAACTCGGGCCATTGTTGGGGCTTTATCCCTGTATGTCATGGAGCTTGTGCAAGGTGACCCTAAAGTTTATTTATTTGATATTTGTTTACTGGGGTGGTCCGACTGGGTTTAGTAGCCCCTTTTCAGTAAAGGCCCGGAGAGAAAAGCTCCGCATATAAAATAAATACAATATTATATAACAATGAGCATATACAGTCTGAGAGAGTTACATTTGTTACAATTTACAAAAAAAAGGCAAAAAAATGTATAGACCCAAACTAAAGAGGAACTACTACATTAACACAGAATTAATCAGCACATAGTCCATCATATTATTCAAAGCAGCATTAAGATTATACAAAACGTATGTCACAGTTCGAAAGAAATTGGTTATGCATATTATGAGTCATTGACACTATGCTAACTAAAGTTTATTTCCAAATTGCCTGTAACTGCCCAGTTGAGGCTCCATATCTTGTCATATAATCCTTAAGTCGCTGCAGTTATTTTTAAATTCCCACAGCATGATATTACACAGCTAGTTTTAAACTAGTTTCAGTAGCACAGAGCCCTTTAGTAGACTATTGTGATATTACACAGCTAGTTTTAAACTAGTTTCAGTAGCACAGAGCCCTTTAGTAGAGTATTGGCTTACAAGTGGCTGCTTCATAAACAGCTCATTAACACAATTCATATATCCCCATCAGGACTCAAAACATGATTGTCCTCTTAAAATTGGAAAACATATATATTTTATTTTTTTAAATATCTCACCTATTTCAAAATTAACTACCCATAAATATTATAACTCAAATCAGTCATCAGATCCTCTGCCAGCATTTTAGACATCAATTCAGTAAGAAGTCAACTCCTAAAAATCCTCTACTCTGAATACTCCCGCCCACTTCATCTGTCACATCACATATTAAACTTTCCCTGCTATAACTTGGGCGATATCCATTCAAACTATGCATGTCAAGGTACTCTCCTCAGTTCTACCTCTAACACACAATTTCAATGCTCCCAATAACTTACAATAACAAGCATAAAATCTGCAAATCCAATAAACTACCACAACTTCATGATTGGCTCTCCTACTACAATCCAGACATTCTCAGCATCTGAGACATGACCAACAGCATGCATATTTGATTTTTAAATTAAGCTTAAGTTACAGAGAGTTCAGATCGGATATAAAGGATCTAGTGATGCTGTTATGCTAGTACAATACATATTCACATGTTCTCTAATGCCTCTATATTAACCAATAAAGGCCTTCATACATTCAATCCTAATGTCATTTAGACTTAACCCAGTCAAGCAAATTATAACAGAGTATGGTGCTGCGGTAGCATTGTCACCTCACAGTAAGACGTTGTCCCGTTTGATTCTCAGCTAGAGCATCTTCTGTGTGGAGGCATACATGAATGGGGCATGCCTTAGTTGAAGGTTGTGCGTCAGGGCTGGTGACCTGGTACGTAAAAATTCACTACCAATCATTAGTGGACCGGAGTTCCGCTGTGGCGACCCCTAACTGTGAAAAGCTGAAAGACACAAACAAACCACTATATTCCCCCAGCACTCCAAAGGTGAGCACTGAACAAACTCTGTCATGGCTCTTAGCCAACAATCCCTTGAACTAATCCATTTGGGAGACATCAGCCAACTTTCACATTTAGCTTATAATTCCTACACTTTCCCACAAACCTAGCTATTGAGTCTGAGACAGAAAAAGTTGCTGTGGACATGGCCACAGGGAAGCATAGTCTCATGAAATGAGATTTACTATTAAACCTTAACTTGTACGTTATTGGAGTGCTCTTTGACTAGATAACCAACCCTGCTTCTGTATTTACATGTTAAAAATGCAAACTACCCTCAAAGCACATTTGTATTTAATACCAGAATATACACAATCTAGACAAATTCAGCACAGGTCTTAGACATGTTAACTGGCAAACTCTGTGGTCACTAAACCTTGATATAGCACTTCACTTCTTTAATACCACCTTCCTTAACATCTTAAACCATATGGCTCTTGTTGGAACAAAAAGGTTATGAAATAAAAAACTTCCATGCATTATTCTTCACATCAGATACATGAAGGAAAAGGCACTTCCTGGATTAGGCTCAAAATATCTAATCTAGAAGTACACTAGACTTCACACAGATACCTTTGAAAAAAAGTCATGATCTTGTTCATAAATAGTCAAAAAGAATACTTTACCTCCCTAATACAGGACCACTCATACAACTCAGAAAAATATTTCTGTATCACCATTAACTCTCTCACTCTCTTATTTCCCCGTAAAATTCTCCCACCCATAACCCTTTTGCAGTAGATAGCCCCAATAAATCACACAGCTATCTCACCACTTCTCAGACTTATGCCAGCCTAAACCTTTCCAAGTAACTGCCCTCACTACTAGGACTGCCATTGTGCTCATACATACATCCAGGAAATGAATCTAGTTCTACCTGACCTACTGCTGCCACCTGTAAAATGCTAAAAAAGTCAAAACATCCTCCACTGCCTCTGACAGCCTGTCCCATTACTGCTGAAGGTATTTTCCATTTAGTCTCATTATTAATAAACAGATCAATAAAAAGAATTATCCTCCACTCTATGAAGTCTTTCACAATGATAGAACTTCACAAAGGTTGTTCTCTCTACAGAATTACTGCAATATAGCTACAGTCCTTCCACCTGTCACAGAGATACTCTAAAAACATATTTAGCACTAGTAATTGTACGACCTTATGCAAAATAACCTTTTTTCAAATTCATAACCTAGTTTCAGACCTGTCCATATGACTGAAACCATTCTTCTTATACAAGCACCGTCTGGCAATATTTCATGAGAATCACTATGGTAATGCCATTTTTCTTGATCTATCAGAGACATTTGACATGGTTAAGCATAATCTCCTCACTTCCAAGCACCCATAAAATGGTTTGGTAGCTACCTTGTAATCATACCCAGTCAGTCAAATGTTTTATCAAGATCTCGTCTCCACAATTCATTCAGCTGGGTGGTCCCAAAGGCTCAGTTCTTGGGCCCCTGTTATATACTATAGTTATAAATAATAAGCCCAGGTTATGTAATCCTGCTAATATTATCTACTACAGAGAGGACAGCTAGCTACATTATTCAGTAAGCAGATGACACCATTTTCTACTATTTTTCATACTTCATTCAAACTCTCTCTCCCTCTCCAATATACATTTAATCACACCAAAATACATTTAACACCTTTTAAGTGTCTAGAAATATCTGGCCAAAAATTATACATATGCACAAAATTATGCCCTCACAAGCTATTATTCATGCACCCCCAATAGGTTCATAGGTGTTTACTAGGCTAACAACCACAAGAACCTTTTTAAGCCTAGGCATGCATCTCAGATCTCTGACAAGTTCTGATCCCCTTGAAAAGTGTAACCAGAGGCTTGAAAGATGAACCATTTGCAGGTTGCCTGTGTCCATTAGAGGGACAGGTACCAGACCAGGGATGAATTTCCAGTTCCCCATCCAATTGTCCAAGTTGCACTCTAATTGGGTTAGGGAGGAACTCTTCTTGACATAGATGGGGAGCCCGTGCCATAGATGAGGTAGTCTCTGGGATACAAACCTGTCTCTCCAACATGCCCTAGTTATATCACAGGCAAGGTTTAAGTCTTCAGAATGGGTAATTCTGGTACTGTTTGTTTTGTGGATATGCAGGAGATCCATCAGAGTTGGGTCTGACAATGCCCTGTATGCCAGTCATAGATCTCCCCTCAAAAGCCTGTAGGAGGCAGAAAACAGGGATAGAGTCATGCGTCAGTCTGCATAGGACATTTTACTTGTGCCCTGTTTTCTTTTAGTGAGGAGCCTCAGTGGACGTTCCAGTTGGATATGCCTGGTTAAGTACATACCAAAGAGGGCATTGTACTCAATGATATGTCTGACGAATGCTGAATACAGTGGAACACTAACTTCTTTGAATTTGGATGTCATACCTTTGTTTATAAGTTGTGCAGCATAGAATGAGTTCCTCACTGCTGTAGACATGTGATAATAAATGCTAGATTACTATCTATGTCTGTCCCAAGTCCTTGACTACTGGGTCAACTCTAATGGGTATTTTGTCAATGGATCTACTTTGGATGAACAAAATGCCACTTACCCGAAACCTGTTTCACTGATACAAGAAGACCGAAAGCACCACAACACTGACATCCCAGAACACTGACTATTCACTCCAGGTAAGTAATCATTCAGCCATCCAAAACAAACACGAAAATGGAAGAAACTCAAACCCACCAATGTGGGGGGGGGGGCTTTACTGCCATTCCCCAGTGTGGGGGGCTGTGCCCCCTACACACCCCCTAACTAAATATACCAACTCCAAGATCGCACTACTGTGGGGGTAAGGGGAAAAGTTCAACAGGATGGCTGAGCTGTTACTTACTTGGAGTAAGAGAGAGAGGTGCCAGAACAGGGATGAATTTCCAGTTGCCCATCCAATTGTCCAAGTTGCACTTGAATTGAGTTAGGGAGGAACTCTGCTTTACATAGATGGGGAGCCTGTTCCATAAACGGGTTAGTCTCTGGGATACAAACCTGTCTCTCCAGCAGGCCCTATTTATATAACAGGCAAGGTTTAAGTCTTTAGCGTGAGTAATTCTGGTACTGTTTGTTTTGTAGATATGCTGGAGGTCCATTAGAGTGGGGTCTGACAATGCCCTTTATGCCAGTCATAGATCTCCCCTCAAAAGCCTGTAGGAGGCAGAAAACAGGGATAGGGCCTTGAGTCGGTCTGCATAGGACAATTTACTTGCACCCTGTTTTCTTTTAGTGAGGAACCTCAGTGGATGTTCCAGTTGTTGGATATGCATGGTTAGGTACATACCAATGGGGGCATTGTACTCGATGATAAGTCTGATGAATGCTGAATACAGTGGAACACTGACTTCTTTAGATTTAGATGCCATACCTTTGTTTAAAGTTGCGCAACATACAATGATTTCCTCTTTACTGTAGCATGTGATGATCAAAGGCTAAATTACTATCTATGTCTGTCCCTAAGTCCCTGACCACTGTATCAGCTCTAAGGGGTATGTTGTCAATGGGTCTACTTTAGATGAATGAAATGCCATTTACCCAACACCCATTTCACTGAGACAAGAAGACCAATAGCACCACAACACCGACTATTCACTCCAGGTAAGTAACGGCTCAGCCATCCGAAATAATCACAAGAATGGAAGAGAACCAAACTCACCCATATGGGGCACTTCACCCCCATCCCCCTATGTGGGGGGCTTCACCCCTATTCCCCTATATGGTGGGGATGTGGCCCCCACACCCCCCTAACTAAATATACCAACTCCAAGATCGCAGACCGTGGGTGTAAGGGGCAAAGTTCAACAGGATGGCTGACAGTTTACTTACCTGGAGTGAATAGTCAGGAAGTTGGTGGTCTGGTGCTGTTGGCCTTCTCATCCCAGTGAAACTGGTTTCAGGTAAGTGGCATTTCGTTCATCTGAAGTAGACCCATTGTCTATATATTAGTTACCAGGGATGGATGACTTCCCAACAGATACTATTATGCATTTCTTGGCATTTAGTTTTAGTCCATGGCTTTGACAGAAGTTTTGTCTGTGTCAGCCCCTCCTGGAGAAATGTTTGTGTCAGTGTGGGATTTGATGACTGCTCCTAATTTCCGGTCATCTGTCAACTTAGTCAGCCAGAGACCACTGACATTGGTCTTGACTTCTGAGAAGTAAATGCCAAAAAGGAATGGTCCAAGGACTGATCCATGGGGGACTCCACCTGTGACTAGCCTCTTTATAGAGGTGGACTCCCTAATTCTAACTTTTTGGGTCCTGTCTTTGAGCCAGCTGGCTATCCACTAAGTGACATATGAGTTTGTCAACAATGCCTGAGTGGAGTATTGTGTCAAATGCCTTTGCCAGGTCAAGGTTGTCAGTGTGAACCATTTTTCCCTCATCCATTGCTTTGTTTACCTTCTCAAAGAAGTCCAACGGGTTGAGTAGGCATGATCTGCCCTTGTCAAAACCAAACGGAGTTGGGTTCAATGTCTGGAGGTTTACTCTGTATTGATCATCTCCATGATAATTCAAACTATCTTTCCAATATACATTTAATCACTCCGAAATACATTTAACACCTTTCAAAAGTGTCTAGAAATATCTGGCCTAAAATTGTACGGTTTACTATCATTATTTCGAATGACACTCTGTCGACCATGCTATGTTCGACAACGGAAAGTTGAACAAGGCAATGTTGAACTTTAAAAGCAAGCCTAGGAATGGGTTTTAACATGGGTCGAGATAGGGGCGAGGTTTGTAGTTCGGCAATAGCAGTGAACCCCTATCTTGACCCATGTTAAAACCCGTTCCTAGGCTTGCTTTTAAAGTTCAACATTGCCGTGTTCGGCTTTCTGTTGTTGAACATAGTGCAGTCGACCGAGTGTTATTCGAAATAATAATAGTAAACCAATTATACACTCAAAAAACACAAGCCAATGTATCTCAGACCATAAAATTATCAGTAACAATAGCACACAACTTTAATTAATACCCACCTTCCAACCGCTAGGGGTCAAGGTTAACCATCACATTGATATAGTAATTTGCTAATACAACACTTACTTGTTTCAATCGTATTAAAAATTGCCTTAGCCCAGAAGCAAGACTTACTGCTTATACTGCATTCCTCCTACCTTCTCTCCTCTGTTATTCATCTTTTGAGCCCCTCACTAACTGACAAAGTAAAACTTACTACCCTTTCTCATGTTTGTCTTCCAATCATTCACCTAAAACTGTATATCTACAATTCAGAAAATGGCATGAGCTCAAAAATAGACTTACTATGGCCATTGCCTGCTGAATATTACATCACACAGATAAATGCACTTTCCTTAACTTGCTCCAGCAATGGCATAATTCTGCAGCACAAACCTCTATGTTGCAACAGCCACCATGAGTAGTGACACTTGACTATTACCACAACCAAATCTTGGAACAGTCTTCCCCTCTGCCTCATAAACAACACAGATGCTAATGTTATCTACTTTAAGGTTACAGTAAGGAATCGGCTCCCACTAAAATGGCACTATAAGTACATTCCTTCTGACCACAGCATTAGTATCTTCATAACTACCTGGCACATACATACATAATTTCCAGTCCAGACTTGTTTAAAATCCATGCACACTTCATTTTAATGAGCCAGTGTTTTCATCTCTGTTTGTCTGTTGCTTATGATAACTTTCATAAGTATTCCATGCATTACAGATTTCCATATTTTTGCCTCCTGATTTTCAGTCCCGTTTCCTTAAGCTGTGTTATGCTTATAAATTTCATGTGTGTCATACAAACTCTCATATATATGAGAGAGTCAGGCAATTGGCTGAAATACTGAATAGTTAACATCTGTTTAATTGACCACATTTAGTAAACAAGTGTGCTAGATCAACAATCCCTAGATAGAGGAATATTCCCTTCCCCTGAGGAGTGTGTGACCTCTGAATAGGTGTATATAATTTGCAGGGGTTGCAGGGCTTGGCCCCACTGCAAAAATGATGTTACTTGTTTTTTTTTTTTTTTGAAATTTGCATGTGCCAAAGTTCTTTCTCAGCACATACATGGTAACATGCCAACATTTGTGTGTTGACCTTTTTGTGACCTACTTGTCTACGTTCTTGCCATTGACCTTGTTCATTTGTCAACCAAAGTAAGTGTACCCTTATATATTTGTCTATATATATATATAAAATTTTCCACCCCATGGGCCTGTCATATGCAGTGGGATGGCAGAAGGGGTACTAAGTATAAAATTAGCTGCAAATTCTCACAGGGCATTTCTTTCATGTACAGTAATTGTATGACTTTTAAGCTGTTCTCTCCATGCCAGGCTCAAGAGACTCCTCATGACCCCTTCTACTAACAGGGTCCTTCATGCATGTGCCCCTGCTGCAGACCAGGACTCCCCTACAGCAAGTTAATCATATCAAAGTCTTAGCTGTAGCTCCTTGTGCTGAGCTCTGCAATCATCCTGCTCTGTATTAGGAAACATCTGCAGCCAAGTACTACCTCTTCTACCATCTTAAAGCAGTCAGCTTCTCCATCTCAGATTTATTGACATTTTTTGAAAAGCTGTTTGCCAAGAATTCATTTTCCACCTCCTACACCTATAGAGGATGCAGTGCCATTTAAAAGCTTCATAGAGGATGCAGTGCCATTTAAAAAGCTTCTCCGGTTTAATTCTCGCCTAGGCACACACTTGGCATTTTCCACTTGTACTCACAAGCTAGTTACAGCTTAGGCAAATGTTATTGACTCAGTATACATGTTGGAATAAAGACGAAAGTCCTTGAATTTTGAAAGTTTGCTTTATTCTATACCTTTACAGCCTGCCTCTCAATAACCTCCATTATCTATATACCCTAGTGGCTATTGCAGGTTCCTGTGCTCTGTACTTCTCATCCCAGCTGTTCCTTTTCTGTGGAACGTTACCAGTTTTCCAGTCTGGTTCTTTGTTCCCATATGCAATTTCTCTCCTTTGATAGAGGCCTTTCCCAAATTCCAGCATTTGACTGCACACTGCTTCTTCCTAGGATGGTACCACTCTGAAATCTTACCACTGTTAAATTTGATAATAGTATACTCAGTAGAATTATTGTTACGAATGCCACACCTCAATGACTGTGTCTGCTTCAAACACAAAGACACTGGAACGTAGACATGATATAATACTTTTAATTGGACTAACATGGGTTTTGAAATTACTCTAGTTTTTGAGCTAACATGAGCCCTTCATCAGGAGTTCTTAGGTTATTGATGGTAAATACTGTGCTCATTTATCCACTTGTGCCTAGAAAAGGGAGTATGTCATTTATTTCTGACTGGTTAAAAAGAAGTCTTGAGATATGCTGGTGTGAAAAAAATGCAGTTCATAGTACCTGAGACATGTAATGTGTGTGTGTGTGTGTGTGTGTGTGTGTGTGTGTGTGTCTGTGTGCACATGTTTGTGCGATCATGTATATGAAAGAGAGACTGAAACTGTAAAACAGGGTCACAACATGCTATAAAAATCCAAGTTTAGCATGTTACATTAAAGTTTGTGTCATTTAGTACAGAAGATAACTCCCAGAGAGACTACCAGGAGAATAAGATATAGAGTTGGAATGTATGGATGTTTTATGCAGTTAATACACTACGTAGACTGTGGTTTAGTTATGTGAGAGAGAAAAAAAAGAGGGGGGGGGATAGTGTTATGTGAGCCCAAGGTTCTGAAGAACAGCAAAACTGGATAAAGTTTTGCTATACTGTTAAAATTGTCAGAACATTAAGGCCTTACTGACTGTTAAGTTTATGGTTTCTACTAGTACTATCCTGACCAGAATGTTGCCTTATTTGAAAATAGCTATTCTCTTGTCATAAATAAAAATACAGGTGCTAAAATATAGACCCCAATAATCTTAAGAGTTGCTGTTAATATTCTGAAGTCAGCAGTTTGAATTCAGAGTAAATTCATCATAAAGCATGTATTATCATAAAACAATTGCTGCTTTTCAGCATACTTTATGTCCACTGTTAGTTGCTGAAAATGAAAAGTCCGGTATTAGTGTTTCATAAAACTAAGGAGTGCCACAATGAACAATTGAATTAACTTCATTTCTATTGATGTCCTTACATTCACTGCTGCAGTATTCTTAACAGATAGGATTCCTTGCCGTGGAAGCCCGATGTCCGGCTAGTCTACCAAAGCCTACCAGTGCTTTAAGGTACACCAAACCTTATCCAAACGCTGCTTGTGTAGCATAGAGCATAAAGGTGATATTCAGGCCTACCATCTATAGAACTTCTTTGCTGCCAGTTTGTGTTTACTGATGGTCTAATTGTCTACATCTGTTTTTTTGCCAGCTGCATGCATTTTCGTGCTAAGGGTAAAGCCTACACCTGTTTGCTAAATCTTATCAAGTTGCAGATTAAGTGCCGCATTGGGGTTTTTGTTTTTTCTTGCCTTTTTTTTTTTTTATTTTTTTAGGGTTAATCTCATCCAGGAAGGGTAAATGCCAGTGTGGGAGACAGATTCTACATAAAGACCTTCACGACAAGTGTCTTTTTTTTTTTGGCCTCTGAGCTACTCACGACCTTGCATCTTGTTCGATTTTTCAGGCGTTCATCCCAAATACCCTTTGCAGTAGGGTTCCTTCCCTTTCCTTGTATCTTGAGAACCAGCATCTTAAGCTTCTTGCTAAAGATACAGTGGAAGGAATCTCCCTCCCCCAGGGCTAGTCATTAGGGAAGAAGGAGAGGGTGAAAAATGTATGACTAGAATCTAATGCTGTCCAGCCTCTGCATGGTGTTTCTCCCAAGGATGTTACAAACATGGAGGCTCACCTGTCTGTGTTGTTGGACTTCTCTGCCGTGACTGGATTGGAGGCTAGTGAGGATCGGGCTGGCAGCACATCTGAAAAGGCTTTTGCAGGCATCTGTTTTGGATGCTCAGGGTGAACCACAGTTTTTTTTTTTTCTGAGGGGCTTAGGGGAGTTCCTCAGATTTTAGTTGGGTGAGAAGTTCCTACTAAGGTTCTCAACTGCTATGCTTGGTCTGAGCCGCCTTAGTTTTATATGGGTATGTTCCTTAAAAAAAGAAACAAAAAACTAAACATGTTTCTTCTGCTCCTAGGGATCCACAAAGTGAGTGACAGGCCTTTACTCAGGGGCTATTTACTGCTTTAACGTCATTAAAGCATCCTCAGGGGGGTTTAGGATTCCTAATCCTCCTTTGTCCTCTATTCACCTCAAAAGGCCTATTTTTCTTAAGAAGAGTCTGATTCTGATGACTGATCCCTGACTTATTCTACTCAAATTCCTTCTCCATTGGACTATGGGACAGAGGAGGAGGAATCTATTAGTCCTGATAATCCTTATGTGGGAGGCTGGCATAATGGGTAAGGTATTTACCTTACAGACACAAAGTACAGGATTTGATTCTCACATTAGATAATTGGCTAGGCTTAAAATGGCCCACAAGAGCAGTTAGTGTAGTACTTAACTATGAACTTTTGAGGAAATATCCTTTGGGGACAAAAAAATTCCTTCAAACTACAGATTAAGTAGTATTGTGCTCAGGTGTCTGATATCCATAACAGGTGATATGTGTTACTGCAGTTGGAATCTCCTAAACCTGCAGCTATTCCTCCTGTTTGGCTGGATGCATTTTCCAGTGCCTCTCGTGTGTCTGCTCCCAAAAAGCCCGATAGGTTTTATAGGGTACCTGAGAATTATTTTTTGTATAAATGTCCTGCTGCTGACCCCACTGTGGTGTCTATACCCCCTGATAAGCCATCAATTGCTTCCTTCACCCAAGTTATTGCCTTCTGACAAGGACAACAGAGCTATGGAAAGTCCGGGTAAGAATGTTTACACTTCTGCTACCCTAACTTTTAGGGCTATTAATTATCAGACCCATATGTCTAGGTATGTGTTGGCTCTTATTTCTCAGACCTGTCAACTTCTTTCTGATTTTTCATACTTTGAGGGTAAATCTTCTGTTCTTTCCTTGCTAGGGACTTCCTCTTAAGTCATTCATCAATATATTAAATGTGGTTATGATGCGGCAGATGCCTCTTCTAGGGCTGCTGCTTTTGGTTCAGTTTTGAGGAGGTATTTTTGGCTTAGGATTCAGCCTCTGCCTGATGCTGTTAAGGCTAGGTTGATGGATGCTCCTATGGATCCTAAACTTTTGTTTGGGAAAGCTGTTATTGGTTTAAGTCCCCTGCAGGATAAGGGTAAGGCCTTACAGGAGCTAAAATTTGTTTGTTTCTCCTGTGCCTAAATATCAGAGAAACTACCCCACTAAGCCAGCCTTTATTCATAGGCAATCTCATTCTTCACCTAAACGTTGAGTGGCAAACTGGCTCCCCCTGCTAAAACTATTCAGTTATCAAGGATTCCAAAACCTTCCCTTCCTGAAAAACTGGGTGCTGTATGACTATCCATCTCTTCCCAGCCACATTCCACTTTCTCTTTGCCTTTGTCTTTCTCAGGGGCTGTTGGAGACCTGTTCTAGATCTCTCTCATCTAAACACTTCTGAAAGTGCCTTCCTTTTGCATGTTGTCCCTTAAGACTCTGCTTCCTCTCTTGTTCTCTCAGGCCTTTATGATGTGTCTGGATCTCAAGAATGCTTATCTCCATATTCTGATCCATCCTCTTTTTAGGAAGTTTTTGCATTTCTCTGTTGCTTCCTAACATTTTCAGTTCTCTGCTTTGCTCTTTGGCCTTTCTACTGCCCTAAGGGTGTTCACCAAATGTCTTGCTCCTGTGATTGCTTTTTGCAGGCTTCAAGGGATCTGAGTATTTCCTTACTTAGACAACCTGCTGATTCATGCATTCTCTCCAGAGACCCTTTTACAAAATCTTCATTTTGCCATTTCCCTTCTTCAGAGCCTGGGGTTCAAAATAAATTTCAAAAACCAAAACCAACCCAAACTGAGGCCAAAGTGTATACTCAAATAATATCAACACTCCAAGGCACAAGGAACTCTGAGAAAGTAAGGTTAGCCTAGTTTCTTTTAATAACCGCTTTCATAAAACTTCTTCGGAACATATAAAAAAGTGCATAAAAGCATGACCTTGTACATCAAACACCTATTACACAACTAATGAAAAACTCCAGTTCTTAATTGGTTAAAAGAATAAATTGAAACAAATACATTCCACCTAAAAAATAATTAGTCGCTGTGTAACCTTTCAACTTTGTGTCTTTCAAAAACACATGCAATGTTTATATGTTCATTCAGACCAGGTAAAACATCAGCCTTTGACTTTATTTGCCAATGCATTTCTCTTTTCTCAACCTGATTCTTAAAATCCTCTTCCACATCTACTCAGGTGAAGCTGTTCTAAAACCGCAAAGTAAAACTTGTATTTTTCACAAACCATAGTGTGCTTATACAATGCATTCTTGTTGTCCTTGGTCTTAATTGCATATACATGTTCTTTTATCCTATCATGAAGGCATCCGTTTAATTGACCACATTACCTTGGTGTCATTTTTCTCAAAGAAATGTTTGAGAATGACATTTTTTTTATACACAAACAATGGACGCTCACCCAACACCTCAACCAAGTCTTTATTCCCCCTAATGGTTTTCCAATTATTTTCTATTAAATGTCCAATGCCTCCAATGTCTACTGACATATCCAATGCACAGTGAGACACTAGATATCCACCATAAGTTTGATTACAGTTTCCATTCTGAACACCACCCTCTCTCAAAATAATTTTTGTTCTCAAATCCACCATGAAGAATAGGTTTAAAGGTGGTGTGCCTTTTGTTGAATATCTCCTGAGCTGTCCTTTCCAGTCTTTCTGAGTCGTAGCCCCGGTCAATGAATAGCTTAATTATAAAATGTATTTTTATTAAAAATAACACCAAGGTGATACCACCTGGTACAGACAAAGGCAAGGGGACTTGCAAGTGCTATAACTGCTCTGTTTGTAGATTTGTAAAAAAAAAAAAACATACTGGCCAGGAGAGTTATCCTATTGGTATTTATATTGACGTAATTCTTAAAACTGTCAAATCAAATTCAGCATATAATTAAGGACTCATGGGATTTCTTAGGTAGATTAAAAAAGGAACTGTGGGTTCCTGATTTAATATTTTTTACAATAGATGTGGTTGATCTTTTTTCCTCTCCTCCCAAAGTTGAGGGTTTAGAATAATTTATAAACAGTTTGTCTAATTGCACTAATTTTTCGAATGATTCTATTAATTTAGTGGTTGAACTAATGTCTATTCTGTTAGATTTTAATTTTATTTATTTCGAGGGGGAATTTTACAAGAAGTCCAAAGGAGTGGCAATGGGGGCCTCCTGCACCTCCATTTATGCCAATTTGGTGTTGGCTGATAGAAAGGGTAAAACAGTCTTTGATTCTACATTCTCCCAGTTTATCAAATTTTATGTAAGGTACCTTGATGACAATTTTTTGTTATGGGAAGGTCCTGAGGGCATGATTAAGAATTTTGTTGATTATTTAAATTACTCTTCCGAAGCCGCTGTGGTGCAGCGGTAGCATTGTCGCCTCACAGCAAGAGGTTCTCCCGTTCGATTCTCAGCTGGAGCACCTTCTATGTGGAGTCTGCATGTCCTCCCTGTGGTCGAGTGACATTCGAAAGACATGTGTGAATGGGCGTGCCTTTGTTGAAGGTTGGGCGTCAGGCTGGCACCTCGGCACCATAAAAATCGACTGCCAATCATTAGCGGATCGGAGTTCTGCTGTGGCGACCCCTAACCAGGAAAAGCTGAAAGAAAAACATTTGAATTACTCTTCCATTTTTGTAAAATTCACTTATAATTTTAATCGGAGAGGAATTGATTATTTGGATATTTACGTTGAGCATAACAGGCCAGGTACGGGTTTTAGGTCAAGGGTTTATAGGAAACCCACTTTTAGCAACAGACTTTTCAAGCTGCCATCCACTTCATCAAAAAAAAGAGTATTTTAAAAGGACAGTGTATCAGGGCAGCCAGGATGATTTCGAATTTTGTTTCTGAATTATCTTTTATTGGTGGGCTACTTTTAGACCGTGGCTATCCCCTGAATTTGGTAAGGGAAACAGTTTATGTTAAGGAACAGTGGGGGCTTAGATACCAACCACTTTTGGGGAGTGGTACGCTCATTACATCAAAGGAAGATACAAACAATAATTATGAGAGAGCATTGTTGATCTAATACAGACCATACTCCAAAATGATTAAGGATCTGGTCACAAGGAATTGGAATATCATAAGGAGTACTCCACATTTATGTGAATTAGTAGAGGGCAGCCCTACCTTTGTTTTTAAGACTGGTCCTAGTTTGAAAGTTATATTTGTATCGGGGATGTACCTAGGGATGGTACCCTACACACCATGGGTACACTTAAATGTGGAGCATCTCCACAGTGTTCATATATTCTGGAGACTGGGGTTTTGGTATTGCAGAATGCTAGTAACTCTGTTATCTATTTCACTAGGGGCAATTGTCAATCTAGGAATGTTGTGTATTTAGCCTTATATGAGAGCTGTCTGGCATTTTATGTCGGAAAAACAGGTGCTTAAGGAAATGTTTATGAGCATCTGTAAAGTATAAGGGTCCAGAATGACAATAATGCTCTTTTTAAGCATTCTAAAAATTGCCATCAGTTTAAAAAGTTCAGCTTTGGCATTTTGGAACAAGTGCAAACTGACCTGAGAGGGGGTGACACAATAAACAAGTTAGAGTTAAGGGAAGCCATATGGCAGATTAAACTAAATGCACAACCCCCCCCAGATATTAATGATAAATTCTCCCTTCAACCTTTTTTAGTAATGAAGTTTTTAGATATGAAATAATTAAATTTCAATTGAAATAGTTTATTTATATTGTCTTTTATGCACATTGTCGTATTTAAGGTTTTTAATCAATTGTTTTTGGGACAAGCTGCTTGTGGATGTTTTATGCGTTTTTTTTTTTTGTTTTTTTTTGTGTTCTTATTTTGTTTAACCAATGGGTGCATTCATTGTATTATTTAAGGAGTACGATTCCCATTTTTAAAGCATTCTGATGAAATCCTAATTAACTTGGACAAAAGCGCTCAATGCTTTTTTGATTTTGGAATAAATTTGTGATCTTATTGCATCTTTTCTGGCCAGTATGTTTTTTTTACAATAGTTGTGGTTTTTATCTCATATTGAGCACTTTTTTAAATTTTTGTACTATTTGTAGATTTATTTATGTTGGCCCCTTTTTATTTTTGTCACATTTAGCCTTTACAGTTAAACATAATGGAAGGTTTCATTGTGAATCCAAAGAAGTTGTTTACATTGGGGTTTGTTCTGCATGTGAATGTTCTTATGTGGGCATGACCACTAGGTGCCTTTGTGATAAGATAAAAGAACATTTATATGCAATTAAGACCAAGGACAACAAGAATGCATTGTATAAGCACACTATGGTGTATAAAAAATACAAGTTTTACTTTGCAGTTTTAGAACAGGTTCCCCCAGATAGAAGAAGAGGAGATTTTAAGAACCAGGTTGAGAAAAGAGAAGTACATTGGCAAATAAAGTTAAAGGCTGATGCTTTACCTGGTCTGAATGAAATTATAAACATTAAGTGTTTTTTGAAAGACAGGAAGTTGAAGGGTTACACAGCAACTAATTAATTTTTAGGTGGAATGTATTTGTTTTAATCGATTCATTTAACCAATTAAGAACTGGAGTTTTTCATTGGTTGTGTAATAGGTGTTTGCTGTATAAAAAGGTTATGCTTTTATTCACTTTTGTATGTGTTCTGAAGTTTTACAAAAGCGGTTATTAAAAAAATACACTAACCTTACTTTCTCTGAGCTCCTTGTGCCTTGGAGTGTTGGTATTATAAATTTCAAAAGGTCTTCTCTGACTCTTTCTCAGGATCATATTTTTCTGGGTTGCAGAATTCAAATGGTGCCAATGCTTGCATCCCTGCCTCCTCCAAAGGCCTTAACTCTCATTTCTTTCTTTCACACTCTTCTTCCTCTGGCTTCAATTACTGCCAGGAGTTTGAGAGCACTGGGTTTTATAGAATCTATGATGATGTGAGGTATTGCCAGCTATGCCAGGAGAAGTAAGGCAGTGGATATGTAACATATGCTAGCACAGCTAGCTGGAGTTTTGTAAAGGATTGCATATCATTTGTATATCAAACTGATTTGTATAGCTGCTTGTACTGAAAAATGCATTTGTAAAACTCTTGTGTTAAAAATGTACTGTTGTAATTAAGGAACTTTATATATGTTAACAGAGGATATTGGAAGAGAAGAGGTTAATCTCAGTCAGCTAACTTTGAAAATAGTAAGACATTCATTTAGACCATAAAGAGTGTATCTTACAGTTCTGATTGCAGCCAGAGACGAATTGTCTGTGAAAACAACTAAAAATCCTTGTTATAGTGTCCATAGCAGAAAACTAATTGCTACCCTAGAAGGGTGGAAATGTTGAAATGTTTCTTTGGATTCCAGATGCTATAACACATCGTAGCAAAGCTCTGTGTATATGGTAACACTTATGTGTTAAATTTTGGATCAGTTTCTAGAAATAGCAGGTAGTATGGGAACCAGAAGTCAGATGACCAGATGTATGTGATGTCATTCTGTAATCCATCACAAAAATGTTTTAATACTAGATGAGACTGAAGTCTCAGGGCACTCTCTTTTTGTAACCTGACAAAGAAGGATCTCTCACTCACTTCATCTTGCCTTGCTCTAGTAAGTGAACCAGGGAATAATAATTCTTTAGAGCAGTCAGGAAAATATAGTGAGATTAGTTAAGTACTGTTTCTGTATCTGTGTGCATATAGTCATCTGTGTTATTTTAATATTTCCTGTGATTGAACCTCTGTTTATTGTAAATAATATTTAGTATTTTCATGTTCGTGTATTATTATATATATTTTAACTTTTCATTGTGGCTGATCCTTTAGAGAATATTTTAACATTTGAGAGTACTGAAATCTATTTGGTAACTCTGTGGCCACTCCTGAAAACCTTATTGCATTGGTCAAAATACTACCATGTGTATTAATATTAATTTCACTCAATATAATAGGGTACCCATGTAAAAGCCTTAGAGTGGTAGCAGTACCTAACTTATAGTCTAGGCAGAATGGGGCATAGCTAGTAAATCTGTGCCAGCTTTTCCCAGGGTGTGCGTGCATGTGTGTGAGACAATCAAATCACAAAAAGTGTATGTGTGCCAGCTGTTTGGAGCAGGAACACAAAGCAATGGTTTAACAGAGAGGTTGCTGGAGGACTTGGCTTGGACAGTCAGCTGAAGACTCAACTCTATAGCTGTACCAGTGGGGAGTCTTATTGGGGACCTAGAGGGAGACAGAGGGAAGTCCAGGCCCTGGACTATGTGTGTTCCCTGTGTGCTCTTAAGGGAAATTGTGCTTTGATGCAGAGAGCTGCATCTGGAAATACAGGGTGTATTCATTTTAGTTCCAAGTGAATGTCCTCCTCCAGTGTCAGTGGTGAGAATTCAGGCTCCTTGATTACAGGCCCAAAGAGGAGATGTCACAGCATCTACCATTTTGATTCTCCTTCTGGCCAAACTTCATATGAAAATATTTCAGTGGTTTCTGAAGTCAGTATGTCTTCAACATGGATATCCTCTCAACTTTGTGGTTCCTCCTCTTTCTTGTCTCAGACAGGAACTACACTGGTAGATTCAGCAGTTCTCTCTGAATCCAGGGATCCCTTTTCATCCCCCTCTTCCATTTCAGGAAGTGTTCACAGATGTCTCAGACATGGTATGGGAGGAGCAACATATGGCTCCCTAAAGATACAGAGGGTGTGGTCACCTTGTCAGCAGAAGGAGCACATCAATGTCAAAGAGATGAGTCCTTCTGCTGGTTCTTCAGGCCTTTCATCCTCTAATCTTTAGGGCCTCTCAAGGTGTTTACAGACAATACAACAGTGATGTGGTATATCAATACAGGGAGGAACAAGATCTTAATTTCTTTGCCAGTTGGCACTTCTGGTATGGGATGTTGCTGTGAAGTATCAAGCGACTCTTCAGGTGGTTTATATCCATTCCAGTCAGAACACTGTGGCAGACACTTTGAGCAGGTCCTTAACTCAGTCCCATGAATGGATGCTTCACAGAGATGAGTTTCTGGGCATTATCCAGCAGTGGGGTATTCTTTGATTGGATCTTCTTGCCTCCCCATCTGAACATACAACTTCTTCTGTTTTGTGCCAAAGTCCCAGGTCCTCTGGTGTGGAAGGTGGATATCCTCTCATTTTCTTGGAAGGGGATGATTCTTTATGCATTCCCTCCCCCTCCTCTTATTCTGAAAATCCCATTCAAGATTCAGCAGTAAGCTCCAGAGATCTTGTTGTTGACTCTGTTTTGGCCAGAACAGCACTGGTGCCCTCTACTTCTGCATCTAGCCAGGGGCAATCATCACAAGTTACATCACAAGGTGGATCTACTCACACAAGACAAGGGGTCTCTTATCCATCCCCACCTGTCCACATTTCAACTGGCACTGGGTTGATAGGATTAGGGTTCTTTTGGAGGATGTGCTGCAAGTCCTGCAGAAGGCCAGAAAACCTTCTATTAGGAAATCCTACTTGTCCAAATGGAAGAGGTTTTCTATTTGGTGTCTTTCTAATAACCTGGACACCACTTACTGTGAATGTTCCTTTGGTTCTCTCTTATTTGTGTCAGTTGCTCATAGCTGGTTTGGCCTGTTCTTCTATTAAGGCCCACTTATCAGTTATCTCTGCTTGTCTGCCTTCTCCTCCTCCTTTAGCCTCTAGATTTGAGAGTAAACAATTTATTTTTCTGCTCAAAGAAATTTTTTTAAAATGTTTCCATATCTTCAAATAGATTGAACCATAAATAGTAAAACATAATATAACATAATCAACTAGTCAACTATTTGCAAAAGAAACTATATACAATTGCCTAAGTATACAATCTATAACATCACGTTTCCATATACAATATGCAATTTGTATTAAGATGCTGTGCTGACTAATCAGATCAATTTGTTTTGTCCAATATTTCATCAACTTTCTGCCAGTAAGTGATGTATGATGTTGTCTTATCAGTTATTTTCTTTATGGTTGCTACTTCCATTCGAGACATGAAGACTGGAATTTTCTTGAAATCTTGAAACGGTGATGCTTTATTCTTCCAGTAAGTTGTTATGGCTTTACATGCAATGGCAAGCAATGTCCACAGTAAAGAATATTTTACTTTTGGGACACATTGTGGTATGGGTACATTAAACAAAACTAATTACTTGGTTAACTGAAAAGTATCATTAAAAATTGTTTGAAAGAAATACTTAATTTCAAACCAATATTTATTCAGTGAATGACCATCAAAAAACATGTGTTCCCAATCTGCTTTTGTATGCATTTTACATCTCCAACAATCCATATGTTTCTTGTATATTAGTTCTAATCTATGAGGGGTTAGAAGGGATATGTGTAGGAATTTCCACGCACATAGTTTCCAATGAACTGACTTGGTGATAAAAGGATCATTTCTTTTTCATTTTTATCAGGGTCCTTTTGATTAACCTGATTATAATAATTCCAGTAACTATTATTGATATAGTTCTTTGTCTCTTTAAGTGTCTTATGAATTTTGGATAGATATCCCCGTCCGTTATAAGTATTATTTATTAAAAGTATCGCAAGATCTATGAACTTAGGAATATTATTTTTAAAAGTTGATGTCAGCAATTCCAGCTTATTTGTGATGTAGTGTCTTATTTGTTGTATTTGTAGCCACAATTTATCATCTAACTCAAATTTCCTTTTGATTTGATCTAGTGTGAGTAATGTATTGCCATTGAGTATTTGATACCAATAAATCACTTCTTTTTCTTTAAGCTCTTTAATTACATTTGAATCAAAGGTAGTTATACATTCTTATGTACAAGCTATTGGATGCAATATAAAAAATGCCTTTATATCTGGGTTCATATTTATATATTTTCTAAACAGTATTATTGTTTCAGTAACAATTATATTCTTTGCTTTTATACTTTTTTACAATAGTATGTTCTCTTATCACATTATAAAATACTTTTGTTGGATTTATATTATTTATGGGCTAAGTTACTAATGATATTACATAGAGATTTATGAATTAATTTCCATTTTGGCTGTATAGGTTGAGTTCAGCCATAGAGTAACTGTTTTAGTAATAGATGCCAATGAATAAATCTTTATATCCGGTAGATTAATTCCACCCTTCTCCCAACCTTTTAGATCATTAAGCACACTTCTAGGCTTATTGTTAAACCAAAGGAAATTCAGCATCATTATTGTATTGCTGTATAATTTTCTTAGGAGGAATGGAAAAATATTGTATATAATATAATAATTTGGGGAAAATGATTGAGTTAATTATATACAACCTATCTTCCATTGTATAAAACATTGTATTCCATTTCTGCATTAATGATTTTTTTGACTTAGTATATGAATATAGTTAATATTTAATGTTTCTCTACTGTTGCTAATTAGTAAGATTCCTAGGTATTTCATTTTATTAACAGGTGCTAAGTACTTAACAAAGTCATTATTTAATTCCCTTTTATTTAAGTTAATTAATAAAAAATTAGTTTTGATTTCATTAAATACAAGACCAGAAATAGTTTGAAAGAAGTTCATTGTTTGGAATAAATCAATTAATGATTTATCTTTATCAGATATTGTCAACAGGATGTCATCAGCAAATAATTGTATTTTTATTTCTAAGTTATTCCCTGTTACTATGCCTTTAATATTTGTGTTTATTCTAACATAGTGAACAAAAGGCTGAATTGCTAATGCAAACAGTAAAGGTGAAAGTGGGGATCCTTGCTTAGTTACTTTTCTAATAGTTATAGAAGTAGACACATATGACCCAGTCTTAACATAGGCTAGAGAATTTTCATATAGTGTTTTAATTAAAATGTGAATTGTTGTGAAAAAACGCATCTTTCTAGTACCTCCAGTAAATAATTCCAAGCTATTGAATCAAAGGTGCTATTGATGTCTAGACTCACCACAGTCATGTTTCTTACTTAACTCAACATAATCTATCAAGGCAAGAATTCTTTTAATATTATCCTAGGTGTTTCTATCTTTTATGAAAGCTGTCTGGTCATGATCAGTTAATGATGATAATATATGTTTAATTCTCTCTGTATGTATTGCTAGAAACATTTTGTCATCTACATTTAACAATGAAATCTGCCTATAGGAAGAACATTCTAAGGCATATTTTTCAGATGTCAGAATAGGTGAGATTAAACTATATTGCAAAGAAGGTGGAACTAATATTCCTTATTTAACCTGATTTAAAACATTCAACAATAGCTGTTTAGCTTCTTTGGGCAATAACTTATACATTTCTGGTGTTATGTTGTCATTTCCTGGAACTTTATTGGGTTTCAGTTTTTTTTAATTTGATTCTGCAACTCGGCCATTAACTGCTTGTCAATGTGTCTACTTTTGTTGTTCCTGTATCTTGAGGTTTATATTAGTCTGAAGGAAATTTCTAATTGTTTCTTTCTATTTCATCTCTATGTTGCTAGTATTAATTTTTTGATATTGTGACTGAAATGTTTCTAGTATGCTGTTTAAGTCAGAGACTTTTTTATTAATGTTGGGATTATATATTTATTTGATTTATTTTAATAACTTTCTTAGTTTTATTTACTATTTTCCTTTGATTCTTCGGGTTCATTGAATAAGAAATAAGTTTTATTTTTTTCTAATTCTATCATTTTATGATGTAATATTTCAGTATATTCTTTATTTTTCATTGCTAAATCATTAGTTAATTGACTATGTCCTTTTTATATATAAAGTTTAATATCTATTTTTTTGAAGTTCTGTTAATTGCTTGTCCTGTTGCTTCCTTTTACTTTTGTACCAAGTTAATGTTCTTCTGTATATGTATGCTTTTAATGCATCCCATACATAGATTTCCAAAGTGTCTTCATTTATGTTTAATTCAAGAAATTGTTATAATTCTTTTATATAAAATTCTTTAAACTCTTTTGGATTCATTATATAGGATGGTATTCTAGTGATTGTCACCTCTTGTTTGTTATGAACTTCTACTTCAAAAGTAAATGCATTGTGGTCTGTTAATGGACAAGAAATTACTTTAACATTGATAAGAAAGGTGGTTATTTTCTTTTATATATATATATATATATATATATATATATATATATACACACATACTCTGTTCTTGCATGTGTGTTATACCTATGTGAAAAAAAGCATATAATGCAGAGAATCTTTGTCTGCATATTCATTAACATCTTTAAGATGATATATTTCAGTAAATTCTGCTAGTGTTTTTGATGTTGCAGTTTTCCTTCTGGTATAGAGTCAGTGTCTTTATCATCTAGTAAACAATTGAAATCCCCAGCTATTATCAAGTTCCCCTTGAAGTGCTGGATTACTTCTTCTAACTGTTGTTTAACTATACTTGCACTCAATCCAGGTATCCAATAAAAGTTAATAAAAGTATACAGTTTACCATTTATTGAGATAGTTGACATACAAAGCATCCCAGACTTATCTTGATATGAATGTATTATTTTTAGCATAATGACAGACTTTTTCCATAGAATCACTACCCCTCTTGTTTTCTTATGTGATGAACTTGTTAATACTGTATAACCATTGAAGCTGAGTAAATTAAGGTATTCACTTAAATGTGTCTCTTGCAGAAATATCAGTTGTGGGTTTATAGTTTTAATATATTTAAATAAACTGTCTCTTACATTTATTATTCAACCCATTAACATTAATTGAGATCACCTTCATATTTAAATACCGCTATATGTAGTTAACTGAAGTTGTATTCCATTAGGCAGAATAATGTATAAAAGTTCTTGATTGTGAATAGCTATGAATAAAAAACTGTTTGTTTCCTTTTAGTTTGACTAATATACTTGGGCAAGTAAAAAAAAAAAAAAAAAGAAACATTGTAGTATCAAAACCTAAACCATGAACCCATTTCTATCCATGGGGTTATTATAACCCTACACTTAAGATGACAAAGCATCAGTGTCCTATCTCCCTATCACAGGGACTATACTCCGAGCTTGACAAGTCATTATGTGTTGGTCAGAAAGTATGCTATCATTCTATAGGATAATTACAATAGTAAATGTATGGTTATTAACCAGTCTGATATATTCTTAATTCAGTCTACTAAGGTTGACAAGAATTAATAATGCCAATAACATATCAAGAAACCCATTCTCACCCATGGGTTCGAAGGCTGCACCAACCAAAGCAACCCCCCCCACCCACGGTTTCCCATCCCCATCAGCAACGACAGCACAGTCATCAGAGAAACCCTCACTAACAACTGGGATATCATAGTGAGCAACCCAGATCTCAAAAAAACACTGGGACCCGCTCCTTTCTTCTGCTACACAAGGACCCTCTCCTTAAAAACACTCTTCGAATGCCGCCCAAGTAGTCAGGCGGACACCAGCAGCACTACAGTCCCACAAGGCACGTGGCCTTGCAAACACTGCAATTGCTGCGAGTACATTCTAACCGGGTCCAATATAAGCAGCCCAAACAGAACCGCCCCCATTCGGTTCAAACACCACTACAACTGCAACAGCAGCAATGTAGTATATCTGAGCAAATGCTCCCACTGCGTAGCATTCTACATAGGAATGACTACCAGAAGACTGAGTGACAGAATGAAGGAACACATGCAGGCAATCCGCAGGCAAGACCCCACCAACGCTCTAGCCAGACACTCACTCGCCTGCCATTCCCCCCCAAGATTCCTATTCCTAGTCCTTGAACAAGTCCACTCTTTCACACAAACCTCCAGTACCCACCTGGAAGTTCAGGAGCTGAAATGGCAGATCGACCTAAGGGCAGACATCCCCCCAGGGCTGAATGGCAGTCTTAACATTAAATGTGTGTTGAAATGGAACAGATAGAAGTAATGCGAGGCCTCCCACCTCACTATGTTAAAGGTGTTAAAGGTGTTAAAAGGTTTAAAAGTGTTAAATGTGCTAAATGTGTTAAATGTGTTAGCATGTCTCAATTTAAAGCAATGCGAGAACTTCAACCTCAAACACACCCCCATGTGACCAAGGCTAACAAGCCTAGCACTATATATACTAACTATGAATGCTGTATGAGTAGATTTCTGAAGAAGTTCAATGTAGCATCAATAAAGCTGCGAACGAAAGCTCAAATCTACAATTCGTGTCAGCCGTGTTTTTTAGTCCAACCAGGTAGACAGAGCAGTAAGTCTAAGTTTTAAGTACAAATTCAGTCTCCTAACCTGGTAGTAGCCACATTAACATCAAAAAGTTTGAGTATAAGTTTTTAGCAAAGATTTCTGGCTACGGAGGCATGGAAAACGCGAGCAGCACGGACAAAGTGGACCAAAGTCAAGACCTATTTGACCTATCCACCCACAGCATTCCTACGGATATGGCCACACTCGCAAAGGCTCTATCCCAGTCCTCATCCATCGCAGAAAACCCGATCCGGGACCTAGGGCTGCAGAGCCCCCCCAGAGGACAAACCAGAACAGCAGACAGACCAGGCACACCAGAGAGACCACCAGCATCCGGCAGTGTCGACAAGTCGGCCCTATTGGCACAACTGCTGGACCAAAGGCACACGAACCCATTCCTCAACTTCGAGGAAATAAGGAATCCTGGCCCGAGACCCAATGACAACAGCACAAACGGAGCCGGAGCAAACGAACACAGGATCACCAACAACGATTGCAAGTTCCTGTGCCAACAACTAAGCAAGCTCCTTATATCCCACAGAAAAACGACTCTGGATAACTACTACCTAGAGACTTGCATCGAAAACAAAATAGTGCCGAAAGGACTAAGGGTCTACAGATTCCCAAATGGAATCAACGAGACCGGTGACACCTACCAGGAACTGGTCAAAATTTACAACGAAGCAAGCCTCCAAGTAATGAAAGTTATCATTACGCACAACCGTAAAAGGCTTGAGATGACACACGAGGAAATCAAGGGAATCTATGACACCATAAGCCAACATCCAAGTTTCCCCACCCTAAGAGTGGATTTAGAAAGCATCAACGCCAAAATGGGGAAACTAACAGAACAAATCACCAAAAGGAAAAAGAAAAAGCTGTTAAGAGACCTGATGCAATACCGGGACAACAAAGCCTACCCGCTCAACCATGCCAGGGCAGGAACGATCCACTACAAGACCGCCAACACACAAGCTGGACCCAACAACCAGCAATACGGCAGCCAACAAAGTGGTCCCCAGCAAAACGGACTCCAACAGAACACAAGACGACCAGAACAACCCAACGACCAGGGTCCATGTGAAAGTACCCCCCAAATATCTACGGGAAGCCCACCCAACAACCACACCACCAATGCAGGACCAGGACTCAATGAGCAAAGCAACACGCCAAGGACAACGAGACACCAACAACCGCCAACCAGACCACAGTTCCAAGCTGCCCCCCCACCACCCAACAACGGTGATCATTTTTTAGGACAAGGCAGGGACCCAGTGCAGAACAACCCGCACCCCAGGGGCGGTCCCCAGGGAGGCAGAGGGAGAGGCAGAGGCCGAACCTACGGCCAAACAACGAGGCTAACGAGATCATCACGCCACCTCCGGAACCAGCCCCACTAACGGTAAGCACAGAAAGTGAGAGAGGTACACCAGACAAACAGTCTTTATATAACCTCTCCAGCCTCCCGCTAGATCCAGCCATGGGTGATTTACTAAGGAAGGGACTTAATTTCATCCCTTCCCAAAGAGCTAACACAAGAGAAGTAGTGTTAGACCTAAAACTGTATTGCCGCAAACTTAATTTAAGGCATATCTGCCACAACAAAAAAGACGCAGCAAATGCATTTGATACAACCGACGCGTCGAGTGGCGAACCACCACAATGGATCCCCACAAACAGGGGCATAGACACAATGGCAGAAACAGACTCAGGAGAAGAAAGTGACCAGGAACTAAATATCCCTGCTACCCCCGTAACAAGGAGTAGCGATATAATATCTGTAGACAATATGCATGTCTCTTTGTCTGAATTTGTACTGCCTGACACAACCAATATGTTGTATAACCCTAACAGAATGTTGCCGTACAGGTTAAACATAGGTAACTTAGGCAGAGATGACAGCATAGATTCAAGTGTTTCAGCTAGCCTAGACAGCACTAGAATATTTAACAGTGGTAATGCTTGGTCAAATGATGAAAACAATATAACGGCTTTGCTACACAATGAAGTGTTCACTCATAATATGACCTCTCAAAGCTCAATGCCTATCCATGCAAATGTTTTTGATAATGCTGGAAATGTTGAAATTGTAAATGTTTTGGCACGAAATACAGTCTCCAATCATGACGTAAGGTTGCAAAGTCCCATACCAAATGCTTTCAATGGTTCTGTTGCTCAAATAGATAGCTCTGTAAGCAATATACCAAACACCACAAATGTTTCTGTTGCCAATGTTTCTGTGACTCAGATGTTTAGAACTGTTTCCACAAGTAATAACGTCTCTATAGGCAATAATGTTTTTGTAGACAATACTGTTAGCTCTCACACCCCAACACCAAATGCTAGGATGTCTTCCGCAGCTCACACAGTTTGCCCACCAAGCCTGAGGCCGAACCCTACCAATAAAGGAGCTGCAGGTTTCACTCAACAAGCTAACGGGCGACCAATCCGCCCAACAGGGACATCAGGCTCACATATTGAGCTAGCCATCCCACCAAACCGGAATACTTACAGCCCACGCCCCAGTAACGCTGCGAACACGAGCTCCATCACAGCGTTAACGGCAATAGCCAGAGAAGTCCCAACTACCCGTACAAGGGCAAGCCAAGACCACAACCCCGGAGGGCACAGGGCGGCAATATTCACCCACAGCACCCCGAGGCCAGCCCCCACCACAACGGCGGAGGCAGCCGTCACCGATAGTACAACCAGCACTGCCTCCACAGACAGTGACAGCACCCTCCCAACGACCCTCAGGAGAAATAGTCTCTGGAACCCACCGTTAAACCCCACCATCAGCGTGTTCTCCCAGGTCGTTGAAAACAATATCAGAGAGAAACTCAACAATAGTCCCACTTTCAGGTACAACAATTTAACCCCCAAAGAAAGGAAAGCCCTACACAGCCTCACCAAAAATGACCAAATTATAATCAAAAAAGCTGACAAGGGCGCAGGGGTAGTCATTATGGACAAAGCCCACTATAACAAAAAAATGCTGGAAGTCCTATCGGACACAGGCAACTACCGCCTGACCAGCAAATCTGAGGTGCTCAGCAAGTTTTCAGCCATAGACACCATGCTATACAAACTGCGAGCACAAGGCAAAATCACAGACGAGGAGTTCGACTTCATGGCAGTAGACTCCCCAACTACAGGCCTGCTCTTTGGAATCCCCAAGATCCACAAGAGCGAAACAGATCCCCCACTCAGGCAGATAGTGTCTTCTAAAAGGACCAAGACCGAGTACGTCTCAGAACTAATAGACTTTTATTTTAACCCTTTGGTACAAAGTGCAGAGTTTTATCTCAAAGACTCATGGGCCTTTCTCGATGCCATCTCCCAATACCAAAGGACCCACGAGGGCACGAAACTCACTCTAATCACCCTAGATGTGGAAGCCCTCTACCCAAGCATCCCCCATGATTTTGGCACTGCCATGGTGCGAGAGTACCTGACCAAACATAGACAAGTCGACCCCCCCAGAGCAGACACTCTAATAACCCTGCTCAAAGTGGTACTGAAAACAATTTCTTCACATTCGAGGGCAACATATACCAACAACTCAAAGGCGTAGCAATGGGAGCCAAAATGGCTCCTGCATACGCCAATTTGGTATTGAGCTCATGGGAAGCTAACTCCCTTACCAAACTCAAAGGGTTCACCAAAGTAGCGCTTTACAAGCGGTACATAGACGACCTGTTTTTTATGTGGAGAGGCACCCCCAGAGAACTCGACATGTTTGTGACAGAAATCAGAAACAGCATCGGGTTCCTAAAATTCACCATTTCAGATCAAGGCAACAGAGTAAACTTCCTGGACGTGACCCTGTCCCTAGACACTGTCTCCAACCGGTTTACGTCCACCATCTACAGAAAACCCACCCACCGAAACAATCTTCTCGACTTCAAAAGCCAGCACCCCGGCTTTATGAAAAAGAACATAGTCAAAGGACAATTCGTCCGTCTCAGTAGACTAGTCAGCGATGACGAAGACTTTGCAGCCCAGGCCAAAGTGCTGCAAAACCTGTTCACAGACAGAAACTACCCCAAAGGCCTGGTGAGTAAAATGGCACTGGAAGTTGCTCTGCACAGGCATAGCAGACACAAACCCATTCTCACCCATGGGTTCGAAGGCTGCACCAACCAAAGCAACCCCCCCCACCCACGGTTTCCCATCCCCATCAGCAACGACAGCACAGTCATCAGAGAAACCCTCACTAACAACTGGGATATCATAGTGAGCAACCCAGATCTCAAAAAAACACTGGGACCCGCTCCTTTCTTCTGCTACACAAGGACCCTCTCCTTAAAAACACTCTTCGAATGCCGCCCAAGTAGTCAGGCGGACACCAGCAGCACTACAGTCCCACAAGGCACGTGGCCTTGCAAACACTGCATTTGCTGCGAGTACATTCTAACCGGGTCCAATATAAGCAGCCCAAACAGAACCGCCCCATTCGGTTCAAACACCACTACAACTGCAACAGCAGCAATGTAGTATATCTGAGCAAATGCTCCCACTGCGTAGCATTCTACATAGGAATGACTACCAGAAGACTGAGTGACAGAATGAAGGAACACATGCAGGCAATCCGCAGGCAAGACCCCACCAACCCCCTAGCCAGACACTCACCCGCCTGCCATTCCCCCCCAAGATTCCTATTCCTAGTCCTTGAACAAGTCCACTCTTTCACACAAACCTCCAGTACCCACCTGGAAGTTCAGGAGCTGAAATGGCAGATCGACCTAAGGGCAGACATCCCCCCAGGGCTGAATGGCAGTCTTAACATTAAATGTGTGTTGAAATGGAACAGATAGAAGTAATGCGAGGCCTCCCACCTCACTATGTTAAAGGTGTTAAAGGTGTTAAAAGGTTTAAAAGTGTTAAATGTGCTAAATGTGTTAAATGTGTTAGCATGTCTCAATTTAAAGCAATGCGAGAACTTCAACCTCAAACACACCCCCATGTGACCAAGGCTAACAAGCCTAGCACTATATATACTAACTATGAATGCTGTATGAGTAGATTTCTGAAGAAGTTCAATGTAGCATCAATAAAGCTGCGAACGAAAGCGCTCAAATCTACAATTCGTGTCAGCCGTGTTTTTTAGTCCAACCAGGTAGACAGAGCAGCAAGTCTAAGTTTTAAGTACAATATCAAGAAATCATACATGTTCATACGAATCATCTTTAAATAGAGAAATGGTCTTAGTTATGCTTAAATATGGGCTATACTACTGTAGTTATGAATTTTATAATGCATGTTTACTTTAAGCAAATCTTTCAACATTCCTTCTTGTGTTAAAACCTTCTCTTTTTTTCTTTTCTAAGTGTAAGCAACACAAAAACAAGATGAAAACCCATACATCAGCTTTTATAATTTGTTTGTTTATTATTTCTCTGGTTTACTTAAGGTAGATTATTTAAAAGTTATTATACAACTTGTAGCAGTGTCATATTTATGTAATTATATACATTTTAGAAGTCCTGAAAAGGTGAAGTGTAACTTATGTAAGCTTAAAATAACCCTATTAATAGAAAGATTTGGTTTATATACTATATTATTTAACACACTAACAATCCACATTGAATTGTATAGTCAGATGACAATGCTGCAGTCAGCATAATTGGACTGATAAGGATAACAGTAAGGTATTGAGCAAGTTCCCTTTTCTGAGTTAACAGACTGAGAAACATTTACTTAAGTAACTCAATCTGTATTACACTAAAACTGTTTTAAGAGTTTCACTCATATGTGATTTTATTTTAATGTTCAAAGTTACCCTTTTACAGATAGTTGTAGCCTTAGATGTATTGCCTTTATCTAATGCCATGACTGCTCTCAGTGTAAAAGGACCACAAAACTCTGACTTACATCATCCTTCATAGACTAACAAGAAACACCAGCAAATACAGAAACTGTAAACAGCAACGTTTCCTTATATATGACATCTGTTCTTATGGTTTGCAGATAAATGTCAGTGTGGAATAGATATGTGAACTACAGAATGAAGTTGCCTCCTCTTATTGAACTATTTGTTTTTGTGACAGAAAACTTTCAAATCAATTAATTGTTTATAATGAAAAAGTAGATATTTAATCAGTAAATGTGTAGACTTACCAGGAAATATGTAAAGCAAAATATTTTTTTTTTATTTTTACTGTATTTTTTACTAAATCATTAAATTCTAATCTGTGTAAACTATTAATACACTTAAAGTGAAATAATATGTGTCACTTTAAGAGCTTAAAATTATAAAACAACTATATCTGAGTGCTGTAAAGCAGTGACATCACCATGCTTCTTTTACTTTCATTTTAGTGCCTCTATCTGACTGTGGGAAAACCCAAGCTTCAGAATTGCTTCATGAAGCTAGGTGAAGAGATCTAAAATGGGGGGGGGGGGGCAAAATGCCAAACATCTAACAGCTTAGAATTTTAGCTCTCCCTATTTTCTATCATTCTGACAGGAAATATTTATTCTTTGAAGAAAATCACTCATCTACTTAACAGAAGGAATATTATTGCATGTTCTTTTGTTTTTTCTTCAAATTTAGTGTTGGTGCATCTTTTTTCTCTACTTTTTCTGTCAGAAATTTTCAACAAGTGATACAGACATGAGTAACTCGAAGAACTCACATCAAGATAGCACAGTGAAGAAGGAACTACAGTCCATAATTACAACTATTCAAGAAATTTCAATTAAAATGGACAAACTATAAAATAAAATTGACAAGATAAAACAAGACAGCAGTAAACAACTAGGTGTACTCAATGAGGTAATCAAAAAACATGTTGAACAAATTTCCTCTATTGAAGAAGCAGTGAATGACACTGAGTGCAGATTGAGTGTGAAAGCCAGAATGAATTTCTCCTGAAGCAGAATAACATGGAGGATTTAGAAGGAAGATCAAGGAGGAATAGCATAAGAATTTATGGAATACCAGAAAAAGAGGGCAACAACATGATACAATTCCTAAATAAATGGTTACCTACAGCTTTAATCCTGCCTGAATCTGTCTCATTTGGAATTGAAAGAGCTCATCAGTCCTTGTCAAAGTCAGTTTTAAATGGTAGTTCTTCTACTCCTAGATCCATAATAGTTAGAGTTTTGTCCACTCAAGATAAGGACTTTGTATTAAAATCTACATAGTCTAATCCTCCTGTCAAAATAAATGGTAAAAACATTCATTTTAATAATGACTACACATTTTCTGTTACCAAAAGAAAGGAATGTGTTCCCTTGATAAAATCCCTCAAAAAATTTAACATAAAAGCTCAAGTGTTGTTCCCAGCCAGGATAAAAATATATTTGCCTGATGGTGAGAAGATCTTTAATTCTTTGCAAGAAGCTATGGATTTTGTTCAAAAGAAAACCCTTTTATTCAAGACAGAAGATATGGATTTGGTTGCACAAAGTCTGAAGAGACATGCAACAAAAAATGGATGGACTGTGAAAGAAGGAGCTAATAAAAAAACTGAAAGATAAACTGGGCAGACTTAATATATATTTCTTTAACCTTAAACATTCTAATTCTAAACTTCACTTCTGGGGAAAATCAATAAGGTAAATATTAATAGTTGATATTTATTATTATTTCCTCCATTTATTTTTATTAAAATATTTTAATATTCTAATGTTTATTAATATGGTTTGAATGAACTTCATATGTGTGAATGGTCGGGTAGTACATTAATGCCTATTTGATTTCTAAAGGTGCCTATGGTTATAAATAATGTTCTTGTGATTTCAAATATTTTGAAATCTTTGGAGGTTGATGCCCTTTTAATGATAGCCTGTTGGGGTGGTGTACAGAAGTACATATGCATATATTTGTATATATTTATTTTTCCTTCTCTCTCTCTCCTCTTTTTTTTCTCTCTGGCTTCTGTAGTTTTGTTGGGGGTGGGATGTTTAGTTTGGATCTTGCTTGTTGTGCTCATTGCTGTTGAGAGTTTTATTTGGGGGGGGGTGATTTGTCAGTGGTTTGATTGCTGTTGGCTTGTCCGGTCTTGTATGTTGGGACCTCTCCGTGTGATTTAACTGGTTGATGGTGTTTTATGGTGCTGATGTTTGTTGGGACTTCCCATTTTGGTGATTCTGTGGGCTATGAGATAGTGCCATTGTTTCTGTACATTTGTGTGGCTTTTGGGGTTTGTGCGGAGTCATCTCGAGCTTCTTTGTTGATTTTAAACATTATATGACTCCTGTTTTCCCATCTGATAACATATTGATGCTCTTTTGGGTGAGCACGAGCTCACGAGCCAAGCTAGAAGCGCTTTGCAAGAGACTGCTGCAACAAACAGCCGTTCGCACTGTGTAAAATCTGCTGGTGACCTTTAACCCTGGGTTTTACTCTTAGAATCTTGAATCGCTAACATAAATTAATCCGGAAAGGTCACAAGGCTGTAATTACAACTTTGTAGACATCTACTATGTAACTGAAGAACTAAATGAGAAATTTAATGAAAGAAAGTAAAAGAAAATAACCTATGAAGATTGACAGCAAGAAGCACTGGACTACCAACAAAGGTACCTGATGGGGAGGGAAAGAGAAGAGAAAGACTCATCAGTAATATTTTGCTCCTGAACATTGCATGCCTGTTATTTTAATGTTATTTATAGTATTTATTTATTTTTATTTATTTTACATTTGTTGACCGGGATAGTCCGACTGGATCCATGTCCATTTTCAGCGGAGGGCCGGGGAGAAAAGCTCCAAGGGTAAGCAGATACAGCATTACATAATACCAGCATTACATATTACAAACAGACTATTTACAGAGATTACATAAGTAAGCAAGTTAAACAAGTTCCACAGGTTAGAGTTAATCCTGAGCGCAAGTCAGGATTAAAGTAAATTACACAGTAAACTGTAAACAGATTTTTACACATTCTAGAGAGAGTTAGCCAGGCTTGATACATTGACATAGCCATTTTTGAAACTAAGTAAAGCAATTTCATATGTTAAAAGGCATTAAAAATGACTACTGAAAATATAGATTAAGATGTATAGATAGTTTGCTAAATGAGTAAATTGACAAAGTTCCAAACTGGTACAGTACAGCTTGAAAACACTGTAAAAGTTTTAAAGACAAGCTCCGTTCAAAACAACTAACACTATATGATGTTCCACGGGTATTTAGAGAGTTAATGTCTTTAAATGCATTATAACAAAGGAAGTTGTCCGAGTTTTTTTTTTCATACAAATTGTATGATTTCCTGCAGAGTCAGAGAACTATTATCAGTTAATAAAAATATATATTACATTTTCGTGGATAAAGAAAAATGGATACTGTTGTAACCTAATGCTCTACTGTTTTATTAACATGTTCATTAAATAATGATGACCTTTTTTAAAGAAAAGAGGGGAAAGAAGAGGAAGGGGGAGGAAAGAGAAGAGGGGAAGGAAAAGAAAAAAAATATGTTCTATGATTTGGGGTGTTTATCCATTCATTACCATTGGTTTGGTCAGACTTCTTGAATAAGCTGAGAGGGTATAACTGGAGAGACAGAAAACATCAAATGTATTACCTTTATTATTTTAGTCATTGAATTGTACAATAACATTTTTCATTGCCTATTTGCTGAAAATCTCCCCCCCCCATGTTTTATTCATTTATTTAATTGAAGTTTCTGGGTGGGCATGTTCATATACCTGTAGTTCTTTTGTTTGCCAGATATATTCACTTTATTGTCCTACACATATTGTTATAGTCATATGCTTGCTTATTATGAAATAACTAAGATCCCAGGATGTGTGTTCAAGCTCAAGGTTATGTTTCTTTCTTTTCAAGGTTGCTTAGCCTATCATTTAACGCACCATGTGAAGATGATAAAATGTTATACTGTTATTGTTTGCGGTGTACTAGACAATTGCTCTACAAAACAAACTCTTATCAGACTAAGAGTATTTCAGTAATGTTTGAGCTAATTATTAATTGCGATGTGACCTACGTGGATGGTAATGACCAAATAGAATGGGACCTTACATGGTTTAGCAGAACAAGTAGTGATAATCATAACAATGTACATCTCCTTGTTTTCAAATATATAATCAGATGGTGGTCACTGGAGTATAAGAAAGTCTTATTTCACAGTCCCCCATATAAATTTTTCTAGCTTTATGCTATGGTCCTAATAATGATGCTGATTAAATAAGATTCATTCTACCTATGGCACTTAGTAAACATAACATACCCACCCTAAACCCTGGTACAACGGGTTCCTATCAGCATCTCAAATGCTGACAATATAGAATCCGATATTGTCGCCTCGAGAATGCCAAAAGTGCAGAACATCGAATGGGTAAACGAAAATCTTCGTAAGGGGAGATTTCCATTTACTTCAATGTAGTGCGGTCTCAGAGTTGGTATTTAAGTAGCAGGAGGTGGGAGGCGCAGGGCTGCTTGACCCCTGCCTACACCCTTTAGTGTTTTTTGTGTGAGTTTATCGCATTTTGAAAATTTAATGGGTCGATCATTTCAGTTCAACATTTAGTGATTCGTCCTATTAAATTTTCAAAATGCTGATATAGACCCGGTACAACTATATAGAAACAATAGGAATATAGAAAATACTAAGTAATTATAATATAAACACGATCAATCACACTTTGTATGAATATATGTAAATCACAAAGTTAATACTAGCTGCTCACTTTATGTTCCACCCCAGAGTAGTTAAATGTGTATTGCATTTATCTAGGTTCTAACACATTTAGTAAACATATAAATTTATAGCTGATTTACATTGGGTTACTATACAATCACAAATGTTCTGTTGATACTACTATTCTACATGTAAGGCGGCTGCTGAAAATAATGTATTTGGTATGTAAGTTGTGGATTGTGGGTGGTTAGATTAATAATTTAATCAAACCTGGAACTTTAAGTTCCATGTATGTTTTTATATATAGAAATATGTTTCAGAAGTTAATAGTCAATTTTTGTGTCATCCATGGTAAAATATTTAAGTTATTTCCAACTATTATATAAAAAACATGTTACAGAATTTTTAAAAATTACTTTACTCATATGCTAACTTATAAGAGTTTATCACTTAATGTTAATGGTTTAAATAATAATATAAAAACGGGTTTGCTTAAGTTTATTAAAATGCATAAAGCACAAATAATTTTCCTGCAGGAGATTAATCTATTGAAAAAAGATCTAGATAAAACATCCTTTAATGGCTATACTATACTTGTGGAGTTACAAAAATAAAAGAAGAGATGCCCTTATATTGTAGAAAATTTCTCCAAATATGCCAAAAATTATAAGTACATTATCTGATAAAGAAGGAATGTTATGTTTAGTGGTATTGGAAATCAACAAAAAATGCTATACTTTAATTCCTATTGGATACCTGGATTGGGAACTAGATTGTTGAATAAATACCTTGATATGATTACTTTGCAAGCTAGCGGTGAAATAATTATGACTGGGATTTTAATTGTTTATTATAAGATAGAGACTTCCAGAATTAATACATTTAAAATAACTCTACAATCAAAAAAACTAAATTTTCTCTTCAATAAATCTTAAGGATATATATGACTTAAAATTATCAAATTCTCAATTATACTCACTATTCCTTTAGATTTGGAACCCAAACAAATATAGATAAGGTCTTTGTTTCAAATAGTTCATATTCCAAAATAAATTAAGTAATAATGCCATGTCCACTAGCTGATCATAATGCCTTTTTCTTTAATCTCAATATGAAAAATGTATTAATATTTTGGCAAAGAATTCCAGCCTACATAATAAATATTAAAGGGTTTAAAGACTTTCAAACTGAAGTGAACACATTTCTTGAAATCAATAATACTGGTGAAGTAATAGATATTATACTTTGGGATGCATTGAAGGCTTATTTTTATGGTAGAATTAATAAATGGTACCTTCTGAAAAGAAAAGAATGGGATAGGGAATTGTCAGAGCTGCAACATTCAAACCAAACAATACACAAGCACATACAGAATTGTCAAACCTAAATCAAAAATACTTTGAGATATTAAACCACAAAGTTGCCATAAACTTAGAAAAACTAAAACTACAGTCCTACTCTACAAACCCCAAACATTTACTTAAACTGTCTATTAGAACCAAACATATTAATAAATTAAATCATATTAAATCAAATACACAGTCAACTCCACAAAAAAACTGATTTAAAAGATATACTAGAAGCATTTAAAACATATTACAAATCGATAAATGATAAAATTCCATCTTTAGAAAGTGATAATACAGTAGATAAATTTAAAAGTACCTCACCAAGAGGATCAAGGGACTCAAACAGATGCCCTATGCAGTTCAGCTAAAGAAACTCCAGCTCTACTCAGTTGCTTACCGCCTACTCAGAGGTGATCTATGCCTGACATATAAAGCCATGTCCAACCCAGAATTAATGGACATGCTCCACCTCAGGAAATCCATATCCCTTAGAGCTACACGCTCCAGGGACTTAACCCTCAGCACAGAAATAAATAGGACATGCTGGAGGGACAGATTCATATCCCAGAGTCTGCCCTCACTCTGGAACAGAATCCCAGTCCATGTTAGGCAGAGCCCTTCACTGACCCTCTTCAAGAGAAATCATGACAAGTGGATGGGAGATTGTAAGTTCGCCCCGGGATCTCTTCTGTGTCCCTGCTAGACAGGGGCACAATAAACTAACCTTAAAAGGGCTATCTTCTGTGACCTACTCTACAGAGGCACAGTAAACAGATCTAAAAGGGTGGTGAATGCCAAACACACTCTGGCTAGGCTTGTAAATGCCCCAGGGCAAATAGCCAGGTATAAACCTATAAACCTAAAAATTATCATTAATAAATTAATCAACAAAATAAGATTTTAGACAAACCAATAACATTAATAGAATTGAAAGATCAAATTAAAAATCTGAAAAAAAACAAAGCCCCAGGTTTAGATGGGATAAATTCCAGAAATTTATAAAAGTTTACCAGATATAGTACTTAAAATTTTAAATACATTTTCTATTGTTAAGCATAAATTAAAGGTCTCCCTTCCTGGAAATATATGGTAATTTCCCCTATTCCAAAAAAAGGCAAAGATTTGCAGCTATGTTTATCCTGTCATCCCATCTCTTTGCTAAACATTGATTATAAAATGTTATGTCTATTTTGGCAAAGAGATTAAACAACATACTTCCCAGTTTAATAGATTATGGTCAAACTGGTTTCATCCTACATAGAAAAGTGCATGATAATATTATAAAATTATTGTCCCTGATTGATATTGCAAACAACCAAAAAACAGCTTGCTGTTATTAGCTAAGATATGGATAAAGCCTTTGACTCTATTAGCTAGTCTTATCTGCAAAAAGTTTTTACAGGATATAATTTTTCCCCAGAATTTGTTAATCTAATACTAAAGTTGTATAAGGATTCCCAAGCCTATGTCAAAACTGGATCATGTTTATCGACATCTTTCAAAATCTTAAAAGGCACTAAACAAGGTCGCCCTTATTGTTTGCATTATCAATAGAACCATTCATTCATCAATTATATAAGGAATTACACTAATCTAAAAGGATCATCTTAAATAGTGAATACTGTTCCAAAATCCCAGCTGTTTGCAGATGATATCCTTATAAAAAGTGGAGATATAGATTTTTCTTTACAATACATTATGAAATCAATTCGTTTTTTTGAAAAAAATATCAGGTTTAAAATTTAATCAGAACAAAACAAACTCTACTAATCAATAAGAAAATTAGTAGACTTCTACAAGACTACAAAAATCTCATTTGGGAAAACAATACGTTATGATATTTAGGAATTAATTTTAAATCCACCTGGAAAGAGATGGTCCTTCTAAATTATACTAATTTATTAACTCATCATCATCAATCAGCAATCTAACAATTGGAATCAAATGTTCTTCTCCATGGAAGATAGACTTACATTAATAAAAATGGTCATTTTACCAAACATTCTGTTTTATATATACAGTCTCTAATTTTAACTCCTCCTAAAATATTCTTTAAACAAATTAATGCTTTATTACTCAATATTTGTTGGTTTCCTCAAAGAGCGAGGATAGCTTTTAACTGGCATGTTAGAGCTTGGGATAGTAATGGGATTGGATTTCCTGGCACTGAATTGTATTTAAAATCTGTTATAAACATATTATTACATTGGCTTAACCCTACGTATATTTCAAGTTGGAAACAGCTACATGAGATGTATATAACTTCTAGTACTAGGGATGAAATACAAATTCCTCACTAGGTCTCAGTAAAATATATTGGACACTTTGTGACTTTTGTATCTACAGTAAGAACTGTATCCATTTCTCTTATGGTATAAATCAAATTTTTTATCCTTTCAGAAACATAATAGAAAGTAACTATAGTATTAAACAATTACTTTTTTTTTATATTACCTATTGTTTATACTCCAGAATGTATAATACCAACAAAATATTCAATCGTAAAGATAATTTAAACTTTTGCTATCAATTCATAGACAAAAACAAAATTCAACCAATAAACTTTCTGTTAGCTAGATATAACATTAAACAAGACAACTGGTTATCACTACAGTCTTTATGACAGTTCACTGAATGTAAATTGAGACTTCTAATAAATTTAGAATCAGATCCCTTACCAACTTTGCAGCAACTTCTTATGTGCTGTAACTCGAACATTGAACAAAAACTACATATTTCTCCTATATATGAGATCTTACATGAAGAATTGTTATCTTTTGACTTAAACTTTTGGAGTTACTCTACAAAGGTTAATAGAGAGCCCTTATTGGCTGATATGAAGCAGTTATTAAAATCTATAAATAACACTACATCTTCTTTGTAATGGAAGTTGTTCACCCGGAAATTTCTTTATTGACTTTTTTTACTCCACATAAAGTTGCCATTACTAATAAATGTACGGAAATAAAATGTTGGAGATGATGTGAAACTGTAGAAGCTAATTGGGTTCATATGTTTGATTATAGAACCATTTTAGAATTTTGGAATGATTTTAAATATTTTGTGAAGGCATTATGGTCAGACAATTGTCAAATTACTGATTCCTTGATATTATTTAATGTGCCTATCCCAACTGCAATCCATAAACATCAGCTACCTCTTCTTTGGTCAATATTAGCCATCACTAGGAAAATAATATTAAATTGGAAGAACAAACAAGAACTTTTATTCACTGATTTTATAAGATTAGCTAAATGTGTTTGTAAAAAGGAAATGCAAACCAAATTTATTAGAACATCTAATATAACTCATAAAAGATTAGCTTGTCAGAAACTACAAATGTTATTAGATGAATACTAAAATTGTGTATAGATTTATATGTATGCTGATTTGTCATGGATGACCGTATATAGTTGAGTGATTGTTTTGTTGTTTTCTTTGTATTTTAATCACTTTGGTTCTTAATTTGTGGTTATAAAATTAAATAAAAAGTTGTTTTTTAAAAAGAGTTCCAAAACAAAAAACAGTGTAATCAGCCCACATTTCCAATGGGAAACTAGAGAATGCAAGTGTGGTGTTTTTGATTTCTTGTGTGTAACACGAGCTTCCTGTCTTACTCTGTTCATTTTTATGAAATGTATTACCACAGTTTTTTTTTTAATTTCTTTAAGAAAACCATCACAAATACTGAATAAATGAGTTATTGTATATCTCAAAACATTATGTATAAATCATGTACTCCAATATAGACAAATAATTAGTTTTTACACACATTATTAAAGATTTGTTAGAAGAGAAGCAAGGCTATCAACTATAAATATAAGTAAAGAGTCAATGCAACCGACAGTCAAATGACACTATTAGTATAATCTCCAGCCAAGCTCAAACACAACTATCCCCAATTGTCATTCAATTTCTTAGTGTATATTAGGTAACCCATAAGAATTGTTAACAGGAATAACAGTTCCTATACTTATGACTGTATTGTCTATTTGATTTAAGTATTAATATTGGTTATAAATTCAAAGTATTAAAGATAAATTAATATGAGTTAAATTTTCCGGATGGTATAGAGTGCTGAAGACTTATGTTTCCCTATCCATAAAATGTAGGTGCTTAATAATGCAAAAAACATTTTATTTTAACAAGAATATAATGAAAGTTATTTGTCCTTCATTTTTTTTACTTTTCTTTCCTGTCTGCCAGTTATTCTTCTCAGTTTGACATTTGAGGCTAGGTCCCAAACAATCCATTTCTTCTGTTTGATCTAAGTTGTTTTTAGAAAGAAAAGAAACTGCAGTATCCAGGGTTTTAAAGGTTCTGGTGCCTTCTGGGAAAAAAATATGAAGTCTGGCTGGAAATAAAAGATGAACTTTTAATTGTTTACGTTTCTTAATTAGTGGTAAACATTCCTTCTTTTTTTCTGCCACTGTAGAAGAATAGTCATTATCAAATCTAATAATGTTGTCATATTTAATTGGGGAATTGGTCCATGCTGACTTCAGAACCAGTTCTTTGTCATGTGAAGAGAAGAAATTAACTAAGACAGATCTTGGTTTGGTTTTGTCCTTGTTGTACATGGTTGATTTAGTCAAAGACCGATGTGCGCCTCAATTCCATATGAAAAGGCTTCTTGCAGATTTAAAGCTTTGGAAAGCCAGGTTGTGAGGAAATTGGTCATGTTTTGAGCCTCCACATTTTCAGGTAAACCATAAATCTGAAGGTTATTCCTCCTGGATCTGTTCTCGAGATCATCCACTTTATTTATTAAAGATGTATTTTATTTCAGAAGACATTCCACTTGTAGCTCTTGTTCGGTTAATCTCCCACCCAGGTCATTTAATGAGTTTTCTATCCCAGTTATTTGGATATTTTGATTCTGCATCATTTCTTTTAAAACCTCTAGTTGTCTGGGGGTTTCTTCTTTATACAAAACCAGTTTACTGTCCATTTTATCAAATTTTTTGGTTAGGTCAGACATGTTGACTAATAAGGTTTGCAGGTCCTTCTTTGAAGACAGGTCTTGAAAGTTATATTTTGAGTTGCTCACCTTGTGACAGTATCAGTAGTCTTTCTGATGAAGTTTTTGACAGGAATTTTGTTAAATACTGGCAATTTTTTCTAATAAAACAAACCAGTGACCTTTAAATATTATATCCTGTATTTTTTTGTGAAGAAATTAGTCCTGGTTTTCAATGTTTCCTGTCAGTAAATATAAAGACTGTCAGAGCTCAAGAAAAATGCTGCTAACTAGCCTGCATCTTGGCCACACCCCTTTTTGAGGTTAAACAATTTTTTAAAGGCATCCTTAATATTACACCTCTGAGAAAGCCTGTTCTTCCTCCTTGGGATCTTAATTTTGTTTTGCAGAAGTTGACTCCTAAGATTCTTTTGAGGCTGCTGATTGAGCTTCCTTGCAACATTGTTCTTGGAAGACTGTTCTCTTATTAGCTCTTACCTCTGCCAGACAGGCATCTGAGTTGCAAGCCCTTATAGCTTGTCCTCCTGATTTGATCTTTCATGAGGAAAGGGTGTCCTTGCACATTAATTCATTTATGCCTAAGGTGGTTAATGGGTTATCTCTTAATTAGTCTTATTAATCTGCCTACATTTTTCTGTCTCCACAATTTGAAAGTGAAAGGGTGCTGCATACTTTGGATGTGCATAGGCAGCTCAGGGTTTATTTGGATAAGACTAAGGCTATTAGAAAATTCAATGTTTTTCCTTTTGTTACACTTTTCATGGCAAAAGGCTTCCTTCTTCAGTTAAGGCTCATTCTACTAGAGTTGTGACTTTTTCTGGTGCTTTTTTAAGGGCTTGGATACTAATTCTATTCTTGGAGCAGCTGTCTGGACTTCTGTTCGTACCTTTACCAAGCACTACAAGTTGGATGGTATCTCTATAGCTAAGGCTGGTTTTGCTAGTGCCATTCTTCGTGGCTTTCTAGGGGACTTTTCTGCTCCTTAAGCCTCCCAAGTTTCCTCTTGAGCTTTGGCACTCTCCCATCTGTTAAGAATACTACAGCAGTAAATGTATGGACATAGTACAGTTGTGTAAAATCTTACCATTATGGTAGCTGTCTATGCCTTCACTACTGCAGTTTTCACTCTCTCCCTCCATCACCCTAGTCCTTTGCCTTCCTGGATGTACAGGTTACTGCTTGGGTTCCTTGGACTGGTGTTCCTACTGGGGCAATCAGTGCTGTAGATGGTACAGCTGAATGTCACATTTATGCCCTACGTTATGCAAGGAGCGTTTGAGTGATGTTTGGTGTACCTTAAAGCAATGGTAGGCTTTGGTAGACTGGCCAGATGTCGGGCTTCCATGGCAGGGAATCCCATCTGTTAAGAATACTGCAGCAATGAAGGCAAGGACATCTACCATTATGGTATGATTTTACACAACTGTACTTTCTTTCCAAAGGTGTGCATAAATGTTCTTTAAGAATCATAACAGTCATATCTGATATAGAATGATCAGACAGGGCAAAGTGCACTGATATTGGTTTGTCATTCATTTTATTTGTAATTGGTATCTATGGGCATCCATCCGAGTTCTTTGCAACTCTCCTATGTAACCTGTTTCTGGACTTTTAGTTGTATTTGATTAGATAAACCATGTTTTTTGAACTGCGTGTAAATGAACTCTGAATGCCTTCCCCCCTGGCAGTCTGTCAAAGCTCAGAACTCCTCCCACTGCAAGTCTGTGAATGAGAATGACAAATCATATGGCAGGACCAGGACAGCCCTTCACACTCCCATAACCCTTTCATTTTTCTTCTGCCACAGTCATAGAATGATTTGTTGGGATATAGCTTCAGTTTCTAGGTGATAACCGCTGCAGAGCTCAGATAAGAAACCCCTTTTGGACTTTATTTCCTAGCTCTGCTATTTTCTGTCCATGCTGGAATAGTGTATTCTGCTGATTTGCTTTGTTTTTCTTATGTAAAATTTGTATATACTTTTAGACTGCTTTTGATTACCGCATACAATTTGTAAGGTTCCTTTTAAGCTCTCTGTGTTTCTGTAGGTTTTTTTTTTTTTTTTTTTACCATTTTAGTGTTTTATGGCCATATCTCTCAACCTTCCATCTCCAAAATGAGCAAAATGTGGAACACATACTAATGGCTTACTAACAACTTCAACTAGAAAGGTCATAGAACGGTTAAAATATGCTGGTTTTACTTATAAAGACGGTTCTTTAATGAATTAACATGATTAATTTCTATTTACCATGGATTTCAAGTAAAAAAAAGTCCTAACATTGAATATGTGACAGACTCTTTCAATGTGGAACTTTGAGGAACTTCGAGGAACATGAACTTTTTAGGACCCCCAAATGAGGTACGTTCCTCATAATGAGGTGCACTTCAGAGGTATGTTTATGGCTATTTCTGATTGTTTAAGTTTTGAACAAAGGCCATTTTCAATGCAGTTTTTCTCATTATTTTGTACTGCCATAACTGCTAGTAATTTGCAGCTGTTATTTCCACTGAGCAAAAGCTTGTTTTGAAAGTTTTGTCAGGAAAACTTGCATTTTTTCTTTGGCCCAATGATTATTTGAGACCATTGAGCATAAAAGTATGTTCTACATCTAAATCACGATTTGGGCACTGTATTTTTCTAAAATATTTCAGACAGGAGCTTTTCTTCAGTTTATATAGAATTCCTTTGTCTGATGTTTGGATTCATTGTTATTTGAGGTATTTGAGTAGATGTACAACTTAAGTGGATTTCTCATTTAAATTGTAATTTTGGCCCCATTTTGTTTATGTAATATTTCTGACAGGAATTTTACTTAATATTAGCTTTGTCAGGTCCTAGTGGCCTAATGGGTAAGGCATTTTCCTCCTAAGCCAGGGTTTGTGGATTTGAGTCCCATCTGGGGCGATATAATCTTGATACAGGTGGAGCTCCTTCTGGACTTAAGCTGTGGTGCATGTGATAAGCACTGTGATATATAGTATGTTAGATTAGATAGGTAGGGGCTCTGATCTCACTTCAGCCCACTCTGTGTGTATGTATATGTCCTTACAACAAATATAATCATATCACTGACTCAGAAAGGAGGAGGAGTGAACTTTCATATTTGTGAAGTGGGAGGTTGGTATAGTGATTAAGGTGTTTACCTTATAGGCATTAGCTTCAAGGTTTGATTCTCACAGGGGGCAATTGGCTAGACTTAGTGGCCCACAAGGACAGGTAGCCTAGTACTAACCTATGAACCTAAGTGTCCTCATACAGCTTGTGTGGCTTAGTAGGCTAGGAACATTAGCATTGGTGATGTGGTTGATGGTTTGAATCTGTCATTAGCCACATCTTTTGAGAGATGGGGGTATAGCTCAGTGGTAGAGCAATTGATTGCAGATCAAGAAGTCCCTGATTCAAATCCGGGTGCTCCCTACAAGGGTGGCTTAAAAGCCTCTTTGCTATAGTTGAGAGGGGACCAGGTTCGACACTTGGCAGAGGTGTTTATTAATATCCAACTAGCTACATGGCTAGAGTTACAGTCTTATGTCTAGTAGGTCCTGGGTTCAAGCCCATAACAGGCAGAATATGTCTGTATGAATATGCTATTTTTGGTATGGGGTTATAGCTCAGTGGTCAGCATTTGACTGCAGATCAACAGGTCCCTGGTTCAAATTCAGATGTCCCCTGCAAAAGTGACTTTTTGCAGTGACTCAGTAGCTCAGTCTGTCAAATGCCTTCTATTCAGTACATTTGGAGTAGGAGGTTGGCTTAATGGTTAAGGTGCTTACTTTACAAACACAAGATGCAGGGTTTGATTCTCACATGGGGTAATTGGCTAGGCTTAAAATGGCCCACAAGGGCAGTCAGCCTATTATTAATCTATTAACCTATTATACTTGCTACCTGGTCTAAGTCTATGTTAAGCTAAAATTGGCCTTTATTTATTTATATTGGGATCAATGTGATGTGTTTATCATGCTTTGTGCTGTGTTACTGAAATTGCTGTCTTTTTTCACAGTGCAGTATTCACTATGTTTTCCCTATAGAAATAGACTTCAGTTTGATGTTCAGAGGGAACTCTGTGGGACTTGTATATTTGGTACTGGGCTGATTGTGCAGTCAGTACTTTGTATTGATCTGGCTAGTTTTTGCACGTTCTCTTGATGGATTCATGTATGGTCCCCACTACCACCATCACCATCTTCCCCTTTTGCTCCTAAGAAAAAAAAAAGAATAAATCAAATATTATGCCTCAGACTATGACTTGTGACACTACAGTAGTCTTGGCTTCAGGTGAGTGGTCCAGTAGCCTGTATGAAACAACACAAAGCTCCGTTCCACTATCTTTATTGCCCTTTAGCGCCTCAGCAAAGATGCCTTCAAGAAGTGATACAAATTAAATAAAAAAACCCTTATTATAAAAAAAACATGAACCAATCAATTATCCAATACAAAAGCTGGATCCCTTATGGAGAATTGTTGAGGGTATGTAGAATATGTAACAATAATATGGATCTGGAGAAAGAGATTGGTTATACTATGGGAACGTTTGTACAAAGGGGCTATAGTAAAGACATTCTTAAAGAAGCAGTTTAAAAAATGGGGGTTAATAAAACGGGTTTTAAACAATACAGTGATAATATATTTAATAATGGAACATTTAAGCAAGAAGAAAGAGAAAAAAAAATTTTTTGTAACTACATATAATGTTTTGAGTGAACAAGTAAGAAATTTAATTAATGGTTACTGGGATTTCTTACATAGAGATGGAATGGTACAGAAAATTATAGATAAAAGACTATATATGTCTTATAAAAGAGGACAGAACTTAAAAGACATATTAGATCTTATTTTGTGCTACCGGAAGAAAATGTATACAGGTCCTTAGAGTTAAAAAGAACTCGGACTTGTAATAATTGTAATATATGCAAATATATAGTTCCTTTTTTTAACAAGATTAATAAGAAATATGAGGTCAGTGGAATGGAGGTTTGTGTTGTTTCATACTCTTATTTCTGGTGTTTGGTGTAGTATCGTATGGTCCAATAGCCTGCCTAAAGCTAAGGCTACTCCACAGTAGCCTTAGCTTCAGACAGCTATCAGACCTCTTGCCTTCTGTTACATCAAGGTCACAATTGTGCATGACATGAGGGCCAGAGACATCCTTCTGTACTGTACCATTGCCTGCTTCAGGAAGTCAGGGGTGCAGAATCTGTTGCAATGTTGGTATGTTTCCACCCAGGGATACTCCCACTATTGCAGTATATGCAGAAAAGAAACTGGCTTTCCATCTGGGATATTGACTATGGCTATTTCCATTGTTCAGGCATTTGATTACTGGGTGTATACCCAGGTTATGAGTAACCCAGGTGTGTCCTTCTCCATTCAATCTGCTAAGGAGTCTCTTTTTGAAGGAGATTCTGTGTCTGAGGACTCTGACCCATCTGAGCTGGATCAGTCAGTTTCCTCTGATGATAAACAGGTACAGGTAGCCAAATAGATGTCTTCTTTTCCCATATGCTGACTAGATTTAGAGATGTGTTCAACTGGGAACAATTATTAACTGCCCCCAAGATTAACAGGGTTCATGATCTCTTGAAGGAAGAGGTCGCAGACATTGAGGCCTTTCATGCATTAATCCCAGTATTAGAAGATGTCTTCATGAAGGCTTGTAGTTTTCCTCTGGTTGTTGAGGCTTTGCCTAAGAAAGGGTTGAAGAAATTTAGGGTGTACTCAGCCTTGCCTGTCCACCAAGCTCCTTTGTCTGTGGACCACACTTCTGTGTTCCAGTGACTTTTGCTAATAAGAAGAACATGTCGTCTTCTAACCCAGTCCCTGAAAATAAACTAGACAAGTGGTTAGAATTTTAGGGAAAGAAGAGGGCATGGTACAGCACAGAAGCTTTCAAAGTTTTAACTACCAGTGTTTTACGTGGAAGTTTGTGCTGAGATGCAAGTACAATTTAGATGAATTGCTTCATTTATGTCTGCAAAAGATTTATGCTAAAGATATTGTTAGTGTTTCTCAGGTGTGAAATCATGCTATAAATAGTGCCTTGGAATAGGGTTGATACTATTTCTAGAAATGCAGCATTGTCAGTGGTCATAAGTAAGTATACTTAGTTGCACACACACAATTTTTCTGATGAGTTAAAAAATTAGATTTTGAATGCTCCTCTTGAATCCAGTTGTGTGTTTGGTACAGCAGTTAATGAGATCCTTAAACACTGGGATGACGGATGTAAATTGATGCAAGGGGTAACAAAAAATGTTCATACTCCCAAGTTCTCCTCCTTTAAGCAAGATAACTTTTGGTGGCCTAATGATCAGAAGTACCAGATGAACAAGAATCAAAGCAATAAAAGTAAACAGCAGCATGACAACTCTAAGCCAAACAAGAGGGGTGCCTTTCCTAAAAATGATACTCCCTACCAACTTATGACTATGCCAAAGTGCATCACCCATCTTTTTCAAGTCCTTCCTCTGGTGCTTTGTCTCTTAATTTAACTCTCACCAAGGCAGCCTGGCAATCAATGGTTTCTGACAAATTGGTGCTAAACATTATTGGCAGAGGAACAGATGGCAGTGGAAAGAACATCCACCTTCTTTGGGGGGATCCCTCATCTGTCAGACCAGATTTAGTTATTTCCTCATATTCTCCAGCAAATTCTGGACTCTGGTATCATAGAATGGTCCCTCCTTTGAAAAGAATGAGAGGTTTCTTTTCCATAATTTTCTTTGTTCCCAAACAAGAGCAGCCTTGTAGATCTGTGTTGGACCTTTCTTTTCTGAAAACATTTAAGGTCCCCAAGTTCAAGATTCTCACCATGCAAGCAGCGCTTCCTCTGTTGCTGGACAACTGCTTCATGGTGTCACTGGACATGTAGGATGTTATCCCCACTGATCATTACTTCAAGAGATAATTGAGTTTGTTGTGTCTGGTTCTCACTATCTGCAATGTCCTTTGGGCTATTTACTGCACTGCAACTGTTTACCAAATGTCTTGGTCCAACAGTGGTCCACTGTTGGACTCTGAGCATTCACATCTTTCTGTACTTGCATGACTTGTTGATCTGTGCAGAGTCTGCATCCAGGTGTCTGGAATCATTAGAGAAGGGCTCAACCTTACATCTATGTTTCAGTTGAACCTCCAAAAGTCATGTCTGACAACCTTGCAAAAACTCATCTTACCGGCATGCTTCATCGATTTCAACAACAGAATGGCCTTTCTGCCTGAAGACAAAATCCCATCATACCCAATGGTGTTCTGAAATTCTCCAAGAGGAATGTTACCTTGGTGAAAGAATTCCTAAAAATTCTTGGACTGATAGCATCCATGATTCTTGTGATATCACTGGCCCATCTTCACATGAGAAAAATACAATGATATGCCAAAATTGTTGGACCCAGCATCTTCATTCCCTGGAATTCCACTTGCCAATACTGTCTTCCATCAGACAAGAACTACAGTGGTGAAGAGAACAGTTGAGCATCAGACCAGGACTTCTTTTTCCCTCCAGTACCAGTACAATCTGCCCAGACAGATTTTGTCCAACTTTGCTGGGGGAGCGGTGTCAATGGGGATAAGAGTGCAAGCCACTTGGATACCCAAGGATGCATGGAAGCATATCAGTATCAGAAATGTTGGTAATGATTCATGCCTTGAAAGTCCATCACCCCCTTTGGATACTGGGTCCTCTTCTGATCGTTACCGACAACACTGATGTCTCAACAAACAAGGGGATAGGTGGTCTTACCCTCTGTGCCAGTTGGCAATGAAAGCCTGGGAGTGGGCTTCTCAGTATTTTCTGACTCTTCAGGTAAAATACATCCCATCACAGCAGACTATTTTGGTCAGACCTGCACAAGTGCAGGCTCAAGGCAGTGGCATTCTAGGATCTACTCCAGATGTGGAGAATGTCTCAAATAGATCTGTTTACCTCCTTTCAAAATAGGCAGCAGGAGAAATTCTATACTAAACATCCTTGCAGCCATGCTTGGAGGACAGATACATTTTCATTTCCTTGAACAGAAATGTTCCTGTATGCATTTCCACTCTCCACTGATTCACAAGGTACTTCTGAAAGTTCAGAGAGAAATGCCAAAGATCATTGAGATGAGCCCCTATTAGCCCAGGCAACTTGGTTCTCCCAGTTAATGTTATTGGCCAAGGACAGTTAAAAAAATCTTGCACACATGCTGGACCTGCTAACGCATTCTCAGGGAAGACCAGTCCACCCAGATTTGGATAAACTTCAGTTGGCAGCCTGGATGATTCAATCTTGACTCTGTTTAGGCACTTGCTTCATGAGGATGTGCAGAAGGTGTTAAAAGAGACCAGAAAATCGGCTCCTATAAATTCTTATGTGTACAAATGGATGAGAGTTTCTAAGCAGTGTCTAAATGGAAACAGAGGGTCCATTGAGATTAATTTCCCTCTAGTCTTAAAATATTTGTGTGAGCAACTTCAGGATGGCTTATTGTATGCATCCATTAAGGTTGATCTACCTCTTTCTTCTTTTCTTTTGCTAGAACAGTTCATGAAAGGAGTATTGCATGTGAGACCCAATCGCAAGCAAATTCCTCCTTTGCAGGACCTCAATTATGTTCTTGAAAAATTGACCTTACCGCCTTTTGAACCAGCATCTCATACTTATAAGTTCTTAATGTGGAAAATTTTTATTTATTTATTTTATTTGCAATTTGCCAGGATAGTCCATTGGGTCACAAGGAGCCCATTTTCAATTGAGTCCTGGGGAGAAAAGCTCCAGAAAAATACAGATACATAGTACACATTGTGCATATACATTACAGATTATATCATAAGAATACAAAGTAAATATGATAAGGAAAGGTTAATCATAGAATACCTCAGTATAGTTCATTAAACACCAATAAAAAAACATTTTTATTTACAAAAGTAGCATAGGGTAACTGTTTAGTAGTTGGTCAAATAGTTCAATAGAGCTGTGGAACTATAGGAGGCAGTGATGGCGTATTTAGTTCTAGGAGAGTAGGAAGTGGTATTAGAAGGATTAGGTTTAATGGGAACAGGAGCACTTCCATTGTGAAGTTAGATGTGAGTGCAGCAAGGTTTTAAATGAGGACATACTGCTGATGATGCAGATAGGAGATGGTGGAGAATTCCAGAAGTGTGCAAAAGAGAAGGACATTAGGTGGCTCCCAGCTAGATGTGTAGGTTTGTACAATTGAATTAGTTTTTGGGAACTGCATCTTAGAAGTCATTCTGGCTCATGCATTTCAAAGGTAGTGGCTAGGGAGGGACAAAGAGAGGGGTTGTAAAGGAGTTTGTGTGCTTGGATGAGATGGGTATAAGTGAGGAGGTTAGGTAGCTCAAGCCAGTTTAGTTGGTGAAGAGAATTATAATGGTGAGAAATGGCTCTGTGACCTGACACAATTTTTGATATCTTGTTATAGCAAGAGGATAGTTTTGTTTTGAGGGAGGATTGCAGGTTGGTGAGGATAGATGCAACATATAGGAGGGATGGGATGAGATAAGTATTGCCTAGTATGAGCCTGGTGGAAGGAGGGAGAGATAACGATTATGGCGGTATAGCATGCCAAGTTTTTTGTTGTTTTTGATATTTATTTGTAAATGTTTGTCTAATTTTAGTTGATCTTCTATGAGTACTCCAAGTAGTTTAGTGTCTGAGACTATTTCTATGGGAGTATTGTTTTTGTTGGTGATTATGAACAAGTGTTTATCTAGGGAGGAGGTTTTGGAGGTGGTGAATAACGTAAGTTTATTTTTGGTTGCATTAAGAGCCAGATGGCTGTCTAGCATCCACTGCTCAGTAGAGGCAAAGGTGCTTTGGATAAGCTTATTTAGAGTGGGAATAGAAGGAGAGGAGCAGATAATGGTAGAATTATTGGCATATTGGATGAGGCTGGAGTTTGGAATGGCTTGGTAGAAGTCGTTAATTAATATATTAAATAGTAGGAGGACTAAAATGGAACCTTGGTGGACACCTGTGGGAGTATTAAGGAAGGGTGAAGTAGCTTTATTCCATTTGACTGCTGGTTGTCTGGTTGCGAGGTAGCTGGAAAACCACTTGGTACAGGAAGGGGATAAGTTTAGTTTGGAGAGTTTAAGAAGAAGTAGGTTATGGGAAATAGTGTCAAACACCGTGGAGAGGTCGAAGAGAAAGGTGGACACGAAATGGTCGGAATCACAGGTTTTGTTAATTGTTTCAAGGAAGGAGAGGAGGGCAGTGGAGGTGCTATGTCCAGGTCTAAATCCATGCTGTGTGGGGGTAAGGAGCTGGTTGTTGATGAGATAGGGTAAGAGTTGTTGGTGAATACATTTTTCAAGAAGCTAGGAAATAAGGGCTAAAGATAGCAATAGGGTGGATGTTTGGAATGTCATTATTATTGCCTCCTTTATGTAGAGGAATAATAAAGGCTTTCTTCCAGAGTTGGGGGACCTGGCTTTCTGAGATAGACTGATCAATTAGTATGCTGATAGGGAGAGCAATGGCTTCAGTGGCTACTTTTAGGAAGTAGGAGGGAATTTCAACAGGGGCATTGGAGCCAGGTTTTAATTTTAGGAGAAGTTTTTTTATGGTGGATATAGAGATGGGATTGATAGAGAAGAGTGGAGGTTGGGGGCAAGGGATGCTAGGGGAGGAAGGGATGGGTGCCTGGTGCCCTGCAGAGTTCTACAGCAGCAGAGAGACAAAAGAGAGACTTTGGAGTGATTAAGTATCATGTTTCTGCATTTCTTGCTGCCTTTAACTAATTCTGCCTAAAATGACGATTTTCTAGAGTTTCTGTGATTTAAAAAGCCTGTTTCAGATACATATTGTACTTATTTTACTGCCTGCACTTTAACAAAGTTGTTTTTGTGTTTAAATTACCTGTTTAACTGTTGTAGGCTACACACTCAAGTGTGATAGCCATTTTTGTGCATTTAAAGTGTTTTTTTAATTGTATCTGCTTTATTTTCTGAAAAAAAAAAAATATATATACTTGTTTTCCCACCTTTCTAAGCTAGTATAGTCCAGTTTTCAGGTTAGTGCTGAATTCAGGGCTGTGTTACAAGTTTCTGTGTTTGCCCATACCCTACTTGGATAGAAGGAAGTTTCTCTGTTCACTGTGAGAGAGGGAGCTTTGAGCAGCCTATCTGTCCCTGGAGGAGTGGTTTCAGCCCAGAAATTAGTAGTTTATTGGCCATTTTGGGCTAATTTCTATCTCTTTCATTTACCTGCTATAAAACCCACATTTGCAAGGTTTTTGTGCTAGTATACAGCTCAGCAAGCTCCTGCCTGGTGCCCTGTAGAGCTATACAGCAGCAGAAAGACAAAAGAGAGACTTTGGAGTGATTAAGTATAATTTTTCTGCATTTTCTTGCGGCCTTTAGCTAATTCCGCCTAAAGCGCTGATTTTCTAGAGTTTCTGTGATTTAAAAAGCTTGTTTCAGCTACATATTGTACTTATTTTACTGTCTACACTTTAACAACGTTGTTTTTGTGTTTAAATTGCCTGTTTAACTGTTGTAGGCTACACACTCAAGTGTGATAGCCATTTCTGTGCATTTAAAGTGTTTTTTGATTGTATCTGCTTTATTTTCTGAAAAAAAACAAAAAAAACAAAAAAAAAAAATATACTTGTTTTCCCACCTTTCTAAGCTAGTATAGTCCAGTTTTCAGGTTAGTGCTGAATTCAGGGCTGTGATACAAGTTTCTGTGTTTGCCCATACCGTACTTGGATAGAAGGAAGTTTCTCTGTTCACTGTGAGAGAGGGCGCTTTGAGCAGCCTATCTGTCCCTGGAGGAGTGGTTTCAGCCCAGAAATTAGTAGCTTATTGGCCATTTTGGGCTAATTTCTATCTCTTTAATTTCCCTGCTATAAAACCTGCATTTGTGAGGTTTTTGCACTAATATACAGCTCAGCAAGCTCCTGCCTGGTGCCCTGCAGAGTTATACAGCAGCAGAGAGACAAAAGAGAGACTTTGGAGTGATTAAGTATCATTTTCTGCATTTTCTTGCTGCCTTTAACTACTTCCGCCTAAAACTCCGATTTCCTAGAGTTTCTGTGATTTAAAAAGCTTGTTTCAGCTACATATTGTACTTATTTTATTGCCTGAATGTTAACAAAGATGTTTTTGTGGTTAAATTACCTGTTTAACTGTTGTTGGCTACACACTCAAGTGTGATAGCCATTTCTGTGCATTTAAAGTGTTTATTGATTGTATCTGCTTTATTTTCTGAAAAAAATATATATATACTTGTTTTCCCACCTTTCTAAGCTAGTATAGTCCAGTTTTCAGGTTAGTGCTGAATTCAGGGCTGTGTCACAAGTTTGTGTTTGCCCAAACGTTACTTGGATAGAAGGAAGTTTCTCTGTTCACTGTGAGAGAGGGAGCTTTGAGCAGCCTATCTGTCCCTGGAGGAGTGGTTTCAGCCCAGAAATTAGTAGTTTATTGCCCATTTTGGGCTAATTTCTCTCTCTTTCATTTCCCTGGTAGAAAACCTGCATTTGCGTGGTTTTACACACTGGGCAGCACCGATTAGCTAGGGTATAACTATTCTCGGCTCCACAAAGTCTACTCTTCAATTTTTCCCTTGGAACTAGACAAACTTTCAACTTAAGCACTCAAACCATTCACTTCTCATTCCGGCACTTGCTCAAAACTCATAGCAAGCACTAATAAACCTTAGCACTAGACCCCCCTATACTGTAGAGAAGGACAAGGCTCTCTATTCGACCTTACCAGCAAATCAGTAAAACAGTTTACTGTACCTATCTAGGCATGTCCAAAGGGCAGTTTCAGGTGTACTCTCTGGTCCAACTGGTGAATCTGGGCATTTTGAGGCAATGTTACAACTGCCTCATGTACACAGACAAACCCTAAACTCCTTCCACCAAACACTAATACATGCAAGAGATACAATTATACAGCCAAACTGGAAGCTAAGCTCTCTCAACCCAAGACTGGACCAGGCAGTCAAGAGGAGAAGGGAATTACTTGCATCACACCACCAGCCTAACATAGACCTATAAAACCAGCACCTGCAAAAAAAACACGAAAACATACTCGGAGGCTCTAAATAAAAATCTGCAAAAGCAACAGAGACCTCCAAAGCAGACATCCAAGCAACCTACACCCCCCCAACACAAACCATGAAACACATACTTCACAAAACCAGTGTGCCACGCAATCACAGCCCTTAAGGCAAAATAACATACCCAACACACTAGTAATAGGTGACTCTATAGTCAGGCACACTGACATCCCACTCACTAGGCTGAACAAGGAGAAGGTTGCTGTTAGCTGCCTGTCAGGTGCTAGGATCCGCCACATAACACAAGCACTCAGATCACTCCAGAACAAGTACAAATATGAGACTCTCATTGTCCATGTTGGTGTGAATGACCTGAGCCGTACATCCCTGGACTACATGAAAAAAGACATGGAGGAGCTCTCTGATCACGTAGCCCAGGCAGGTATGACCCTGAGTATCATCCTGCCCTGACCAAGAATGATACAATAGTATAGAGAAAAAATTATCAATTTCAACAATTGGTTAAGCTTCTGGTGTCATTCAAAGGTGATCCAGTGTCTGTCAGCCTGGGATGACATGCTCAACAAGTCACGCAGCTTTGCTAGAGATGGCTTGCACTTGTCACCCTTATGCTTTTGAATACTGGCCAAGGCTCTTGCCACCCCCATAGTGCCTTTTTTAGACAAGGCTCAAAAGACAAACCCTCAGCCATAAATAGCACAAGTAAGAAAAAACTGAGGGTAATGCTACTCAATGCCAGAAGTCTAAACCTCAAAATGCACGCACTCGAGGCTTTCCTCAGTATGGAGAACATAGATAATCTGTGCAGTAACAGAAACCTGGTTTAAGGCTCTAGAGAGCACACCAGCACTACCAGGCTACAACTCATACCATACATTTTAGACACAAAACCCGGACCGAAATACAAAAGGTGAGGAAGTATCCATATTCATCAAGGATACCCACACCTACAGGTTAATGGCACAGCATGATGCTTTAGAGATCATCCACGTGCAACTAACAATGGGCAAAACTGCTGCTCAAATTATAGCTTGCTACAGATCACTCACCATGTCCCAGGACCCCCACTCCGCATTCCTGGAAACATAAAGGTCCTACCAAACACCCTGATAGTGGGTTATTTCAATTGCCCAAACATTAACTGGGAGAACAACTCAAGTACAAACTCCCTTGCCCAACATTTCCTAGAATTTATAAACTCTAACGCCCTGGATCAACTGGTCAACATCCCTACCAGAGGTGACAACATATTGGACCTTGTCATCACCAAAATGGGCGACCGGTGTTCCACATCGGAGGTCAACCCCTCGCTGGTTAGATCTGACCATAAACTAATCACTCTGGATATACACATTCTGCCATCACCCCTGGTCAAAGAAACCACCGTGAAAAACTTTTCAAAAGCAAGATTCACATTACTTAAGACCGAGGTGGGAAGTTTCAAAGCCCCCATGCTAAAGGATAATGCTGTCCAAGCTGCAAAATCCTTTACTAATGCACTGTATGTGCACCTACAAGAATGCATGGATCGTACTATCCCAAACAAAACCAAGACTCACTCCTCCAAGAAAAGGAAACCAGTCTGGTTGGACCCCTGCCATAAACAAGCTATACAATAGAAGGAGGAAACTAGTACAGAAAAAGAGTAAAATCCCAATAAGGGAAGACATCCCTGATCAGTATCAGCAAGAAACTACATTCCCCTCATAAAATCATCCAAGACTAGCTTCGAAAGAAAAAGTGCCATGGACTCCAAAGATAACCACAGGGCATTCTTTAGCTATGTCAAGAATCTAAGTGGCAATTCTCAGATCTGCTCGGAGTTAGTGCAGAATGGCACAAAATACACTGAACCAACTGATATAGCCAACATCCTGGCAGACAGGTTCAGTGCAAACTTCACCCCCAAAAGGGCCCATAACTATACCAGAAGAATGTAGTGCCCCTGAAATCACAGACACTCAGGTTAAAACAGCCCTCTCCAAAGCCAAAAACTCAGCATCAATGGGACTGGATGGTGTCTCAGGCTGCGTCCTACACAAGCCTAAAGATGAACTAACCCCTCATCTAAACACACTGTTTAAATGCCGCCTCTCCACAGGCTATGTGCCCACAGAGTGGCGCACAACAATGGTTATTCAGCTCTACAAAGGTGAAGCCATAGCGGACCCTGGGAACTATCACCCTATAAGCCTGACTAGCTTGGTCTGCAAAGCTATGGAATGCATCATCATAGATCTCATTAACAGAGACATTGGGAACCTTCAAACATTGGACCCTACCCAGTTCGGCTTTAATGGCAGATCATGCCTCCTAAACCTGGTGGACGTCTTTGAGACCGTTAGCAAGGCTATAGATGAGGGAAAGGTGGTCCACACAGCCTACCTAGACCTCACAAAGGCCTTCAACACCATTCCCCACTCAGGTTTATAGACAAGCTCACCAGCCTGAACATAAACCCCTACATTATGAGATGGGTTGTCAGCTGGCTCATGGACAAGAACCCACATGGTAAGAGTTGAAGGAGCTAGGTCTGGCTCTAAACCGGTTACAAGTGGTGTTCCCCAGGGATCAGTCCTAGGACCCCTCCTGTTCAGCATATAAATCTCAGAGGTACAGGCAAGCACAGGAGGACTATGGCTGACCAAGTTCGCAGATTACTTCAAACTAGGGGCTATAATTGACTCTACGGCTGACAGTCATCCTCCAAAAGGGTCTCACTGAGACAGATACCTGGTGTCAAAACCATGGCTCAAGCTAAATGCCAAAAAGTGCATAGTCATTCCCTTTGGAAAAAACAAAGTACCCACAAACTACCACATAGGTGGTAGCCCCCTAAATATGGAAGATGTAATAAGGGATCTGGGGACGCAAGTAGATAGTAACCTCTCCTTTGATAATCACATTGTCAAAGTGGTTAGAAAATCCTTCTATGTGGCCCACCTAATCACAAAAGGGTTTGCATCCAGATTGAAAGAGGTCACTGGGCCCCTCTACACATCACTCATCAGACCCATCATAGAGTACAATGCCCCATTTGGTATTTACCTTACAAGGCACCTCCTACAACAACTGGAAAGAACACAGAAGTACCTCACCAAGAGGATCACTGGCCTCAAGCAGATACCCTATGCAGCTCGACTGAAGAAACTCCAGCTGTACTCAGTACATACCGCCTACTCAGAGGTGATCTCTGCCTGACATACAAGGCCATGTCCAGCCCAGAATTGATGGACATGCTCCACTTAAAGAAAACCATATCCCCTTGATCCACACACTCCAGGGATTTAAACCTCACCACAACAATAAATAGGACGTGCTGGAGGGATAGATTCCTGTCCCAGAGACTTACCATGCTCTGAACAAGATTCCAATCTACATTAGGCAGAGCTCCTCGCTAACCCTCTTCAAGTGAAACCTTGATGAGTGGATGAGAAACAGAAAGTTTACCCCAGGGATCACTTCAATGGCTCTGCTGGACAGAGGCACAGGGAACTAATCTAAGGGGGTGGCGAAAACCAACACATTCTGGCTAGGCTTATAAATGCCTTCGGGCAGATAGCCTAGTACCTACCTATGAACCTGTTAAACTAAAAGCTATTGGTACTATTGTTAGTTAAAACAACAAGGAATATGGTAGCCTGCTGGTGTTGTGCTGCCTCTTGGTGGCCAAAGTAAGTTAGTACAAACAAAAAAACTAACCTGAGTGTATGCTCACCTGCCCTGTAGTAATACTTTAAATGATAAGGGGCAGTTCACTTTTTAAAAAGCAAAACTGTTTTCCTTATTGCTCTGACAACTGCAAAGGTGAGTTTCTGAGCTGCAAGGTCTTATGATTTTCCACAGTGAAAAGGTTGTGTTACAGACTAATCCTTTCATGCCAAAAGTGATTTCAGAGTTCACTGTCAATCAATCTATTAATCTCCATGCATTCTTTCCAGAACCTAAGAAAACAAGAGCAGCTCAGATACTACTTTGACAGAACAAAGTCCTTTAGGAAGGCATAAAAGCTTTTATTTGCTATACATGGGTAAATAAGAGTCATCATGTCTCTAAGCAAACCATTGCACATTGGTTGTCCTCTGGTATTGTTTTTTTTTTACACCCAACATGGCAAGGTGAATCTTGGAAGAGTAAAGACATATTCCATCAGTACCTTTTCCTCTTCAATGGCATATTGGGAAGAAGTGTTTCTGTGCCCAAAATTATAGGCCACCATAAATTATCATATGTTTCTTTTCTCTCCCTATCCCCTATTTTTCTTTTCCCTGTCTTCTTACTAACATTAACACTAAATAATATGCCTCCTCTCTTTCTCTCTTCACTCTTCAGCCACTGTGCTAAAGCAACTTTTTTTTCCTTCGTCACCACATTTCCATTTTATTTATTTTACCTACTCTTACCTTTTGTATCTAATACTTAAATGCCTTAATATCACCTTACTTTCCATTTCCTATTTACTGTTGCACTACTACCTCCGACTTTAACAATTCAACTGCTCCTATCTACATTATAAATTCAGAAGTTATTTTGAACACACCTTTGATAAATCTTGTGATTTGCATTTTAGTGAGAGTGTAGTGTTTAGGGTCATTGGCTGATTGGGGTTACTTAGACTATGGCTTGGAGTAACTTCATTGGTACTTCTGAGGTTTTTTTTAAAGTTGTTTCAGGTTTCAACTTTCTGTTATTTAAGAAGTTACCTTGAGAGTGTTTCTGCCATTTCACAAAGAGCTAATCGGAGGAAGGGCACTGAGCAAAACTTTGATCTGCGATATATAAAACATTAAGTATCCTGTTTTTTGCTTATTTTTACTAGTTATTGCTTATTATAGATATTTATAGCACTTTTATTGTCTGCTGCATACTTTTTACTGCTCTTTATAGTACTGAGCTAATCTGCACAGTTGTACTAAAATTGTCTGCCTCACAGGGCCTGATAAATAATGTTTTTACTTTCACACAGTTTGTAACTCTCTTCTAGCTAGTTTCACTGTGTGTGAGGTATTAACTGGAAATTTTCTCCATTTGTTAAACATCTGTTTGTTCTAGTTGCCCACCCTCCCTCCCTATTGGTATCCTGTTCTTATACTTGGTGGCTTTGCAGTTGCTCACCCCTACTGTAAATTTGATCTGGGACACTCCTCCCAGTCTAGTGTCATTAGCTCATTCTACCTAATACAAAGAGAACATTTGAGAAGGCCAACCCACTTAGTTTCTTAATCTTGAATTATCTTCTGCTCCTCCTTTCTCCCTTTCCACTTGACTAAAAAAAAAAAAAAAAAAAAAAACTTTGCTAGAATCTCCATGTTCTGAGTTTTTTGGCACTTTTTAACTGTTCAGAATTGAATAAAACAATAATTGAATTCAGTTCAGAATACATTTTAAATAAATTGCATTTCATTAAACTGTATTTGCTTCAATACTGCTACACACTCGTGCTAGTGTGCACTGCACTTGAATTGTTTTTAGTGCTGTTTTAGCTGCTTTTCTGTAAAAAAAATATATATATATATTGTAAGCCTGTTTTCTGCCTTTCCTGTAACTAGTCTAGTCCAGATACAAAGTTGCCTTATCCAGAACTGTATGTAAGCTTCTGAGCCCACCAAGTCTTTCTATGATGGAGGGAAGCCTTCTAGCTTATCAGTGGGAGAGGTAAGCACTAGGTAGCCTATCTACCACAAGAGGAGTGATTTCCGGCTCAGAAATTGTAGTTTATTGTCCGTTTGGGCAGTTTTTCCATCTCTTTCAACTTTCTGGTTTAAAAGCCCATATTTGCACTTGTTTCCCACCTTTCCTGTAACTACTCTAGTCCAGATACAGATTTGCTGTATCCAGGACTGTTTGTAAGCTTCTTAGCAGTGCCAAAGTCTGCTCTTCAATTTTTCCCTTAGATCTACTAGTTTTCTCCTCTCCTGCATGTTTACTAGCTTATTAGTCTAGCCCTTTACCAGACTTCTTGTAGCAATTATTATAAAACACAGACGTGCTACCAGTACTAAATGTTCTACAAGGAAACAGCTCCAGTACTTATTATTAATGCCCACCCCTCCAGGCATGTCTAAAGATCAGTTCCCTGTGCTTTCTCTTATTAACCTGGTGAACTTGGGCATCTTGAGGCAATGTAGCAACTGCCTCATATACACTGGTAACTCTCTCCTCTTATTTCCCAACACTCAGACTTGTGAGAGATACACTTATATAGCCAAATTGGATGCCATGCACTCTCCAGCCAAGACTGGAATAGCTGGTCAGGAGGAGAAGGTCAACACTTGCATCACACCACATGGAACACATAGCCCTCCAGAACACATACCAGCACTGCCTTCACAAAAAAACACAAACTGCACACCCAACTTCACGAAGGCTCTCAGTAAAAATCTACCCAAGCAGCAGAGACCTCCAAGGCAGAAACGCATCCGACCACCACAACACAACACTACTCATGTGACACACAACACTCCTAAACAGTGTGCCACTTAACCAAAGAACCTAAGGCAAAACAGCATGCCCAACACACTAGTCATAGGTGACTCAATAGTGAGGCACACTGATGTCCCACTCACTAGGTTGAATAAGGAGAAAGTGACAGTCAGCTGCCTGTCAGGCACCAGGATCCACCACATAACACATGCATTCAGGTCCCTCAACAACAGGTACAAATATGAATCTGTCATTGTACATGTGGGTTTGAATGACCTGAGATGTGCCTCCCTGAACTACATGGAGAGACATGGAGGAGCTCTCAGATTATGTAGCCCAGGTGAGTATGACCCTAGCCCTGAGCAGCATCCTACCATCACCTAGAATGATACCACAGTACAAGCAGAAAATTATTGATTTCAACAATTGGCTAAGTTTCTGGTGTAATTCTAAGGGGATCCAGTATCTGCCTGGGATGACATGATTGACGGACCTTGATGCTTTGCCAGAGATGGCCTACATCTGTCACCCCTGGGCTTCCAGATACTGGCAAAGGCTCTTGCCACCCCTATAGTGCCTTTTTTAGGCAGTGTTCCAAAGACCAAATTACCACCATAACAGCTACATAATGCATCTGAGATACTTCAGGTGCAGCTAACGTTGGGTAAGACAGCAATTCAGGTCGTAGCCTGCTATAGATCCTCAACCATGTCCCAAGACTCGCACTCCATGTTCCTAAGCACCTGGAGAATATTAGGGGCCAACCTAACACTCTCCAACTGGGTGACTTCAACTACCCCTCCATTAACTGGGAAAACTAGTCATGTACCAATACACTTGCCCAATGTTTCCTGGAATTCATTAATTTCAATACCCTAGACCAGCTCGTTCTTACCCCCACTAGAGGTAGCAACATCCTTGACCTGGTCATTACTAACATGGGCGACCGTTACTCTACACCGATAGTCAACTCCTCCCTGGTTAGATCTGACCACAAACTAATCACCTTAGAAATCCACATCCCCCCCACACACACACAAAGGTAACCACCATGAAAAACTTCTCCAAAGTTAACTTTGGGCTCCTAAAAACAGAGGTGGCTAACTTCACGGCACCCATGCAAATGGAGATGATTTGCATGCCCGCTGAATCATACACATGGATCTCGCCATACCCAGTAGAACCAAGACACTCTTCTCCAAAAAAGGAAGCCAATCTGGTGGTCCCCTGCCATAAACAAACTCTACAACAGAAGGAGGAAACTGATGTGGAATAAGGTGAAGTGCCATGACTGGAAAAACTCCCTTATCAGCCTCAACAAAAAGTTGAGATCCCTCATCAAATCCTCTAAAGCTAGCTATGAAAACAGAATTGCAGCAGATAGTAAAGACAACCACAAGGCCTTCTATAGTTATATAAAGAATAAACACGGCAATACCCAGATTTGCTCTGAGCTACGGCACAATGGTACCTCCTATACCGAGCCAACAGATACTGGCAATATACTGACCGACAGGTTCAGTGCCAATTTTACCCCCCCAAGGGACCAGTCACAATATCAGTAGATTGCCAGGCACCCAGCATTACTGCTGCACAGGGTAAAACAGCACTGTCAAAGGCCAAGAATACAGCTTCTATTGGACCTGACAATATTGCTGGCTGTGTTCTACATGAACTACAGTGTGAACTGGCACCTCACCTGTGTGCCCTGTTCAATCACAGGCTCACCTCAGGCTTTGCCCCTACTGAATGGCGCACTGCTACAGTCATCCCTCTCCACAAAGGAGGAGCAACTACAGACCCTGGGAACTATCGCCCCATTAGCCTGATGAGTCTGATATGCAAAGCTATGGAAGGAATCATCATGGACCTAATAAACAAGGATATAGGGAATCTACAAACTCTGGATCCTACACAGTTTGATTTTGTGAAGGGTAGATCATGCCTGCTCAACTTGGTCAACTTTATGCCTCTCCAGTATATACCAACCTAAGGCAATGCGATCTAAACAAGCTAGAGACCTGCTACAACAAAATCACCATATTCACCACAGGGGCATCCTACCGTAGTCACCACTGTCTCTCATTTGCTGAACTGGGCTGGCTTGAATTCCCTCACCTCCTTCAATGGTATCAACTCTCACTCACCCACAAACTAGTAAACCATCCACTAAATGTCCCATCCCTCCAGAATCCACTGCAACCCTTTCACACCACCAGACCACTAAGATCCAGCAACAAAAATCACTTGCAGATCACTAAAGCCAATAACTCTGCTGGTGAAGCACTATTCTCTTGCACCATAGCCAAATTATGGGACTCCCTCCCACCCACAATTACCTCCATACCATCATGCACCCACTTCAAAACTTTACTAAACGTGGACCTAAAAACATGCTGGCTATGCCCTTGCAACTCCCACTCTAATATCACCCACCCCTTCCAACCACTAACTTTCTTTCCACTCCACTAACTACCTTGATTATAGCAAGCTCAGATGCTCATAAGCCAGTACTTATTATACAGCAGGAACTTATTCTTGTAACATTTGTTAATGTCTGTTATGTACTTCACAGATAAAGATTCTAGTTGTCTACTGATGTACTATGTTCTTCATCTGTAAATATGTTGTAAGTAATTGCTATGTAAATTTTTAATCGCTATGTAATCCAATGTAACTACTGTCTGTTTATTTTAACTGTGGAGATTTTCTCCCCGGGCCTCCACTGAAAATGGACCTACATCCAGTCGGACTCTCCCGGTCAACAAATATAAATAAATAAATAAACAAACTTCTTTGAGTCAGTCACCAGAGCTGTGGATGAAGACAAGGTGGTTCATACAGCCTACCTTGATCTGGCCAAGGCCTTTAATACCATTCCCCACTCAGGAATCATAGAAAAACTCACTAAGCTAGGCATCAACCCCTGTATCACTAGGTGGGTTACAAACTGGCTCACAGGTAGAACCCACAGTGTGAAAGTAGCTGACTCCAAGTCAGACTGCCGACCAGTCACGAGCGAGTCCCACAGGGTTTGGTCATGGGTCCTCTCCTATTTGTTATCTACTTCTCTGAAGTCCAGGCCAAGATGAAGGGATTCTGCTTGACAAAGTTTGCAGACAATTGCAAGTTGGGAGCTATTATTAACTCCCCGAGTAATGTTGGCATCCTACAGAAAGGCGTCACTGAGACCGACTGGTGCCAGAACTATGGCCTTAAGCTAAATGCCAAAAAATGTCATCATCCCCTTTGGGAAAAACTCAGTTCCCATGAATTACCACATTGATGGTAGTCCGCTGAATAGAGGAGTTATAAGAGATCTGGGAACACAAGTTGACAGCAACCTCTCTTTTGACCACCACATTGCCACTGTGGTCAGAAAGTCGTCCTATATGGCACATTTCATTACTAATGGTTTTGCATCCAGGAAGAAAGAGGTCATTGTCTCCCTCTACTCTTCCCTCATTAGGCCAATCATGGAGTACAATGCCCCATTTGGCGTGTACCTCACTAAACACCTGCAACAACTGGAGAGGCCGCAAAAGTACCTCACAAAGAAGATCCTAGGCCTTAAACATTTGTCCTATATGGACAGACTAAAAAACTCCAACTATTCTCTGTCTCATATCACCTACTTAGAGGTAATCTCTGCTTGACTTACAAAGCCATGTCTGACCCAGCGCTGTTAGAAATGCTGCATCTAAAGAAATCCCAATCCCTCCACACCACATGCTCCAGAGACCTCAACCTCATTACCACAATCAACAGAACATGCTGGAGGAACAGGTTCATAACTCAGAGACTGCCCATGCTATGGAATAGACTTCCCATACATGTTGAGCAGAGCACCTCACTGGCCCTGTTCAAGAGAAATCTTCATGAGTGGATGGAAAATAGAAAGTTCACCCCAGGGATCACTCCAGTGGCTTTACTCAACAGCGACACTGGAAAGTAAGGTCGGGTGGCACGATGCCAGGATAGTCCTATAGGCTAGGCTTGTAAAGGCACCTATGAAGTTGTTGGGACTTTGTGCCTAGTATATGCATTATAGCAACTCTGTCATTGTTGACATATGTATATAGGTTCATAGGTAGGTACTAGGCTATTGGCCCTAGGATCTATATAAGACTAGCCAAAAAGGTACCCTGGCTTTTGCCACCCAAGAAAATTATTTTCCTGTGCCCCTGTCGAGCAGAGCCACAGAAGTGATCCCTGGGGTGAATTTCCTATTTCCCATCCAATCATGAAGATTTTTCCTGAAGAGTGCTAATGAGGACCTTTGTTTGATATAGATAGGTAGTTTTTTCCAGAGTATGGGAAGTCTTGGGGATAGGAATCTATCCCTCCAGCATGTTCTATTTATTGTGGTGACAACATTTAGGTCCCCAGAGTGTGTTGCTCAGAGCGATTGGAATTTCTTTAAGTTGAGCATGTCCAACAGCTCTGGGTTTGACATAGCTTTGTACGTTAGGCAGAGATTGCCTCTGAGTAGGCGATATGCGACGGCGTAAAGCTAGTGTTTTTTGAGATGGTCTGCATAGGGCATCGGTTTGAGGCCGATAATCCTCTTTGTGAGGTATTTCTGCGGCATTTCAAATTGTTGTAGATGTCTTGTGAGGTACATACCAAAAGGGTCATTGTACTCTATAATGGGTCTAATGAGTGATGAGTAGAGGGAACAATTACCTCCTTTTTCCTGGATGAGAAACCTTTTGTGATGAGGTGTGTCATGTATAAGGATTTCCTGACTACTGTGGCGATGTAATTATTAAAGGAGACACTACTGTCCACCTGTGTCCCAAGGCCTCATCACACTTTTGGTAATAAGTAGACTACTGTCTATGTGATAGTTCATGAGTACAGAGTTTTTACCAAAAGGGTTGACAATGCACTTTTTGGCAATGAGTTTGAGGCCATGGCTTTGACACCAGGTATCGGTCTCAGTGAGGCCGTTTTGTAAGAGATCCACATCGTTAGGAGTTTTGATTATGACTCCTAGTTTGCAGTCATCTGTGAACTTCATTAGCCAAAGACCTTTTGTGTTAGCCTGTACTTCAGAGAAGTAGTTACCAAACAGGAGAGGACCCAGAACTTAACCCTGTGGTACTTCACTTGTCACTGGTCTGAAGTCGGATTTAGAGTCTGCTACTTTTACAGTGTGGGGTCTGTCAGTGAGCCAGTTGGCAACCGATCTTGTGACATACAGATTTATACCTAGTTTAGTGAGTTTATCTATAATTCCAGAATCGGGGATGGTGTTGAAAGCCTTGGCGAGATCTAGATAGGCTGTGTGAACTACCTTACCCTCTTCTATGGCTTTGGTGAATGCTTCAAAGAAGTCTGTCAAGTTTAGAAGACATGATCTGCCTTTTACAAACCCAAACTGGGTGGGGTCCAGAGTTTGGAAATTACCAATGTCTTTGTTTATAAGTTCTATGATGATACGTTCCATGGTCTTGCAGACCAGGCTCATCAGGCTAATGGGGCGGTAGTTCCCGGGGTCCATGGTGGATCCTCTTTGTGGAGTGGGATAACTGTCGCTGTGTGCCATTCAGTGGGCACAAAGCCTGAGGTGAGGCTATGATTGAACATGGTACTTAGGAGGGGTGAGAGGTGGTTCTGTTGTTCATGTAGAATGCAGCCTGGGATGTTGTCAGGTCCCAAGGATGTTGTGTTCTTGGCTTTGGAGAGTGTGGTTTTTACCTGTGCAGCTTTGATTATAGGAACTTTGCTTTCTTCCGGTATAGAGATGGGCCCTTTGGGGGGGGGGAGTTAGCACTGAACCTATCTGCCAGGATGTTGGCAATATCAGTTGGTTCTGTATATTTAGTGCCATTATGCTGTAACTCAGAGCAGATCTGAGTGTTGCCATTGAGATTCTTGACATAGCTATGGAATGCTTTGTGGTTGTCTTTAGAAACAGTGGTGATTTTGTTTTCGTAACTAGCTTTGGAGGACTTTATGAGGGATCTCAGCTTCTTACTGAGGCTGACCAGGAAGTTCCACTAATCATGGGATTTTACTCTTTTTTTTTTTTTTTGCAGCAGTTATTTTCTTCTGTTGTAGAGTTTGTTTATGGCAGGGGGCCACCAGATTGGCTTCCTTTTTTTGGAGGATAGCATCTTGGTTCTGTTAGGGATACCATGATCCATGCACTCATGTAAGTGTTTATAAAGTGCATTTGTGTGGGATTCAGCAGTCATACCTCTTTTGTCCATCTGCATGGGTGTCGTGAAGTTTTCCACTTCTGTCTTAAGAAGCATGAAGTTGGCTTTGGAGAAATGTTTTATGGTGGTTTCCCTAATGGGGGGGGGGGTGAGATGTGGATGTCTAGGGTGATTAGCTTGTAGTGGGATCTGACCAATGAGGAATTGACCTCTGGTGTGGAACACTGGTTGCCCATGTTGGTAATGACCAGGTCTAACATATTGCTGCTCCTGGTCAAGGTGTGGATAAGTTGATCCAAGGTGTTGGAATTTATGAATTCCAGAAAAAGTTGAGCAAAAGAGTTAGTGCATGAGTAGTTTTCCCAGTTAATGGTGGGGTAGTTGAAATTGCCCATTATTAGGGTGTTAGGTTGTACCCTAATATTTTCCAGTGTATCATGAAATGAGGAGTGGGAATCCTGGGGCATGGTGGGTGATCTGTAGCAAGCTAAAATTTGGATTGCAGTCTTGCCCAGAGTTAGTTGCACTTGATAATCTCGGATGCATTATGCTGACCAACTAGCCTGGAGGTGTGGATATCCTTAATGATTATAGACGCACCTCTGCCTTTAGTGTTTCGATCCAGGGTAGGTGGCCGAAAGGTGTGGTATGAATTATAGCCTGGTAATGCAGGGGTGCTCTCTGGAGCCTTGAACCACTTCTCTGTCACTGCACAGATGTCGATGTTCTCCATTTTAAGGAGTGCCTCAAGTGAGTGCATTTTGAGGTTTAGACTTCTAGCATTGAGTAGCATTACCCTCAGAATTTGCTTGCTTGTATCTGTCATGGTGGTGAATTTGTCATTTGAACCTTGCCTAAAAAAGGCACTATAGGGGTGGCAAGAGCCTTATCCAGTATCTGAAATCCCATGGGCGACAGGTGCAGACCATCTCTGGCAAAGCATTGTGGTCTGTCAATCATGTCATCCCAGGCAGACAGATACTGGATCCCCTTGGAATGCCACCAGATGCTTAGCCAATTGTTGAAGTCAATCATTTTGTCCTTGTACTGTGGTATCAATCTGGGTGATGGCAGGATGCATCTCAAGGCTAGGGTCATACCTGCCTGGGCTACAAGATCGGAGAGCTCCTCCATGTCTCTTTTCATGCAGTCCAGGGAGGTATGTCTCAGGTCATTCACACCAACATAGACAATGACAGAGTCATATTGGTACTTGTTGTGGAGTGAATTGAATGTGTGCATTATGTGGTGGATCCTGGCACCCGACAGGCAGCTGACACTAACTTTAGCCTGGTGAGTGGAACATCACTGTGCCTGATTATAGAGTCATCTATGACTAGAGTGTTGGGTACGTTGTTATGCCTTATGGGCTGTGGTTGGGTGGCACACTGAGTTTGTGGGCTGTGTCTCATTTGAGTTGTGTTCAGGGGTGGAGGTTGCTTGCATTTCTGCTTTGGAGGTCTTTGTTGCTTGGGCTGATTTTTATTGAGAGCCTCCGTGAATGTAGGTGTGTGTTTTTTGTTTCTGTGTGTGTGTTTTGGTGGTGTAGGGTTTGAGAGACTATGTGATGAGTGTGGTGTGGTGCAAGTGTTTCCCCTCTCCTCCTGACTGTCTAGTCCAGTCTTGGGTAAAGAGAGCTTTGCTTCAAGTTTGGCTATATAAGTGCTTCTCTCACAGGTTGCAGTGTTGGGTGGTAGGAGGAGAGGGTTGTCTGTGTACATGAGGCAATTGCTGCATTGTCCCAAGATGCCCAGATTCATCAGGTAGACAGGAAAAAACACCGGGAGCTGACCCATAGACATGCCTGGATAGGTGCTTATTTAAGTACTAAAAACTGTTTTCCTCTAGACAAGTGAGGAAAGTTGAGTGCTGTAGTAATTTGTAGCTTAGTTAGTGCTTACAATGAGCTCTGAACATGTGCTAAGCTCAAAGAAACAGATGATTTGAGTGCTAAAACAAAAAACAACTGGCTAGTTGTAAGGGAAAATTTGAATAGCAGACTTTATGGTACCGGGAATATTTTAACCCTAGCTAAGTGGCAATGCATAAAGTGTATTCTTTTAATATAACAGTAGCAAATTAGCAAACTGATTTAAACAAATTAACCAATAAAAGGCTAAAAACTGAGCCCTGTTCCAGCAGTCTTTGATCAGACAAGTTCTAACTGCACACTCCTGCCACTAGGGTGCAGGGGAACCTTCTAGAAAAAGATGGCCTGGATTAGTGTTCAAGTTGTACAAACAAAGCTAGATTCTGCAGGTCTGAATCTAGTCTTGTGCTACAGCAAACAAGGTGTACCAATTTCAGAAAGAAACAGTTAAAATAAGCAGGACAATAAGACTTTAACCAGAAACTCCCAGCTCAGAAGGGCAGAATCTACCCTCTCCTCCCACAAGAGTGCAGACCACACCTTCTTAATGTAAAATAATTGGCCCTAAGCCACAGTGCTTAAACCAGAACTAATACACTTTTAGAATAACAGACACTAATCCTTCAATCAGCAACTCCGAACTTAGAAGGATGTAAGCTACCTGTTCGGCCACAACAGTGAAGACCACAAATCTTCTTAATGTAAAACAACTGGTCTGAGGCCCAAGTGTTTAAACCAAAGACTTAGAATAATAGTTGCAATTTAATCAGGCTACTAACAAGCAGTAATAAATGTAGCAGAATAAATGCTATTAAGTACTTTTAAGAACAGACAGCAACAGCAAAATAAATTAATAAAGTAGGCAGAAATACAAATACAGTACAAGCAGTTGAATAAAGTGCAAATCTTTTTTTATAACAATAGAAAACAAGCAAACTGATTTAAACAAATTAAACAATTAACCAGTAAAATAGCTCAAAACTGAGCCCTGTACCAGCAGTCTTCAGTCAGATAAGTTCTAACTGCACACTCCTGCCACTAGGGTGCAGGGAAACCTTCTCCAACAAAGATGGCCTGGATTACTGCTCAAGTTATACAAAGAAAGCTAAATTCAGCAGGCATGAATATAGTCTATGGTACAGCAAACAAGACGCACCAATTTCAGAAATAAACAGTTCAAATAAGCAGGCACAATAAGCCTTTAACCAGAAATTCCCAGCTCAGAAGGGCAGAATCTAGCCTCTCCTCCCATAAGAGTGCAAACCACAAACCTTCTTAATGTAAAATAACTGGCCTGAAGCCCAAGTGCTTAAACCAGAACTAATACACTTTTAGAAAAACAGACACTGAGACTTCAATCAGCAATTCCTAACTTAGAAGGATGTAAGCTACCTGTCCTGCCACAACAGTGCAGACCTCAAACCTTCTTAATGTAAAACAAATGGTCTGAAGCCCAAGTGCTTAAACCAACAGGCTTAGAATAACAGTTACAATTTAATCAGGCTACTACCAAGAAGTAATAAATGCAGCAGAATAATACAATTGAGTACTTTTAAGAAGAGGCAAAAGCAAAATAAGATTAAGTAGGAAGAAACACAAATACAGTAAAAGCAGATGAATTAAGTTCAATTTTTTTTTAGTAAACTTCAAGGAGAGAGGAAGTGGGTTGGTCTTCTCAAATGTTCTCTCTGTATTAAGTATAGTGAACAATAGACTGGGAGGGGTGTCCCAGATCAAATTTACAGTAGGGGTGGGCAACTTCAAAGCTACCAACTTTAAAAACACTACAAGAATAGGGTGGGAGGGGAGAGGAAAAAACTGTTTCAGGATGGATGAGAACAGAAAGGATCTCAGAAAATATATAAAATAATTCAGTCAGGCAAAAAAATATTTCAGTCAGGCAAAATTAAGTTAAACAATTAAATAGACAGAAAAATAAAATACAGCACTATCTTTAAAACTGCAAGTTTGTACTTAACTTCAGCTTCTAATACAGTTGATTGTAGCCAGCCAAACTACTTGGAAATTGAGCAGAAAATAAATTCCCAGCTATGTGAGTAACACTTAAAGCAGAGAGAAATCCTCTAGGCTAAGAGTTAAATATTGAATAACAAATAGGTGAGAACAGCAATAACCCCCTCTAACTGCAGAGGGACAGACAGACCACAGTATTCAGTGAAACAATTAAATAGACAGAAAAATAAAATGCAGTACTATCTTTAAAACTGCAAGTTTGTACTAAACTTCAGCTTCTAATACAGTTGATTGTAGTGAGCCAAACCACTTAGAAATTGAGCAGAAAATAAATTCCCAGCTATGTGGTTAATAATTAAAGCAGAGAGAAACCCTCTAGGCTAAGAATTAAATATCAAATAACAAAGAAGTGAGAATAGCAATAACCCCCTCTAACTGCAGAGGGACAGACAGACCATAATATTCAGTGAAACAATGACCTCTCTCCTTTTTATTTACTAATTCTAACATAATATCAGTAATTACCCACAGCATACAATAGAATTAAGAATGAGTTACAAGATTTATTTATAGAGGGGTCCATCTCCATTGAAGAGTTAAATTGTCTCACAGTGCCATATCCCAGGATGTCCGTGATGTTCGGGTTACCTAAACTACATAAAAACCTCGAACATCCACCCATGAGACCCATTGTGGATGCAAAAGGTTCCATTACCCATCCACTCGCAAAACTCCTAGACATTAGACTTAAAAGAACTGGTATTCTCTGAAACCCATATATGTAAGGACTCATGGAGTTTTTTTACATCTCATTAACAACACTCCATTTAAAACTGGGTATGTCCTTTTGACATCAAATATTTATTTTCTTTTATTCCCCATAACACAGGCTTGGAATGGTTTTCAGAATACTTATATGAAAAAGAAGTTGAACACAACAATGTCCAAGTATATACAAACTTACTTGAACTTGTTTTGAAAAACAACTTTATCTACTTTAACTATGAAATATATCTGCAACAGGAGGGGGTGGCAATGGGTTCTTCCTGTGGGGGCCTGTACACAAATATTGTCACCCAATGGGAAAAGAAGTTTTTGTTCAACAGTCCGATGGTCAATTATGTAAAATGTTACACCCGGTTCCTGGATGACATTTTTATTTTATGGGATGGACCCCCAGAACACATCAATGAATTAATTTCTTATATGGAATCTACTACTACATTTTTGAAATTCACACATAATTATAGTATGGACCAATTGCTCTTTCGTGACATTCTTTTCACTAAAGATTATACAAACAACAAGTTTGTTTCAAAAATATATAGAAAGGAAACCTACTCCTTACTCCATTACTTAAGTACACATCCACTGAAACAGAAAAAAGCCATTGTAAAGGGGCAATTTGTTAGGGCAGCCCGAAGGGTTTCAGTTATGAATGATTTTCTCAGAGACTGTGACAACTTGAAATGCATGTTTTCAAGGAGAGGCTATCCATACAAATTTATTACTGATATTATGTTGAAAGTAGTAAATAAAAGGGAGAGGTGTAATTTAGTCCTTTATTATCAGATATTGACACCAGTATCACCAGTATTAACAACTCCACTCAATGCTTAAATGTAGAGAACCAAGAAACAAAAAGGGACTATAAGACGTCTTTCATTACCATATACACTAATGACAGTTATACATTAAGAAAAATCTTAGAAAATAATTGGTCCATACTAAATCATGAAAAAGCCAATAGACCATTTACTGATTCATATCCTGCCATAGTATTAAAGAAGGGCAGAAACTTAAAGAACATATTTGAGATGAAACCAAAGGGAATGAATAATGTTGGGCACATGAAAAAGTGTGCCATGTGTAACTATTGTAAACATATTAAGGGAAGGTAGCACTTTTCTGATAAACAACATTGAAGTAAAACTTCATCAAAAATACAATTGTGGATCTGAAAGGATTATTTATTGTGCTTTATGTAATTGTTGTAGCTGTTTTTATACTGGAAAAATGGACCATAAATTAAAAAAAGTATCTATGAGCATTTGTATGACATAAAATCAAAAAAAGATACAAATGCATTTAGCAAGCACATAATGGAAAATACTGGTCATTCTTTTCATTTTACTGTCATTGATAATATTAAAACAGAACCTCGAGGTGGAGCCTGGTCTCTCTTATTAGAAAAGAGGGAGCTTTACTGGCAACTGCGTCTTAATGCATCTAGTTGGCCAGGCTTAAAGGAACACATTTCTATCAGCTCCAATTTAAAATTAAAAGCTCTAGAAAGATAACACTGTTTTAAATTATTTATTCATTATTTATGTATTTTTAAATGCCATTTTGTTTATGTTTTTATACTACGGTGACAGTTTTTTACCATCTATTTATTTCATCTTGTACAGATTTTGTTACATATATAATAGTCTTTTACATGTCTTTTCATTTAAGGGGGTGTGTCAGTTTAATGTATTAATTGATTAATGATTTTTTACCCAGTTTTTCTGTACTATATAAAGTGATTGTGTGATTATATTTATTATCTGATGAAGTTCTGAAGTGGCCAGGACAAAAGCGCTTATTTGTTTTATTCTCTTCAATAAACTCCAGTATTGGTTTTATTGACTTTGGCCTGAATAGGTGCATTTATTTACTGTGGAGTGGTTCTTCCTCCTCCTGTTCCTGCTTGGCATTATTGTGTTTTGCACTCAGAAATTGAGCAGAAAATAAATTCCCAGCTATGTGACTTACACTTAAAGCAGAGAGAAACCCTCTAGGCTAAGAGTTAAATATCGAATAACAAAGAGGTGAGAACAGCAATAACCCCCTCTAAATGCAGAGGGACAGACAGACCACAATATTCAGTGAAACAATTAAATAGACAGAAAAATAAAATACAGTACTATATTTAAAACTGCAAGTTTGTACTTAACATCAGCTTCTAATACAGTTGATGTTTATAATAACTCTGTCAATTGTATTAACACCTCTTGTACTACGGAACTTGTATAATTTGCTTTGTTAAAATTGTTTAATGCATTTAACTATGTACATCTTTCTCACTGAGTCTCCACTAAAAATGAGTTCCTGACCCAGTGGACTTTCCCAGTCAACAAATGTCAATAAATAAATAAGTGGACATTAGAAGTATTCTAGGGGCAGCAACGTGGTCCTCCATCAATATCTTCATGAAGCACAACAAACTGAATGCTTTTCCTAGATGCAGAGCATGTTTCACGAGGACAGTTCTCCAGGGCCTCCTGGACCCTTATCCTTCCTCCTCTCAGGCTGGGCAAGTTTAGGGAACATACCTATATTTCAGTAAGGCAGTGTGTTTGTTGAACATAGTACAGTTGTCTAAGTTTCAGTTACCTCTAACATTAGATGTTGCCTTACTCGCAGTACCCTGTCACCATCACCCTGCTGTTGGGTGTATATAGTTGGTTATTTTAGTTACTGTTGTGGTTTTGTTCAGCAACCTTGTGTTGTGTGTGTGTGGCATGTGGTATGGAACAGTAAGTATTCCCAAAGCTTATGTTCTCATCTATTCTTCCTGTTGGACCCTAGAAAATTGAAAGGGTCCTGTCTGTAAGAGAGAAGTATTGTCCTGGTCTGGTCCAGTGACTGGTGCTTCTCATTCACAGATATGCAGTGCGTGGAGTTCTGACCTTTGGCAGACTGCCACGGAGAGGATAGCAGGCCATTGCTACCCATATGCGAGTAAAGCATTGTGTTTTACGAACAGATGCTGTTACAGGTAAGGTCTTGGCCAGGTCAGGATAAGCTGGGTACACAAACTTGCCATCATGCAGGGCCTCAGTCACTTTATCAAGGAAGTCAACCAGGTTAATCAGACAAGATCTACCCTTCAGACACCTGAACTGATTTGGCTTAAGGCACTTTAGGCTGACAATGTCCATGTTTATGAATTCCATGATGATGAGTTCCATTGTCTTATAGGTAGGACTTGTAAGGCATATGGGTCTGCAGTTACCAGGGTCGAAGGTGGGCTGTCCCTTGTGCAGGTAGGTTGTCCACCACAGTTCTTCTTGGCACATACACTAAGCATGCCTGATGCGATTATGAAGTGAGCATATGGGAAAGGTAGCACTTTGGTACATTTTCAGGCCCATTGAACTAGTATTTTTCAGTATGAAAGAACCTTTTAGGAATTTTTTCTGGGTGATGTTTGGTGCAGAGGCTGACAGGGGATCCATTGCATATAGGCTAGGTGGAGATGGGGGGGATGTCAAAATTTTAAATAAATGTGTGTTGATGGGTCAGCTATGTTGTCTTCCAGAACTGAGTGGGTGTTGCTAAGAATCCTGATGTAATTGAAGAAGGACTTGAGATGGTCTTTCACTGAAGAGGTACTACTGAATTCATACGTGGCCTTAGATCATCTGTTTTTGAGCCTAAGGTCTATGTTCCAACTTATTAAGTTTAATTTTGAGGTGAGGGGGTTTAAATTTGTTCCAAAGGGAGAGGGAGATTTTTTTTTCTTAAGCAGCTTGCTTATGGTAGGGGTTCCACCAGTCGGATTTATGCCTAAACTTGACATTGTATTTACTACGGATTAGAATCAAAGTTTCAGTGCAGGTATTAACGGTGTGAATAGAATCCTTCTATGAATGCAGCAGTAACTTTTCAAGGGGAGTATGACCCATACATCTCAACCTCTTTGCACAGGAAATCTGGACAAAGCCTGCCATAATGGGGGGACAAAGGCCCAAAAATAGGGACACATTTTAAATATTGCTGTTATAAATGTAGAAAGTTGCTAGAATAAAAGGATTTGATTTAACATGCATTTTCTGAAAGATATGACGTCTGAAACTGAAATGCATGTCATTATTTAGTGACTTTAATCCTTAGATCATCTCACAGATTTGTCAGCAAAACAGTTTTTATGAGGAACAGACCAAAAATGTGAGGTGAAAATCTGTACAGTTGAGAGGTATGACCCTTGAAATTCCTCAGGTCACCATACAGTTGAAGTAAATTTGCCTTGGAGGAATCTCCGAAGGTGGTAGGGTTTGTGGATGCATTGGGATAGGTTCTATTAAAAGTAAGGGTCACTGCTTGATGGTTGAACCTAGCTAAGGAGGGAGTAATTACAAGTGTATAACATAATGGTCCTATGTCTGTAATGTTCAGGTGCAACACATTAGGTCCCCCTGTGGAGGCGTATAAGTTGGTCTTATGAGTTAGCGTTAATGAGATCTAGGAAGCACTGAACATATCTTTGCTGGTGTAAGTATTCTGGTCAATAGGTGGATAAGTATTCTGGTCAATAGGTGGATAACTGAAATCCTCAAGTACAATATTGTTTTACTTAATGGTAAGGGACTCCAATTTATTTACTTAGATATGCTCTGTGGACTTGTTTAGAGATATCTTAAATAAACAAGAAACCAGCTTGTGATGGCAAAATGTATATTCACTAAAGGAAATTGCTGGGGTCATGATTTTGCCTTTACCCTAAGGTGTACTAACCGCAAAGTGAATTCTGTAAGTCTGGGGACAAATGGGGTTAAAGTCTTCTGCATGACTCTATCAGTTAACACAGACTATTAAGGCTATGACCTGCTAATGACCTGCTTCTTGTGGTCCAGGGTTTGATTGCTTCAGCCTTCATTTTGAGCAAGTCACTTAACCAGACAGGGTGTCCCAGCCAATTCTGAAAAAGTTCTATGTCGATCAGTTCTCTGCCCCTCTTAATAAATATAAATAAGTAAGTGAATACAAGATGAGGAGGGCTTATGCTTTTATAAAAGAAAGCACTTCAAAAAGTAAGTTAATCAATTTGTTTGAGTGACACTTTCTTTTAAGAACTAACCTTTCTCTAAGGAATTGACATGAATCCCCTTAAATCAAATACCAAAGAAATCAAAAATAAAGCATTTCAGCAATTGTTGCAATTAAGTTTTTCTAAAAGTCATCAGAAATACAAGCTCTAAAGCCTATTAAATAAATTTCATGGAATATGGTTACATGATACTAAAGAAAACAATATTTTAAAAAATCCAGATGGTTTTAAAAATCATAAGGACAACCTTAGAGGCATTTGTTCCCTAAGGGGTAAGGAAATTATTAGCTATTTAGCCTTTACCAGCTGAAAGAATGTTGGGATATGTGTCCATTTTCTGTGAGTTCAATAGCTTTGGTAATGTAATATAAAAAATTCTCTGAAAACTTACTGCCTGAAAGAAGACAAATAAAGGTTCATGTATGTTTAACTACCACATCATCACATACTTTCCCCCACAAATAAGAGAGTAACATATTCATCTCCAAGGTTGCAGTGAATCCTGAAAGAGAATAATGCACTCTAATTTGTTTGAATGTGTTTCCATAAAATGTATTTCACTGAAACATGATTCTAGGAACCACAGTACTTCCACTTAAAGTAGTAAATACATGCGGCACAGTCATGCCTGATCCTTAGGGACTTGAAAGCCAGCTTCATTTGAATCCTAAAAGATGCACTTTATAAACCATCTTGTTATGGGAAAAAATTGCACATCCTTATTGTTAGTTGTTATGCATACCTACAGTTCGTACAAATAAAGCACATTAGCTTAAATCACAGTCTAGCTAAGTGTAAAAGATGTATCTGAATGTAAGCCTACATTCTGCCATATAAGAGTTAAAAACTTTAGACTTATTGTTTCTGAATAACAACATGAATGTTTTCTGCTTCTAGCTAGGGAATGTTTGCCATGTATTGTATTCAGGTACTGTGACTGCTTTGAGATTCTGATAGGAAATTCATAGGCTTGTTTGATCTAATGACTTTTTATCAATCGCAATTTACTTTGTCTTATAATGCATCACATGCCTCTCGATATGTTAGCACAAGAATTTTTGACAAAGTCAAAAGTAACGGGGAGTCGAGGCCCACGTCAAGGACAGATTTTAAATATTGCTGTTATAGACTTAAAATGTGTATAGGAAATTTTTGCATTAGCATGCATTTTCTGAATGCAATGAAGTCTAAAACACAAATGTATGTCATGATTTGGCGACTTCACTCCTCAATGATTTGCCAGAAAACCACACATTGTATGAAGAACAAACCAAAAATATGAGACAAAAGTTTGGATATTTTGTGAAATTCTGGACAGTTGCATGTTTTGACACACCATAATATCATTGCTGCAACAAAATAAGACCTACATCTGCCTATGATGATGGTGAGCACTGCAAACATAAATGTTAACCTTTCTGCAAATTCAAAGCTACTAGGAAATTTGGAAGAATGAAAGAAATTTCTAGTAGACAGACAAAAGTGAGAGAGGGGAGTGTTATCCCAGGAGTTCTTGTACTGGCCTTTCATCTCTGAGGGCAGAAAACTTTTATTTTCATACAACAAATGAGGGTTTAATCCAAAACTGATGTATTAGCCCAGTGGTAGAAGACTGCTATTGTGCAAATTCTTGTTATAAATGAGATGTTCTTTGGTAGTGTCATCTTCATGTTTTCAGTATTTTTGTTTTTCTAATCCGCACCAAATATCCCATAATTTAGTTGGTCCAGTGACGCAACCAAATAAACAAATGCTCAGACCCAAAAAATTCCCTTTGAGTGGCTTAGCTTGGCAAGTTGTTATGCATCTCTTTAACCAATTTTTCACAATATATCCACTTATGACACTAACATTATACAAGTTGGCCAGCACCATGCTTCCTGGTTAAACCAAGAAGGACCTAAATCTTCACCAGCAGATAAATATGATGCAATGGAGAGAGAGATTCATTACACAACAGCCCCCCTCATCTCTGGAATAAGTGCCCCCTTCAGGTTAAGCAGTGCAATACATGTTCATCCTTCAGACACAACATGAATGACTGGATGGGAACCTTAAAATTTATTTACTCAAGGCCTGCCATAAAAAATCCTTGAGAAAGGAGGTACACTCTGTGGGTGGGTATTGGCAAGGCAGTGACTGATATGAGATTAAATTGAATCCTGTTCATAAAAGCAATTCACCAAAGGGGATCATTTTCCCTTTTACTTCAGACATGAGAATCATATTGTTCTCATCTTCATCCTCTGTCTTATCTTCATCCTCTACTTTGTGATACAGTGCACTAGTTCTACTTGTTGAAAGGATAACAGATCACTTTCCAGACTGTTCACTCTCATGCAGTGACCTTGTGCTCATGGGGGTTCAGTGCTAGTAACTTCTGTAGCAGACACAGGCTTTCCTTAGCAGAGCCTACAATTCCTTGCATCTCGCATCAACACCATCTGCAGTTCAGAATAACTATTTTTATGTGAAGGCTACACATTCAGACTGTCAAACCCTGATGTCCTTTCTCAGGCTGTTAACTAACAGATTTAGTGCCCATTGGTTACACCATATATATATATATATATATATATATATATATATATATATATATATATATATATATATATATATATATATATATATATATACTGCATATTTCAAGCCCTGGTGCTTTCTGCAGACTGCAGTGCACACTAGATGCTCTCAGTACATTCTATGCCTTTCAAGCCTTGGTATGTCTGTAGATCACACTAGCTACTCTCTGTACATTCTGTGTATTACATGCCTTGGTACGTCTGTAGATCACACTAATTAGTGTCTGTACATTCTGTGCATTTCAAACCTTGGTACGTCTGTAGATCACACTAGTTACTCTCTTTACATTCTGTGCATTTCAAGCCTTGGTATGTCTGTAGATCACACTAGTTACTCTCAGTACCTTCTCTGCATTTCAAGCCTTCGTATGTCTGTAGATCACACTAGTTACTCTCAGTACATTCTCTGCATTTCATGCCTTGGTATGTCTGCAGATCACACTAGTTACTCTCTGTATATTCTGTAAATGTCATGACTTGGTATGTCTGTAGATCACACTAGTTACTCTCGGTACATTCTGTAAATTTCATGCCTTGGTATGTCTGTAGATCACACTAGTTACTCTCAGTACATTCTGTACATTTCAAGCTTTGGCATGTCTGTAGATCACACTAGTTACTCTCTGTACATTCTATACATTTCAAGCCTTGGTACGTCTGTAGATCACACAAGTTATTCTCTGCACATTCTCTGCATTTCATGCCTTTGTATGTCTGTAGATCACACTAAGTCTCTGTACATTCTGTACATTTCAAACCTTGGTATGTCTGTAGATCACACTAATAAGTCTCTGTACATTCTGTACATTTCAAGCCTTGGTATGTCTGTAGATCACACTAGTTACTCTCTGTACATTCTATACATTTCATGCCTTGGTATGTCTGTAGATCACACTAGTTACTCTCAGTACATTCTATACATTTCATGCCTTGGTATGTCTGTAGATCACACTAGTTACTCTCTATACATTTCATGCCTTGGTATGTCTGTAGATCACACTAGTTACTCTCAGTACATTCTATACATTTCATGCCTTGGTACGTCTGTAGAACACACTAGTTACTCTCTATACATTCTATACATTTCATGCCTTGGTATGTCTGTAGATCACACTAGTTACTCTCTGTACATTCTATACATTTCATGCCTTGGTATGTCTGTAGATCACACTAGTTACTCTCTGTACATTCTATACATTTCATGCCTTGGTATGTCTGTAGATCACACTAGTTACTCTCTGTACATTCTATACATTTCATGCCTTGGTATGTCTGTAGATCACACTAGTTGCTCTCTGTACATTCTATACATTTCATGCCTTGGTACGTCTGTAGAACACACTAGTTACTCTGTACATTATGTGCATTTCATGCCTTGATATGTCTGTAGATCACATTAGTTACTCTCTGTACATTCTGTGCATTTCATGCCTTGGTATGTCTCTAGATCACACTAGTTACTCTCAGTATATTCTTTGCATTTTGTGCCTTGATATGTCTGTAGAACACACTAGTTACTCTGTGCATTCTATGCATTTCATGCCTTGGTACGTCTGTAGATCACACTAGTTACTCTCAGTACATTCTGTACATTTCATGCCTTGGTATGTCTATAGATCACACAAGTTATTCTCTGCATTTCATACCTTGGTACATCTGTAGATCACACTAGTTACTCTGTACATTCTATATATTTCATGCATTGGTACATCTGTAGATCACACTAGTTACACTCAGTACATTATGTGCATTTCAAGCCTTGGTACGTGATCACACTAGTTACTCTCAGTACATTCTGTACATTTCAAGCCTTGGTATGTCTGTAGATCACACTAGTTACTCTCAGTACATTCTGTGCATTTCAAGCCTTGGTACATGATCACACTAGTTACTCTAAGTATCTGTACATTTCAAGCCTTTGTACGTCTGTAGATCACACTAGTTACTCTCTACATTTCAAGCCTTGGTATGTCTGTAGATCACACTAGTTATTCTCAATACATTCTGTACATTTCAAGCCTTGGTACGTGATCACACCAGTTACTCAGTACATTCTGAAAATTTCAAGCCTTGATTTCGTCTGTAGATCACACTAGTTATTCTCAGTACATTCTGTACATTTCAAGCCTTGGTACGTCTGTAGATCACACTAGTTACTCAGTAAATTCTGTACATTTCAAGCCTTGGTACATGATCACACTAGTTGTTCTCAGTACATTCTGTAAATTTCAAGCCTTGGTACGTGATCACACTAGTTGTTCTCAGTACATTCTGTAAATTTCAAGCCTTGGTACGTCTGTAGATCACACTAGTTACTCTCAGTACATTCTGTAATTTTCAAGCCTTGATACGTCTGTAAATCAAACTAGTTACTCTCAGTACATTCTGTGCATTTCAAGCCTTGGTACATGATCACACTAGTTATTCTCAGTACATTCTGTAAATTTCAAGCCTTGGTATGTCTGCAGATCACACTAGTTGTTCTCAGTCCATTCTATACATTTCAAGCCCTGGTACGTGATCACACTAATTACTCTCAGTACATTCTGTACATTTCAAGCCTTGGTACGTCTGTAGATCACACTAGTTACTCTCAGTACATTCTGTGCATTTCAAGCCTTGGCACGTGATCACACTAGTTACTCTCAATACATTCTGTAAATGTCAAGCCTTGGCATGTCTGTAGATCACACTATTTACTCTCTGTACATTTCAAGCCTTGATATGTCTGTAGATCACACTAGTTACTCTCTGTACATTCTGTGTAGTTCATGCCTTGATATGTCTGTAGATCACACTAGTTACTCTCTGTACATTCTGTGTATTACATGCCTTGGTACATCTGTAGATCACACTAATTAGCCTCTGTACATTCGGTGCATTTCAAGCCTTGGTACGTCTGTAGATCACACTAGTTACTCTCAGTACATTCTCTGCATTTCAAGTCTTCGTATGTCTGTAGATCACACCAGTTATTGTCTGTGCATTCTATGTATTACATGCCTTGGTATGTCTGTGGATCGCACTAGATACACTCTGTGCATTCTTTGTATTACATGCCTTGGTATGTCTGTAGATAACACTCTCTGTACATTCTGTGTATTACATGCCTTGGTATGTCTGTAGATCGCACTAGATACTCTCTGTGCATTCTTTGTATTACATGCCTTGGTATGTCTGTAGATCACACTAGTTACTCTCTGTACATTCTGTGTATTACACGCCTTGGTATGTCTGTAGATCACACTAATTAGTCTCTATTCTGTGTATTTCATGCTTTGGTACTTCTGTAGATCACACTAGTTACTCTCAGTACATTCCGTAAATTTCAAGCCTTGGTACGTGATCACACTAGTTACTCAGTACATTCTGTAAATTTCAAGCCTTGGTACGTGATCACACTAGTTACTCTCAGTACATTCTGTAAATTTCAAGCCTTGACATGTCTGTAGATCACACTAGTTACTCTCAGTACATTCTGTACATTTCAAGCCTTGATACATGATCACACTAATTATTCTGAGTGCATTCTGTGCATTTCAAGCCTTGATACGTCTGTAAATCAAACTAGTTACTCTCAGTACATTCTGTGCATTTCAAGCCTTGGTACGTGATCACACTAGTTACTCTCAGTACATTCTGTAAATTTCAAGCCTTGGTATGTCTGTAAATCACACTAGTTGTTCTCAGTCTATTCTATACATTTCAAGCCTTGGTACGTGATCACACTAATTACTCTCAGTACATTCTGTACATTTCAAGCATTGGTACGTCTGTAGATCACACTAGTTACTCTCAGTACATTCTGTGCATTTCAAGCCTTGGCACATGATCACACTAGTTACTCTCAGTACATTCTGTAAATGTCAAGCCTTGGCACGTCTGTAGATCACACTAGTTACTCTCAGTACATTCTGTGCATTTCAAGCCTTGGTACGTGATCACACTAGTTACTCTCAGAACATTCTGTAAATTTCAAGCCTTGGCACGTCTGTAGATCACACTAGTTACTCTCAGTACATTCTGCAAATTTCAAGCCTTGGTATGTCTGTAGATCACAATAATTACTCTCAGTACATTCTGTGCATTTCAAGCCTTGCTATGTGATCACACTAGTTACTCTCAGTACATTCTGTACATTTCATGCCTTGGTTTGTCTGTAGATCACACTAGTTACTCTCAGTACATTCTATGCATTTCATGCCTTGGTACATCTGTAGAGCACACTAGTTACTCTCAGTACATTCTGTACATTTCAAGCCTTGGTACATCTGTAGATCACACTAGTTACTCTCAGTACATTCTGTGCATTTCAAGCCTTGGTATATGATCACACTAGTTACTCTCAGTACATTCTGTGCATTTCAAGTTTTGGTACGTGATCACACTAGTTACTCTCAGTACATTCTGTACATTTCAAGCCTTGGTACATCGGTAGATCACACTAGTTACTCTCAGTACATTCTGTACATTTCAAGCCTTGGTACGTCTGTAGAGCACACTAGTTACTCTCAGTACATTCCAAGCCTTGGTACGTCTGTAGATCACACTAGTTACTCACTGTAACTTACTCTGCATTTCATACCCTGGTACTTTTGTAATACACAGTAGCCACAGATTGCCTACTCAGACTTTTAGCCCTAGTATGTTGTGTTGTAGGGAATGGCTTTATGTTGTGCAAAGTGGAAATACTGCCCTTTGACCCTCTTTTTCTTCAGTAGTACATCGTGTGACCACCAAATGCTTTTGCTCAAAAAGACCTTGTTCAGGGTATGTTAATGCAGTACTTGTTGTGTCTGCCCATTTATGAACAACTGTGTTGTGGGTAGGTGTGTACTGGCTAGGGTGGCATTCTTGAGGTAGATGTGTGTAACACAGTAGCTCCAGTCTGCACTGTGTTATTAAATAATTTATTGTGGATTCAAAGTGCTGCTCGGAGTAAATATACAACAAATGCTGACAAGACTGGTTCATGTGTGCATCAGTCACCTACACTCTAAATGCAACAGTATTCACAGAAGATGATGGACTAAAACTCTGAGCATGTAGACTGCGAAAATGGGCTGTGCAAGTCACAAGAGTAGAAGTTTCTACTTAGCCTCTGGGCAGTAGTGCACCCACAAGATATAACTTGGTTCTGTGTGGGTCTGCAAGATGAATGTGAACATGCCTGAAAGGATCAAAGGAGCTGATTACATCAGTTAAGGTACTTGTCTACCTGGAAGCATCTTTGCCTATTAGGTTTGGATGTCATGCTTCTTCACACAAACTCCAAGAGACTGTACAGTAACGTGACTGTTTCAACGTTTTTTAACCAAAAAATGGGTTACACTTGTTAATTACAAATAGGTTTTAGTGCTGGTCCATTTTACCAATAGGAACACCTGCATGCAAATGAATGCAAGGAAATAAAGCACCATCATAATGTCAGATTATCATGCCTGTCCTATAATGACTGTGAAACTGATAACCGTAGTTCTAATAGTGACCCTCTTAGTTCTGATAGCAACCCTCTACCAATCTGCTGTTGCACAACATGACAAGTGTTGTGTTGCGAAAAGAAACCAAGAAAGACCTGAAGCTGGCAAAAGCATGTGAATTGCTCACAAAGAGATGGTGTACAAGCACTAAACTGCTACACCCTGACAATGCTATCGTAGGACAGCACTCTGTGTCAAGAAGTCATCTTATGTGACTCCAAAATAGTAATCTCAACCACAATAATTTCAAAAATCTTTGAAATAATACATTTGGGGAACTTGAAAACAGCAGATGTCAAGTTCTTTCTCTAAAACTTTGACTTGTGACCTGATATTATAACAAGAAATGAAAACATACCCAGAAGCTATGCCGAATGTCAAACTGTTTAAAAGGTACTATCATGTTTAATGGCTATATATTTTTGTTGGCATCATGATGTCTGGCAGTTTATCACAGACACTGAATACTATTATCTGCTAATGAGCTTCATCCTGTAGTCCTAGGTTTTATTCCACCTGTCTCTGTTTGAGTACCATTTCACTCTGAGCAAGTCATATAACCAGACAATGCTCCAAGGTTGCCCTAAAGACACACAACTGTATCTAGTGGTGTACCTTGCACACTAAACATGTAAATAAGCCTTTAAAGAAATTCCATGTGCCTAATCACTGAGACAACAAAATCTCCCTTGTCAGAGGTGACCTTACATAGCCCAAAGTGATAGAAAAGGTAATATGTTTACAAGAAATGGCTTGCCTGAACAAGTTGATATCCACCATCATCTACAGCTCAAATCAAAATGTTCTGAGACATTTGAGAAACAAGTGTTATCACAGAATTCACTATTATAGTTAAATAACCAGCTGCAGATAAAAACAGAAATCGGGGCGGAGAAAATATCTAACAACATTGGCTTGTGTGGTTAATCCCTGGAATACAGGATAAGTAACTTCTTATTTGTTCATGCATCAATGAAAACTATGTTGGATTTGTTGTTCCTGATTATAAAACCGTGATCAGTGTGTGCGTGTGTGTGTGTGGGGGGGGGGGGGTCATAATGCAATCAGATAGAAAATGGAATGATAAAAAAATAATATATTTTTTTTTTTTACTTTTGGTTAATTAGGCTGATCTCACTACGAAAGACCCGTGGTGGCATTCATACCAGCTAGGGGAAATTTAGTCACGATACCAAGGAAATTCTCCCTTCTTTTTCCTTGTGGCAAAAAGGATAGGGGTAAGATGCTTTTGTGGATATGCAAATACATCTGCGAAATGTAGAAAAATTTATAAAATGACATGACTTCTGAAAGATAGTTGTTCAGTTTACTTAAAATGAAAGTGTATCCTACTATTTTTTTAATAAGCACTGTGGAATCTTTTATATCTGCCTGAGCTTCTACCAGCTAAGAAAGATGGAGCCTCAGTTTTAACATCTCATCCAAAGGATGGCACAGTTTACCTCCATAAGGTCGTGGATGGTTTGTGCAACAGACAATTGAGTGAAACAACGGCAAAAATCCAGAATGTCACTTCACAGAAATTCGAATGGCACAATTATGAATGCACTGTGCCATTCAAATGAATAACATCTGTTCGACATCCAGATTCCACATAGTGAATTTCAACATAGTTCCGCAAACACGTTCTGAAATTCACTTATATGGGTCGATGTTATGCACGATCACACAAACCATTCCCCACCATCCGGAGGTAAACCGGATGGCACACCTAGAAGTGTAGCTGGCCCCTTGTGCTGCACTATACTGTCAATACTGGAAAAATTAATCCAAGTGCCCAGTGTGGGAATAGACCCCACAGCTTTCTGATCTTCCCAGCATCAAAGATGAGTGTAAGATGTATTGAACAGGTACCAGCCACAGATTATAGGAGTGAGAAATAGTAAGTAATGCAAATTATTTCACAGTTTGGTACCCAAAGGTACAATGTTAACATAAGACCGGGTTACTAAAGACGCTACATAAATAATTTAAGGAGCATTTGTCAGAGCACTTGGACCAGTGCCATTTAAGAGAAAGATGAGTCTATAACAGTTTGTTTGATGTTATATTGAATCCAATGGGTTTACAAGAGGATTTCAGACAACTAGAAGGGAAGGGCAACATAGCAGGTGGGAGGAGGAAGCAACTACATTTCCGATGTAATTGGTTAACTGTCCAGAAATTAAAGCTCATGGTATCATAAAAGCTTTAAAGGCCATCAAGATAAATTTAGCAGCAGGCCCTGATGCACTTAATAGATATTTTTTGAAAGGTATAGTAGACAGCCTGCTGCCTTGTGTTTTCACTTTGTTTCAAAGATCTCTGGCAGAAAAGCACTGTCTTAAGAATAAGGAAACATCAGTCTTGTTGCACTGTTGATAACTATGGGACGATTAGTTTAACCTGCATAATGGAAAAATGTTTTGAGCTTGTCCTTTGCTGCTCCTTCAGGATTCTCTTGGCTTCAATTTAGACATCTCTCAGCACGATTTTTTATCAGGGTGCCCTTGCTTATCTAATTTAATTAGTTTCTATGAAGGCATCATTAGCTCTGGACAAATGGCTTGCAGTCAGCGTCCTCTATCTGGACCTTAAGACACTTACCTCATCCCTTCATGATGTCATAGTAAATATTATGCTGAAGTATAAGGGTCATCAGTGCGTAATCCAGTTGGTGTCTAATTTGCTGTTAGGAAATGTAAAGTTAGAATTAAGGGCTGCTATTCTGATTACAAAGGTATCAATATGGGTGTACCATGAGGGTCTGTCCTGGGTCCTGTGCTATTTGGATTTCTAATGACGGACTGTCCAACCATTAAGAATATTTGGATCAATAAATCTGCTGATGATACCATAATCAGTTGTATAGTTATCAACACTGATAATTGTCATTTACTCTGAGGCTACCTTAACAGTATCTTTAAGTGGACTACTTCTAAGGACACATAGATCAATGGCAAAACTGCATGGTGATGTGCTATAACAGCCGTAATCATATGGTATCCCAGTACCTTAGGTAACCACATTCTATCTGTGGTTACTAACATGAGAGATCGGGGAGGGGGGCATTACTGGAATCAACTTTAAAATTTGATGAGTATATTAAATCAACTATTAGATGGTGTTATGGTTTCATTACAGATATTCTGCATTGTGTAACAGATAGGATCAAAACTTTTCTGTCCCTATTATTTACCATTATTGTTCATTCCCATTGTAGAATATTCAGTCCTTCACATCTAAAGAAACTCCAATAAATCAAGAAAACATACGCACAGCAGATAACAGATTGGCTAGATGGCATACAAAGGGAGTCTTGAACACTTCTCATTATAGTCCATATGTAGATTACTAACAGGGTACCTAATTTCCATAACAAAATGTTTAAAAAATGTAACTATGGATGCTACCCTTATTTCCTTTGCTAACCACAGTGATTCCACAAAGAAAACTGACATGTCTTTTAACCTGCCCCATCTAGAACATTAGTAAAGTACTGTTTCTTTTATCTCTACCAATAAATATACAATATATGTTGAGTGTTTAGAAGCTTTTACAAAGCTTCTAGATCCTGGTTCAAGGATGTTCTTCATCTCACATTGCTGCAGTCCTTACATATGGGTAGTCCGCTGTCCTCGGTCGGCCCGAATACCAAAGTATAAGGCTGACGTCGGTCAAGGCGCTTAAAACTGACATCAGGACGTCAGGGTACAAAGGCGCATGACCGACATCATTTCCTCAGTCTTTTTTGCCGCATGGTCCGATGCAGAAGCAGCATTGCAAGTGCCGTTCGGCGTTCTGAAATTTTTCGAATTCGGAGTTTCAGACCGAATCCAAGTTGGCTAAGTACCCCGTTGGGGAATATTTTGTTTTTTTCTTGCCTCAGTGTTTTACCGGATGTCAGAAAAAGTGAATAACTGTATTTCTTGTGGGAAACAGATACCGCATAGGGATTATCATTCTTTGTGTATTCCTTGTCTGGGGCCTGAGCACGACGTTGTTGGGTGTCGCTTTTGTGCTAGGTTCAATAAACGCACTATTAAGCGGAGGTTAGATTGTGCTAGGCTGGTCTTTGGGAAGCGGTGCAATTATAATATGCCGTCGGATTCTCCGGCGCCCGCTTCTGCGAAGAAGCGCAAAGACAAAGCAGTTAAACCCAGGCAAGATGAGTCGTCCGTTCCGGACGCCGGTTCTTTAGAGGCTTCAGTGGAACCGGTGGTTCCGACGGAGACCTCTCTGGAGTCTCAGGGGGAGACTTTGATTTTGCAGGAGGTGGTCTCTCAGGAGGCAGGTCAGGCTGAAGGGGCTTCTCAAGTTATTGTACTCCCCTCCCTTCCGCGGGTGGTTAGGCCTTCTCCTTCTGTTTCCAAGGCTTCTCCCAGAGGCAGGCCAGTTTTAGCTTCTGTTGGTGTCACTCCTAGTTCAGCAGGGTCTGTGCCTAAGAAGCACATGTTTAAAATGGCAGAAGATTTGATTACTCTGATTAGAGGTTCTTTGCCCCCTCCTGATAAGAGGCCTAGGGTGGAGCCAGAGTTAGGAAGTTTTGAGCAGGCTTCGGATGTTTCAGAGTCTTCAGCTGAAGACCTGCAGGAGTACTCTCCTTATTCTGATTCTGATGCAGATGATTCCACTCCTTCTGCTTCTCCTCCAGAGGATTTTTCTTTTTCAGAGACACTTCATTCTATGAGGGAACATTTTAAGTGGGAAGGTCAGGACTTCTCTGATTCTCGGAAAAGGCTTAGGGAATTTTTGCTGTTACCCCAACATACGCCCTTGGCTATACCCCCTGTTCTGGATGTTGTGGAAGATGTGTTTGCAGAGGCTTCTCTTAATCCTGATTCTCTGCCTCCTGCTCCTGTTAAACCGGATAGGTATTACAGGGTGCCTGAGGCTCATAAATATCTTTATAAGAGTCCTAGGGCGGACCCAGAAACTATTAGTCAGGGACCTAAGGGTGTCAAGGCCTCTGTTGTAAAAAATCCGGTTCCTCTAGATAAAGAAGCCAGAGCTTTGGATAGATGGGGAAAAAGGTCTATACATCTTCTACCTTAGCTATGAGGGCCTTGAATTGCCAGTTTCATATGTTGAAATATCAAAACTTTCTTCTTTCTCAATTGAAGTCTAAGGTGGATGCTCTGGCGGAAGGCATTGAGTGTAAAGAATTACAAGATTTGGTGCATGTCTCTGAACAGGTGGGTAAGCATTCATTACAGTGTGGTTTTGATGCTGTGCAGGCCTCGTCTAGGGTGGCTGCCACTGGCTCAGTTCTTCGCAGGCACGCCTGGCTGAGGGATCAGAATTTATCTGACCATGTTAAGACAAGGATTTTGGATGCTCCTTTGCAGTCTGATGTGTTGTTTGGTTCACCTGTGGAGTCAGTCTTGAAGAAAATGGAAGACAAGGCTAAGTCTATGCAGGCTGTTAAAGATTTTTTGCAAGTTCAGCCTCCGAAGTTTAGTAGGAATTGGCCTGCTAAGGGGTGGACGTATCCTTCTTATGATTCTCAGTCTAGGGGTAGATCTAGACGTGGTAGGGGGAGAGCTCAGAGTTCTTTCAGGCCTAGAACAGGGAGTTCACCTGCACAATCTTCGGGTGAGGGCAGGGGCCAGTCCTTTCGTAAACAGGCCCAATGACCTACTTTTTCAGCTGCCAGATCCTTCTTGCCTGGCAGCACCTTTGGGAGGAAGGTTAGCAGTCTTCAAGGAAAATTGGATGTTGATTACCCAGGACAAATGGGTATTGGATATCATACACCAGGGTTACAAGTTTTGTTTCCATACCTTGCCTCCTTTCAAAGGCATGCCGGACGTTCCTCCTCAGCAAAGACTAGAGGCTCACAAACAAATTTCTCTACTACTTCAAATAGGGGCCATACAACCGGTCCCTCTGCCAGAAGTGGGCCTAGGATTTTATTCTCACCTGTTTCTAGTACCAAAGAAAGGAAACACGTGGAGACCAATTTTGGATTTATCTATCCTCAACACATATCTGGACATTCCCAAGTTCAAAATGTTGACGTTACAACAGCTTTTACCTCTGCTGGGCAAAGATCACTGGATGGTGACTCTGGATCTCAAGGAGGCTTACCTTCATGTTCCTATCAGGCCCAGTTGCAGGAAGTATCTGCGTTTTCGGGCTGGGACTTCACATTATCAGTTCTCTGCATTGCCCTTTGGCTTATCTACTGCCCAGAGTATTCACGAAGGTTCTGGCTCCAGTGGTAGCTTTCTTCAGGCTAAGAGGAATACAAATCTATCCTTATTTGGACGATTGCCTGATTCTGGCCCAAGAAAAGGACGAACTTCTTCATCATCTACAGTATGTGATGGCAGTGTTAAGATGCCTGGGGTATTCTGTGAACGAAATAAAGTCCAGTCTAGTACCCTCTCAGGACATGTGCTTTCTGGGTGTGAGACTGAATACAGCATCCCAGATGGCCTTTTGACCCCGGACAAACAAAAGAATCTTTCTCTTTACTTCCACCAATTGTCTCGTCAGTCCAGGCTGACTGCAAGGACAGTCCTTCAAGCCTTGGGGTTCATGGCATCTTGTATTCTGGTACTTCCCAATGCCAAACTGCATATGAGGAAGCTACAATGGTATCTCAAGAATGTATGGACACAGCACTGCCAAGATTTGGACACTGTCATTCAGATAATACCTTGCATTCAAAAGGAGTTTTTGTGGTGGGCTCAGGAATGTCACCTAAACAAGGGACTCTCTGTGACCCGGCCAGAGGCGAGTCAGATTTTAACGACAGATGCCTCAGACAAAGCTTGGGAGCTCATCTAAATGGAAAATGGGTACAAGACACGTGGCCTGCCAGACTTCAACATCTACATATCAACTTGAAGGAGATGTTAGCAGTCCAATTTGCATTGATAACTTTCAAGGATTTACTTCTTCCAGGGCAGGTGTTGATTCAAACGGACAACACAACTGTCATGTGGTACATCAACAAGCAAGGGGAACGATTCTTATCCTCTGTGCAGACAAGCAATGATTTTGTGGGAGACTGCTCTCAGTTTACAGCTAAATCTTCAGGCAAGGTTTCTGCCAGGAGCACAGAACTCCTTAGCAGATGTGTTGAGCAGACAAATTATGGATCCCCACGAGTGGAAATTGGATCCTCATGTATTTCAGAGGTTGACAGTGTTATGGGGAACTCCAGACATAGATCTGTTCGCTTCTCCACTAAATTACCAGCTGCCAAAGTTTTGCACAAAAAGGTTTCATCCCACAGCTTGGAAAGTGGATGCTCTCTCATTCAATTGGAGCAATCTTCACGTGTATGCCTTTCCACCTCTGCCTCTCCTCCCAAAGGTACTCCTGAAGGTCAGACAGGACAAGCCAAACATGATTTTAATAGCTCCAGATTGGCCTCGACAGCACTGGTACCCATTACTGAGAAGTCTGGTACGGGAGCCTCCATGGCCTTTGCCTTGATTCCTCACCTGCTGTCTCAGGAGAACAGTCATTTACTCAATGTCAAACTTCATTCTCTACATCTGACAGCCTGGCATATTCTGTTTTAAACCCTGGAGGGTCTCAGCTTCCACAACAAGTGTTGAATGTTATTTTGGAGGCCAGAAGGCCTAGTACAAGGAAAGTTTACGCAGATAAATGGAGGAGATTTTTATTTTGGAGTACAGCAAAGGACTTTGATGTTTCTAAACCTAATTTAAGTGTTGCACTTCAATACCTTACTGAGTTATTGGACAAAGGTTTGTCCTTCTCCTCTATAAAGGTTCATGCTGCAGCAATTTCGGCTCACTATGACTGTGACCCACCATTATTTTCTCAGCCTTTGTTTAAGCAATTCCTTAGAGGGGCAAAGAATATAAGACCCCACGTGAGCTCCTACTCCTGCTTGGGATCTCAATTTTGTGTTGGAGAAACTCACTCTACAACCTTTTGAGCCTGCAGCATCAGCAGAGTTGAAATATTTATCATGGAAGACTGCTTTTTTGTTGGCCATTACCTCTGCAGAAGGGTTTCTGAATTACAGGCCCTTATGGCAGTTGAGCCTTTCTTAATTTTCCACAAGGATAGGGTGTCTTTGCGTACTAATCCTTCTTTTATGCCTAAAGTGGTTTCTAGTGTGGCTTTAAACCAAACTATTCATTTGCCTACTTTTATGCAAACCCCAAAATAAAGGGGAAAGGATTTTGCACACTTTGGATATACACAGACAGTTGCGATATTATTTGAGCAGAACTAAAGGGTTCAGGCAGTCTCAGCAGTTGTTTGTTTCTTTTGCTTTGGGTTCTCAGGGCAAACCTGTTTCAAAACAAACTATTTCTAAGTGGATTGGGTTTTGTATTGCTTTCTGTTATTCCCATCATGGTAAGGAGATTCCAGCTGGGATTAGGCCTCATTCCACTAGGGCTACTGCCACTTCTACAGCTTTTTAAGGGGTGGCTACTAAAGATATTTTGGAAGCAGCTACTTGGAGTTCAGTGCATACTTTCTCTAAGCATTACCACCTTCCACTTTACTCTAAATCTAGGGCTGGATTTGCCACTGCTATTTTACAGGGCATTTTGGCAGCTCCTAATGCTTTATAGTTTTGCCATCCTCCCTTACCTCTGCTTTGGGATTCTACCCATATGTAAGGACTGCAGCAATGTGAGATGAAGAACATAGTACAGTTTTGTACCTACCATAAATGTAGATGTTCAAGATCCACATTGCTGCAGTCAATACCCTCCCTCCTTCCCCTCTGTTGTTGAAGGTGGTGGTGTAGTTTGTGTTGTACATATTGTAAATATGGTTAGTGCACGGGTGGTTGGTTAGTTTTTGGCTTTGGCCTTTTGTGTTAGGGCCTTCTGACATCTGGGGCAAGAAAAGACTGAGGAAATGACGTCGGTCATGCGCCTTTGTACCCTGACGTCCTGATGTCAGTTTTAAGCGCCTTGACCGACGTCAGCCTTATACTTTGGTATTCGGGCCGACCGAGGACAGCGGACTACCCATATGTAAGGACTGCAGCAATGTGGATCTTCGAACATCTACATTTATGGTAGGTACAAAACTGTACTTTATGCTTTTTCCACTGGGTCACTGATTAAGCAAACTCTTAAATGGCCTAGTTAGGCCTTGAGGTTGGATACACATCACTGACCACTGATATAATATGCATCCAGATGGGCAGACTATATAGACAAACAGTTTATTTGTGCTGTCCATTACATATGATGTAATGAGTGTAAAAAAACACCTGATACACACAGATATCCCACAAAAATCTTATCCTTAGGGCAGATGTACTACAAGTGCTTGCATGTTATTTGCTTGTGACACGTTTGCTTCCTCTTGCTCAAAGTACTCAAAGTCACACTAATTCAATCTCCTGCATCTACTTAGTCTTCCCAACACCGTACATAAATGTATAGGTCTACCATAACCTTAACTCTAACCCTAAAACACCTCTCGCTTCCTAACCCTAAATCTCCTTTCCTGCTCCCTAAACATAATCTCCCATTCTCATTCCCTAACTTAAAACTCCCTTCATGCTCCCTAAGCCTAACCTTGCACTCCCAAAACCTACTTCCTGACATCTACACTCCCACCCCCATCCCATCCCCTCACCATAGCTGCCACACTTATCTCACTCAAACTTTAATAATGTGTTCAGGTAAGCCGCAGCAGTTACTTTCCTGAACTCGTACTGAACTCATATTCACATTCAAGCACAAAGTGAGCAGCAGCCTAACCTAGCTACATGACACTCTGGTCCCTGGCTTCAAGACAGTAGTTTATGAGTGCTTGGGACTCGAGCACATGTACAACAGCCACAAGTACCTGTTTGTGATGGTATCTATATTAGGAATAGGGATGATAAACCTGAGCATTTCCACAGGAAGATCATTTTGGCAGTATCTTAATGCAGGAGAAGTATTATACCAGGACACTTAGCATGGCCAGTTCCAAAAGATGATGACCAAGCAATATTACATTCTAAATGGAATAAAAACCCAGACCTTAGACTACTGATGAATATATGGATTAAGTAATCCAACAGGTTAGTTTTTACAGCATCACCAATAGAAGGCACCACTAAAGGACCTAACCAGGCCACTGCTTCAAAAACCAGGTTGTCTGTAGAAATGCTGTCCTGTGCAGCTGAGATATTTTGCTCAAAAGCTAAACTGTGTTTGTGCTATATTACTGAGTAATAAAAATGCAAATGTTATTGAAAATTATAACTGCAGATGTATAACAGCTGGACAGCCCATAGTAAAATGTTGCATGAGAATCATAATAAATCTATAATGTATATAGCAGTGATTACACTCCAAAAACAGTTAAATAATATCCTGGCTATGTGCTACTGTAGTGCAAGACTTGACCTTAACAGTGGTTTCAAATGTTACATACCCCCAACAAGCTGCTGCAGTCCAGCATCAGGAAAGGAACTTTCCTTCACTTTGATCCCCCCCTAAATATCTTTCCTCGTACATCTGCAAAAGTTTACAGATGTCAGTTTGTAATTAACTCATTTAAATAGGGCATTATTTAAAAGCTGTCCCTGACTTTTTCCTTACTCGCTCTGTGACAGCACTAGATAAGTGTTTTACTGGCTTTCAAAGATGGGAAAACACTCTGGCTTTATTTATCTATTTATTTATGTAACGTGTAGTACATGGAGTAGATAAGACCCTATGCACTACAAAGAGTTATGATGGGGTCTCACCAATCATAACCAGTTCTTACGTGTTCTCAACAAAGATGCCAAGATTCACCCCTTGAGTGAATTTCTTGGTATCCATCTCTCGAATGCATAATAATGTGGTTACGACTGGAGACCCAATCATAACCATGTATATAACAGATAAATAGGGTTCAAGGATGCTGGTTCAAAACAAATAATGTCATTCCTTCTCCAGTTAATTAGTACATGCAGCTGAAAAGCATCCTTGACTAATTTCCTCTGCTGATATATGTAGTCATTTTCTTTTCTCAAATAAAAACATAAAACACAAGATGTTCTGTACCCACACATGCACAGTTTACAAGCTATTTGTGAGACAAAATTCTCTGAGCAAATACAAAGAGTGTAGCCCTTCTATTCTCCATGCATTGATGTAAATGCACACTTAAACCCAGTGCACAACACTATACTGATTACAATTTAGAGGAGAGACCGTACAAATCCTCCCTTTTGTTTTTATCAATAGGTTCATGGAACATTTCTCAACTACCTCAATATTAGTAAGCCAGGAACTCTTGTTTAAGCTTTTCATTTGAAGGACAACACTCAGATGTACACAGTTGTCCTTGTCCTGTACTACAACTTCAACAGAATGGTTTAGATGGACAGATACATCTTGCAGGGGATACCACTCTCTGCTCTGGAACAGATTCCCCATCCACATAAAACAAAGTTCAAACCTGTCCATATTCAAGCACAACTTGGATATGTGGATTGGAAACTGAAAATTTACTGCATGACTGGCCTCTGTACTACTAATGGACAGAGGCAGCTCCTAAATGCTTTATCCCATGCATGTGTCACCTTAAATTATCTGTGGTATGATCACAGTTATTCTTATTAGGGGTGATGTATAATTATCGACCGTAGGATGGGTATAGCCAGTCTCTAACCAAATGAGATAGTTTAATTTGAACACAAAAAGGGAAATCGGTTACCCTTAAAATGACTAGCCTAGGACTTGCCTATGAGCCTACAGTGTCAGATCTGGAACATGAGCGCAGCTTCCTGACGTGGAGATAGAACCACATTCTTATTATTTTCCAGTATCAAAGACATGTCTGACACCTTCTCAGCCAATGTCAGTTAGAGCTACAAGAACCATTTTTAAAACCAATATTTCTTTCCAAACAGCAATAGTGAAACGGCATTGAGCTGACATACTTAGAGGTTTTCTGTTTAAAAAAAAATGAGATTCTTATATCCAAAGATATCCTGAAAATACTCCTAAATTTATGAATAGGCTTGTTTCTAAAGCTTATCTCTGTGCTTGTGTTTTTTTTTTCTTGAACATATACTGAGATTTCTTTTTCTGATTTGTAATTGTCCTGTAAAACAGCCCTGGCATTCATGAAGAAAGAAAAAGGACAATAAAAAGGACACGGATGTGTAGCAACAAGTAATACACAAAAAGGACATAAATGTGTAGCAACAACTAATACGTGAAAAGGACACGAATGTGTAGCAACAAGTAATACACAAAAAGGACACGAATGTGTAGCAACAACTAATACGCAAAAAGGACACGAATGTGTAGCAACAAGTAATACACAAAAAGGACACGAATGTGTAGCAACAAGTAATACACAAAAAGGACACAAATGTGTAGCAACAAGTAATACACAAAAAGGACACGAATGTGTAGCAACAAGTAATACACGAAAAGGACACGAATGTGTAGCAAGAATGTGTAGCAACAAGTAATACACGAAAAGGACACGAATGTGTAGCAACAAGTAATACACGAAAAGGACACGAATGTGTAGCAACAACTAATACGCGAAAAGGACACGAATGTGTAGCAACACGTAATACATGAAAAGGACACAAATGTGTAGCAAGAATGTGTAGCAACAAGTAATACACGAAAAGGACACGAATGTGTAGCAACAAGTAATACACGAAAAGGACACGAATGTGTAGCAACAAGTAATACACGAAAAGGACGCGAATGTGTAGCAAGAATGTGTAGCAACAAGTAATACACGAAAAGGACATGAATCTGTAGCAACAAGTAATACACGAAAAGGACACGAATGTGTAGCAACAAGTAATACACAAAAAGGACACGAATGCGTAGCAGCAAGTAATACACGAAAAGGACATGTGTAGCAACAAGTAATACACATCATTTGTCTCACGTTTGCATTAGAACCAGGGACTTTATTGTGCTACTGACAACAGCAGTATATACAAGGTGCAGTAAACACGACACACAAAAAATTACATCTGTCATTTATTTCTATGGGAAAGTTCTCAAGGGGCAGAGAGTATCCGCAGCAGAAAGAGTTCTGGTAAGGTCCCCATCTGCAATGCATGCATAACTCAAACAGAATCAGACAAGCAAGAGAAAAGCTTACATCTTGGAAGTTTGCTTCTGAATACAGTGCCCAAGAACATGTAAATTAGGTCTGAATGAAATAGTGTGAGTAGTGAATGACAGAATGTGATTATATGAGTAACTGGAGAAATGAGGGAGGAGAGAGAGAGAGCGTAAAGGGATTAGAAAGGCAAGCTGGTGAGACATACTATTGCAGCAATGAAGGAGACACTACGTGTGTGTGTGTATCGCAACAAAGGAATACTTAAATGTAGCATCTACACACGCACACACATCCGTGTATATATGTATGGATGAGCATTAATATTTCAGTTTATGTGGACAATTTATTTAAATAAAGTATGATGAAGGAGATAGATATGAAGGCGCTAACTGTGAACAAACCCTGAGCAAAGCTAAATAATTCCTTGGCTTGGCAATAGTCTATGAAGTTAATATACAGAGAAGAACAGTAAGAAACTGGGAAGGCGAGCTGGGGAATAGAATATCAAAGCGAGAGAGAAAACACTGCTGCTAGAGACATGCGAGATTTAAAAACTAAAATCAGTAAAGCACTGTCTGTCATGTGCATGTCATGAAATTAGCTGATTTCGTCTGTGGGTGATGGTTGGCTCGAAGTGTTTCATAATTAATTTTTGACTCTTACTCGTATGATATTTGCATCCACACATATAAGGCTGTTCCTTGCATCAATGCAGTCTATTGTCTCATACATGCTTCTGTGTGCAGCTCAACAGACATTTTTACATTTTACTTATTTTTTTGGTGGATTTAAGAGAAAATGGTACTGTGGAAGATGCAGAGAGAAATGTAGACAAGTGAAAGATGGTATGAGTTACATTATATCACAAAATATGAAATAAAGCAGAAGGTGATATAAGAAAAAATGTGAAAGAGCAGGAACATAAAAAAAAAAGTGAAGTGAGGTGACGATATTTGGAATGATATCTATTTTCATGTTTTTCAGAATAAAACAGCTGCTGATGTCCAAGGAATACATTTGGAAAATGCAATAGTTAAATGAATGTCTTCGATGTCTGTGCTGTAGCGATGATAGACAATGTCTCAGTATTGCAATGCTAGTAGTATCAGGGGATCAGAAGTAAATTCATGAAAGCATTTTCCGAGGTTCATAATATTGGGGGCATGCACTACTGCCCTCCAACTCTAGCAAAATTAAATGTTTGCTGTCATTATAACAGTTACTTTTGCATCTGGTTCGAAAATGTATATACCATGCTGGGTGTGTGCCAGGTTTGTGATGTGCCTATCAAATGTCAAGTTTATCAGGAAACAGAGGTAAAACATTACAATAGATCTAATCCAGTTAATTAAGTTTTGGCAAGTAACTGCATTTGAGCTTTTCCCATAATAGCTGCAAGCACAACAGAAAATTTGGTTGAAAGTTGGAATAGTGGAAATTGCAAAAAAAGAATTTGGTCAGAAAGTTAAAATGAGAAACATAATTTTCAGTTAAGAACAAAACCATGAAAAAAAAGACAAAATGATGACTGTCCACACAGATAAAAAGTTAATTTTATCTGTGTGGACAGTCATCATTTTGTCTTTTTTTCACAGTTTTGTTCTGAAGTTTATTCTGGTTTTCGTGAATTTGGTGTTTTTTACATTAATAATTTTCAGTTAAGTTTCACTTTTTTCGTGTATCACCTTAAACATTGTGGAAACAGTTCATGTACCATAACATTTGTATTATGCTAGCTTTGTATGCACACAACTTGCTTTGGTTAGCCATTACACCTTGTAGCCTCAGGATCTGCTGTGATGTCATACATCATGACATCATAGTAAGCAACATAAGCTGGTATGCTTGCAAGGTTTACACAGTTAGTCCTCGGTTATTGCATAAGTAAATGGAGTTACATACAAAGTTGTTGTCATAAAGGGAAATCTATCCAGATACGCAGATAATAATTTATGTTAATACATTTTATGTGGGAAGTCACATAAGAAAATAATCTAGGAAGCAACACAAGAGTGTCTTGTTAGAGATGCACTGGTATTTTACATTTGTCCTATATATACATACATCAAAATGCATAGTGACATAAAAAAATGTCCGACAATATATTTTCTCTCACATTTTGAGAGAGAGAGAGTTGTAGGCAGGGGAAGAAGAAAGACAGATGCACACAACTGTTCAACTTGCACAACATGGAAGATCTTACCCACTTGTTTCATGCTCATATTCTGAGCCCCAGTCAGTCTTCATTATATGCAGCAAGGAACTTCTGTTAAAATGTACTTCCAACAGATTTCCCATAATTTCTGTTAAGAAAATTTCTAGAGAAAAAGGTAGCAACATAAATAAAAACCCGTTCTCATGTCATTTAAAAAGCATTACTGAATTTTAAAACACCACTTGTAATTCCTCTTTAAAGTTAACATCTGCATAGCAAAGCATTTTCTCATCTTGGGAGTTCTGCTTGAAGACACTCATTTAGGATTTGCACGTAATAAAGTATGGTTTCCTCTTGGATTTCTTTTTGAAAAACACTCGTGATCAGAATACTTTAGGAACTGACTGCAGGTAATTAACCCCTTCTCTTCAAACAGGTGAACTGAGCTGATTGAACTCAGCTTCTCCATTACTGCATTTTGGTCTTTTCTTTCCTGTCCATTTCCAAAGGTCAGTTTACAGACTGTTACCACCGTAGAACCATGGCACTGCTGCTCAAACACTTGAGCTGTTACTGGAAGTGGCAGTTCTGTAAAATACTCTTACAGTGTGTTCTAAATTGTTTGGTCCATAACTGAAACTTCTAGAATCCTGCAGAATTTGAGATGGGCATTGTGCAACATTAGCAGCTAACCAAGCGATAATGCTTTGCCCTTCCAAGTTTTGTTTTCAAGTCAAAATGTTTGGAGTAAATGGTGTTATTTTTTCTAGAGATATGTCTGTCTCACATTCCCCATGGACAATGACTGGCAAGATGGATGGGTGGTTGGGAGAGGTTTGAGAGATCTGGGACACCTTGTCAAACGTCAGATCGTTGTCCTCTTCATCGTCCTGCTGTATGACGGCATGGGGCAGTAAATGGGGGTAGCTGAGGGTCAGAACATCCTTCTGGTATGTTGTGTCATGGTGGTAAGAGACAAGCTCATTACTTAGGTTTACTGTCTCCACAGTAGTGCTGGGGCAAAGTCGGGCACATCCTAGAATGGTGGCAAAAGCCTTTCTGAAGTCTGCATTGAAAGCATAAATTATGGGATTTAGCGAAGAATTTGCCCAGCCAAACCACACAAAAATGCTAAAGGTCGTTTCACTCACACAGGGCAGCTGGCCAGGTTCCTGAAGGGTGCTGTCACAGAAAGGAACCAAGCAGTTTAGGACAAAGAATGGAAGCCAACAAAAAACAAAAACACCCATAATGATGGAGAGGGTCTTCAACACCTTGGTCTCCTTTTTGAAAGATGTTTTCAAGGAAGCTTCATGTGGACAGTCATCAGTACCTTGACAGTTTTGTGCATGCTCTACAGCCCTCTCGAGTGAGGATATCCTTCGGATTTGCTTTTGAGCAATTCTATAGATCCGTGTGTATGTCACAATCATGATAGCCACAGGAATGTAGAAGCTAATGAAAGAAGATGAGATTGCATAGGTGCGATTGAGGCTAGAATCACAGTTCTCATTCAAGGACTGGTTAAAGACTATATCAGGATGCTCCATTGTCAGAAATGAGTCAGCTTTGTGCCAGTTCAGCTGGACTGGGATGAATGATATTAAGATTGACAGAAGCCATGCTACCCCAATCATGACAAAGGCAACCCTCTGAGTCATCTTCCTCTCATATCTGAAAGGGCTTGCAATAGCCCAGTACCTGTCCACACTGATAATACACAAGTTGAGAATTGAAGCAGTAGAGCACATGATATCAAAAGCCACCCATATGTCACAGAAATCACCAAATGGCCAGAATCCAGCCACTTCTGTAATAGCCCTCCAGGGCATAACCAAAACAGCAACAAACAAATCAGACACAGCAAGTGAAATGACAAAAAAGTTTGTGACCTTGGACCGAAGATGCCTGAACTTAATAACTGCTGCACACACAAGTGTGTTCCCCAGCAGTGTGGAGAGGATGAGAAGAAATAGTAGGCAACCTGTCACCACACGCAAAGTGAGTTTTGATGGTTTCTCATCCTCATGTTGGCTATCAGGTCCAGTGACATTAACCATGCCCTCACCAGTCCAGAAATCCCAGATGGTGACCTCCTTTGCCAAGTTCACATGCCTGCCATCCATCAGTGACTTGAACACGCATCAAAGGTTTTAGCAATGCATCCAATAAAATAAAGCACAAAGTAAAAAGACTGTTCATCCATCCAGATGTATATGTATTTGGTTTGCCAGTTAGTCTCATTTTGATCTCTGTTACAAGAGATCCAGAAACCAAGTTGTTACTGGTACACCAGTAGAATTAGCACTCAGATCATACAGAGGAACCAGCAAAGCAGGTATATGTACAGTCCAGAAGTTCTGTGTTTTATCTGACAGTCTCAGGCTTTCTCTTCACTGCTGGTATAATAAAAATAAAATCCCTTCTGTCTGTTCAACTTCATATCCATCAGGCAGGAATCTTCACAGACTGAAGATCAGCAACACTGAATTACAGCTGCAGGTGTGTTGCAGCTGGTTCTACTGAGAAAGTTTTCTTCCTGGTTGGGGTTGGACACCTGCTTGAGTCTGGGACACTTTATCTTGACGTATCATTGTCTGCTGTCTATGCCACTGTAACATCAGCACCAAAAGTCTGGACGGTATCCTGTTTGAAGTGTCTGCCAATCCCCAATTACAGAATCAAGAAATGCTGTTTCTTAATTTAACATCCACATGATAAAGGACAGTATAACACACTAGATCATTCCTTATGGACGTCCATGCATCTGCTGTAGATCACCAGTTATTAATACACTATGTGCAGCTTACATCCGAGCCTTGTCACTTTGCAAAGCTAGTGGTTCCAGCACAGAGGATCAACTGCCTTGTCGATGACAAGTTGTCAGTCTCTTCACAAGGCAGCTTTTACAGAAATCTGTTCTTTTAACTCAGACAATCCACAGCAGCTACGAGAGAGCTCCACCCCTTATGCAATGAATACTTAACTGAGTTTCCTCAGTTGGTCTAACAAAACATGAAGCAACGTGTGCTGAATCAGACACAAATGTTCGTATCTCAGCAATGACCAGAGCTAATCTAGAACAGTAAAAGGCAAACCTGTTCAGCACAAGATTAATTTTCTAACAGTAGTTTAAACAGCTTGGACAGTAAGTAATGTTGCCTCAGATAACACTTGATTATTTTCAAAATAATAAATGGTTTGTTTACCTGATTCCAAATACATATACATTTTCATGAACACATAAAAGGCATGTGACAGTGATCAGAACAGAAAAGCCTTTCAAAAGGCAGCATGAAAGCACATTGTAGTAATTCATTTTTTAATATTTTCAGGTCAAGAATTTCTCAACAGTAATACTTTTCTGAATGAATAAAAAAGTAAAACATTGTGATGAAATATGATTTAAATGAACATCTGATCTACTATCAACTAAAAGAAGCTAATGTTATTCGTGCCCAAATTTAGTTCATTAATATGAAAAAAACTCAGTTTATTCACACCTTTTTGGTCAGTCAAAGCTCTCCTTTGGAAAAGTAGATAGTATTATAACTCGATTGTGGATGAAATTCCAGTTACATTTTTTTAGCCTGTACTTGTTTTTAATAAGTGCTGACACTTTTGATAATCGTTTATATCTATACTGTTAAGTGCTAACTACTCTTTGGCATACAAATGTAATGACTTGCATTTGTGCTAACCTTTTTATATGACTAATGTTTTTGATTTCAGAGTAAATGTGCATTTCTTGATTATTTATATATATTTGCATACATGTATTTGTCGTACTGTCGTACTCTGTTATTACTTCAGAGAGATTCTGCTTTTTTATATGTAGTTTCTTGATGTCTTTGCCCTCTGTGTCCTGCAGTGCCTGAAAATGGACTCGTGTATGTGCACTGCATATACCCAGAATCTAAGAATAAATATAAATAAAGAATGTGTACGTATTCATTTTTTTCCTCCTTTTTTGTGTACTTATTCATTTTTGGTAACAGGTAGATGAGCTAGAACAAGATGGTCCTTTTGTCAGCTGTAACCCAGGCAAGCAGAGAGGATTACAGCTCAGAATTTTTTAAAGAATGCTTTAAATGCATTATATATAAATATGCTCTAAATTCATTGTGTGTTTTGTGTGTGTGTGTGTAATATATATATATATATATATATATATATATATATATATATATATATATATATATACACACACACACACACACACACACACACACACACATGTATATGGATCTACTTCTAAAGCTCGAAGTTTTGAAATTTTTAACTTCAAATGACCGAGACCAGAAGATCAAAGTTTTGAAACTTTGAAAATGAAATGAAAAATAAAACAAAAAAATTTTCTGTTTTTGCAAGGGGCAAGTTCCCCTGCACCCCCTAGACCTCCTGCTAAATAAATATACCAACTCCGATATTGCACTACAGTTGAGGAAAACTGTAAATATGCCATTCTGCACTGTACATCAATCTCCATTCAAAACATTCGAAGTTTCAAAACTTCAGTCTTATGGTCTCGGCCATTTGAAGTTCGAAGTTTTGAAACTTCGAGCTTCTGAAGGGGATCCACATATATGATACGGGTCTATATTAGATGAACGAAAGTTCATCTTAGCGAACGCTCACATGAGAGAATATCCAGGTACTCAAGACTGCAATTGTGGGGGGCTGAGCCCCCCACACTAAATATATATTCCAACTCCGGGATCACACTACAGTGAGAAAAGGGCAAATATCTCCATCTTTACTGTACCACGATCTCACAATTTAGGTTTCGAGTTCCGCAATATTCACTCATGTGAGCGTTCGTTAAGATGAACTTTTGTTCATCTAATATAGACCCTATCATACAACTAATTTAATGCTATAGCAGGTGCAGTTGTGTCAGTATTCTAAAAGGTACAGTTATACAATGGAGCCTTTATAAACACCGAAAATATTTTCACCGAGTACTTTCACCTTTCTCCTCCAGCTTCTGTGGTAGGCTTCCTCCCCGGAAACTCATCCCTGTAAGGTTATACACCCACTAAATTAGAAGTATTGATTACATTGTGAGTGTCAAAACATTTTGTATTAATAATATTAAAAAATGCATTTGTATTTTGTATGTATATAATTTCAAGGAGTTGTTTCATATTGTGAGAAATATTGTTTTTTTGTTTGGTTGTACAAGGGGCATCTGTCACAATCAGTTAGAAACCTGTTTTGTAATTTAACAAAGAACAGCGTTAAAAATTCATTACAAACTTTTGTGATCTTCCTAATGGAGTAAAGAAGGAAGGCTAAGGAATCGCTGCTCCACAAGAGATCTTCAACCAGTTTGTGTTGTAATACTTATATATGGGTCCTGTTTTTCTCTCTAGGTCCAGGATAGGAGTATGAGGATACAACACTGGAATGTAAATGAGTTAACTGAGGCATGTTTTTGCTCAGATGAAACAATAGTTTACCACAAATTATTTGTCTACAGGAAATCTACCTCACACAGAGTCAACATCAGAAGGAAGTCAAGCTGGGTAAAAGAAGAAAAACTTTTTTTTTCTTCAGAGAACGGTGAGTAACGGGATGTGACACTGTCAGATTAGTTAAGAAAGATGTCTCTCTTGTTAGTATTGTCCATAACATTGATTTGTAGTGGTTAAACTCAACTTAATCTGAAATGTTTTGACCTTGACAGTGTCTATAATCTTTCACGGGTTAGAATGCAGGGTGCAAAAACAACTCTAGGTGATATAACAGCATTCCAGGAAGGCCTAGCAATGTTGTAGGGGAGTAGAAACAGGGTCACCAGTAGCAAAACTTTATAGACTAAGCCAAGATTTTTCAGGATCCCCAGTGTAAGCAGAAATTTGGCTGTGTATTACAAAATGATGGTGCTAGCACACTGGGAATTACAGTGCTGTAGATATACCTGTTACTCTTACATTCAAAAGATCTATTCCGGGATAGGTAAAGGTATTGTCTTGGCAGAGAATGTATACATGATAGGGGAACTTACTACTTATCAAATAGTAATTTCGGTCCATACCCCACAGGATTTAAAACTAGTTAAAAATAATTCCACTTTATGTAGTTAATTGTTTGTTTGTTAACTGGGCTAGAGTGCTGATCCAAGCTCAGCTTGAGAAAATAACTTTACAAACTATGGCAGTAGTATCCAAATACCATTAGGGAAACACGCATTGAATGAAAGAAATGCATGTAATTAGCATTAAATATAAGGAATATTTACACAGTGATATATCCTATGCAATGATTTCACTATCATAGACTGCAGAAGATGTCTACAAGATTTGCTAACAGTGGAGGCATAAATTTATCATACTAGTATGAATGCAGTGTTGGAGATATTGTCTACCCTGGGTACATAAAGTAATAAAGAAATAATCATTTGTAGAAACCTGATGAGTAGTTTAAGGCAAAGAAGCTTGAAGTTAAACAGAAGTATCAAATCTGTGCATCAGTTTTCAAGTACATTGACCATAAGCTGACTTCTATTAATCTTAAATCAGATCACTATAAGGTCTGAGGAACTGTGGATATGCCAAAGGCTCAAGACAGATCATATCTTATGCACCTTCTTAATATGGCAGAGTATGTTCCAAGTCCAATCCCATCTTACCATTTGTAATAGCACCTCTCACCATGGCATTACTTGGTTTTGATCAGCAGAGCAAGATAAATACTCTAAAATGCTTAAACAGTTAGTTAATGAAGCTCCTACACTGAAATTCTATGACGTGACACAACTTATTTTTCTACAAGTAAATGCAAGTCCACAAGTGCTTGATACAGTTCTGTTGCAAGAAAATACACTGACAACTTTAGCACTAACATATTCTTGAACATGTTATGTTCAGATTAAAATGGAAATGGTGATAAATCCTACTCTATGTACTGTAAAGTAATCATAGTGGAATCGGACCAAAAGCCACCTCAAAACACATTTAATAAATTTCTCCACAAAGCTCTAGCAAGACTGGAAAGGACATTATTGTCTTTGAAAAAATATAATCTGCAAGTTCATTACAAGTCATACAATTAGCAGTGCATACCTACAAGAATATAAAGAGGATTTCATAGAGAAACATCTAAAAGTGCACTAGACTCTTTCTCTACTACATATGCCTGCTGAGATGCAGATAGTTAAAGAGAAGATTCTCATCTTCACTTGTTATGAAATGCAGTAATAAATGGTTGGCTAGATCATGCTAAATTACAACGGCCAACTATTTATGCTTGCCTTCCTTATCAAGATGAGCTTTCATGTGTGCAATGTTTGCTTAAAAGTGACAGAGACATTATTCCAGCTCATTCACATGAGGCTATGATGAATAAAATATACTAGTCATATTTAGGAATCCCTAATGGTAAAGAAAGGCCTTGCTGTACACTTTATTGGCATAAAATGTCTCAAATATAGAATAAAATGATGTAGAGATGCGATTCTATAATTTCTTCAGAAAATAAAAGGCATAAATATTACCTTGTGCAATTTCATAACTTTCTTGGACAAAAGTGGAAATAGATTTGATACAGTTCCAAGCTTCACATTATCTCCTATGTAAATAGTAGTATTCCAAGTTTCCAGAAGTTTTAAAGGGATGTAGAGAGACATATAAAAGAGACAATGCTTTTGTTGTCACAGTACTGAAGTCACTTTTCTCCAGGCATGCTACTCCTGATAAAGTGATATTAGACAAAGGTCCTCAATTTATAAGCTAATAGATCTGTAGTTTTTTTTTTAAACAACCCCAGATCCTAGGTAGGTACAGAGAAATGGACAAGTGGAGTGAATGTTCCAGGCTGTAACACATCCCACTAACAATGTGGCAATTCAGAGAATTAGGAATGTTAGCTGTTCTAAAGTTTAAAAATGTTACCACAGTCCATTTGCTTATCACTGATGGGTAGACATCTAAGAGAAATGCAATTCATTTATTGAAGGAACATTAGTATTAACGCAAGTTCTATTGTTTATGGACATCAAAACATTGTTCTATGTTGTAAATAGGCAAAAGAATTAGGGTCACTCTTGACCAAATTCTACATTCTTTTGGTCTTTCACAGAAAGCTAATGTGGTTAGTATCATGAATGGTCAAAGAGCAGTCTAGATAAAACAAGTCATTTATCTATGCGATCACGGTAAAAAAAAAAAAAAAAAAAAAACATTATCACCTCCTTAGAATGAAAATGTGTCCGATATGTTAATTCAACATGAAGATTTCCCATTTCAAGAAATAAGTGAAAGTGCCAAATATGAATGTTTCTAGTCCTAATATTTTAAAAAATATCAGTATTCAAGTACCTGTGCAATCTTCTATAATAAATATTAAAGATATAGAGGACTGATAAAAGAAACTGTTTGATAACTTTATTAAATAATTAAACTGATGTAATATGTCATGATGGCATGTATTCGTGAATATCACATGACACGTAGTACAGCGATATGCAGAATATATATAGTGATCTCACTGTGATGCTATATATGTGATCACCCCTTTTGAAACTAATCACTGAAATCAGCAAACAACTCAGGAGCTTAATAAAATAGACCAAAGCAAGCCTGAGGCTAAAATAGCTACCCAAGCCAAACGTAGTCACAGGGTATTTTTTTATGTTTGTAATCTCAAAATCACGACACAGTCATGCCCTAAGCTGATTGTGAACAATGTTATCTGCACTGAAGCTGAAGATATAGCTAACTTACTGGCTGATAAATTTAACTCTCGCCTTATCCCTCTCTCCCCTCATCTGTCCCCGAAGATATGCCACAAAATGGATCACTTCCAGCTATCACACAAGACCAAGTCCTAAAAGTGCTATCAAAAACTAAAAATACTGTATCAATGGGTCAAGACAATATATCTGGATGCATCTTAAATGGCATTAGGCACAATTTAGCAACACCCTAACAGCATTGTTGGATTTCAGCCTCTATACAGGTTTAGTACTAAACAAATTCCCCTGCATAAGAGAGTACCTTTCACCGACCCAGGTAACTACAGACCCATAAATCTGACCAGCCTCGTATGTAAAGCCATGAAAGGACTTCTTATGGAATTAATCAATCAGTACATAGGGAACCTCCAAACACTGGCGCCTTCTCAGTTCATATTCATCAAGGGCAGGTCATGCTTTCTCAACCTGGTGGATTTTTCTAAAAAGGTTGCCAAAACAATGGATGAAGGCAAAAAGGTACACATTACATATCTTGACACAGCCAAAGCTTTTGACACAATTCACCACTCAGACATAGTAGAAAAGTTAAATAAACTGGGAATAAACCCCTATGTCATCTGCTGGATTGCTGGCTCACTGGATGCAGATAATCAAAATAGGAGAAGTTACCTCCACAAAGAGATCAATCACTATTGGACCTCTTCTGTTTGGTATCTACTTTTCTGAAGTAAAAGCCAATACCAAAGGTCTCTGTCTGACTAAATTTGCAGATGAATGCAAGTTAAAAACAGTCATTGAATCCTCAAATGACTTAGCCATCCTGCAGGAAGGTTTGTCTCAAATAACTGGTATCAGAATCATGGTCTGAAACTAAATGCCAAAAAATGCATCGTTTCCTTTGAGAAGTTATCTACTCCAGGGAACTACCACATTGACAATACGCCCCTTAAGAGTTGATCCAGTTAACTGAGATTTAGAAACTTACGTAAACAATAACCTAAATTTTCACCAACATGTCTCTGTTGTTGTAAGAAAGTCCTTTTGTATTGCAGAGCTTATAAACAGGGATTGTGTCTAGATCTAGGGATGTCATTGTCCCCCTTTACTCAGCCCTCATTAGTAAAATCATTGAATATAATGCCCCTTTGGCATATATCTGAACAGATTCATGCAACACCTGGAATGTCCACAGAAATACCTTACTAAAAGGATACAAGGCCTAGCCGACATGTCCTATATGGACCAACTCAAAGCCCTGTCACTATACTCAGTATCCTACAGACTTATAAGAGCTGACTTGTGTCTGACATGCAAGGAATCCTCCAACTCATTATTGATGGATTTACTGTACATCAAGTCAAATGGCATCAGAAATACTCTGTCTAGGGATCCAAACCTCTTCTGCAACATCAACAAAACAGTTTGAAGGGGCAGATATATTTTACACAGGATACTACTGCTGTGGAATAGAGTTCTCATCCACATAAAACAAAGTTCATCACTGTCCATTTTCAAGTATAATTTAGATCTGTGGATGGGAAGTAGAAAATTTACTCCAGGACTGACCCCTGTACTACTAATGGACAGATGCAGCTCCTAAATGCTTTATCCCATGCATGGGTCTCCTCCGATTATCTATAGTATGATCCCAGTTATTCTCATTGGGGTGATGTATAATTATCAACCATGGAATGGGTAAAGCCAGTCTATAACCAAATGGGATAGGTTATTTCGAACACAAAATGGGAAACTGGCTAGGCTTAAAATAGCCCCATAAAGGCAACTAGCCTACTAACCTATGAACCTATCAGCCTATAAAACTATATTCATTTTTTCATGTGTTTAATAATGTCTGCTAAGTTAATAATTTTTACAATTTCTTATATTGTATTTTCTTTAATAATGTCACAAGTATGTCCTATTTTGTACTATACCCTTTAGGACCACACTATACCTAAAAAGTGTATCAACCCAGTAAGAACGGTTAAATATATGTAAGTACTGCATGTAGTATTTTTCTGTAGGTGGCGCCATATAAAGTAAGGGGGGATGCCACATTTGTAGACTTGTAGGTAAACTAAGTACCAAAGTATCCTTAAATGGGTCTTGCCAATAAGTTGATCAGTGTATCATGTGAATCTCTAATTTAAGCAGTTCAATAAAGATGCTTGGTGACTGCACATTGTCTTACACTACTTTTCTTAACTATATGTGCACTTATTTTGTGCATATATATGATAAAGGATAAATGCAGATAGTAGCTATGTATATATAGCATTCTGTATGGCTAAATAACATACATTAAGATAATTTATCTGATTTTGACTTCCTGCAAGACTTGTGCTTGAAATAAAAAACATTTCTCGCATCTTATTCTTCCAGATAATGCATAGCCATCCATCTGCAACCCCTTTTTTCCCATTTTTGCACATGGGGTCAGGGTGTCACTTCAACAGTGGCAATCATCTAAAGCCAAGGATCACATTGCCAGGTGGCTAGCTGTGATGCATTTCTTCGATACCACAAACATGCAGACACACCCACAGGTATGGCCAATTAAGAGTGTTCAACTACTGCATATCTTTGAAGTGTGGAAGAAAACCAGAGTACCCGGAGAAAACTCATGTAACACATGGAGGATATGCAGACTCTACAAAAAAGGCACCCTCAGCAGGGAATCGAACCAAAGAACTTCTTAACTTCTTTCTGTGAAAACAGTATCTGTGCTACCTGAGGGGGGAAAAAATATATATATATATATATATATATATATATATATATATATATATATATATATATATATATATATATATATACAAGCCCTTCTGTGTTGGAGGGAAGCCTTCTAGCTTAGTTTTTTTGGAGGGAAGCCTTCTAGCTTAGTTTTTTTTCTAATAACTAGCCAGTTTTCTAGTTTCAGCACTCAAATCTGTTTCTTTGATCTCAGCACTTGTTCAAAACTCATTGTAAGCACTACATAAGCTGCAAATTACTACAGCACTCAACTTTCCTCACTTGTCTAGTGCCAAACAATTTTTAGTACTTAATAAATAAGCACTTATCCAGGCATGTCTAAGGGTCAGCTCCCAGTGATTTCTCCTGTCTACCTGATGAATCTGGGCATCTTGGGGCAATGCAGCAATTGCCTCATGTACACAGACAACCCTCTCCTCCTACCACCCAACACTACAACCTGTGAGAGATGCACTTATATAGCCAAACTGGAAGCAAAGCTCTCTTCACCCAAGACTGGACTAGACAGTCAAGAGGAGAAGGTAAACACTTGCACCGCACCACACTCATCACATAGTCCCTCAAAACCTACACCACCAAAACACACACATAGAAACACAAAACACACACCTACATTCACGGAGGCTCTCAATAAAAACCTGCCCAAGCATCAGGGACATCCAAAGCATAAATGCAAGCAAACTCCACCCCCAACACAACCCAAATGACACATAGCCCACAAACTCAGTGTGCCACTCAACCACAGCCCATAAGGCATAACAACGTACCCAACACTCTAGTCATAGGTGACTCTATAGTCAGGCACACTGATGTTCCACTCACTAGACTAAACAAGGAGAAAGTTACTGTCAGCTGCCTGTCAGGTGCCAGGATCCACCACATAACGCATGCACTCAGGTCACTCCACAATAAGTACAAATATGACACTGTCATTGTCCATGTTGGTGTGAATGACCTGAGACGTACCTCCCTGGACTACATGAAAAGAGACATGGAGGAGCTCTCTGATCTTGTATCCCAGGCAGATATGACCCTAACCCTGAGTAGCATCCTGCCATCACCCAGAATGATATCACAGTACAAGGACAAAATGATTGACTTCAACAATTGGCTAAGCTTCTGGTGTCATTCTAAGGGGATCTAGTATTTGTCTGCCTGGGACGACATGATTGACAGTCCACGATGCTTTGCCAGGGATGGCCTGCACCTGTTGCCCTTAGGATTCTGGATACTGGCTAAGACTCTTGCAACCCCTATAGTGCCTTTTTTAGGCAAGGTTCAAATGACAAATTCACCACTGTAACAGGTACAAGCAAGCAAAATCTGAGGGTAATGCTACTCAATGCTAGAAGTCTAAACCTCAAAATGCACTCACTCGAGGCACTCCTTAAAATGGAGAACATTGACATCTGTGCAGTGACAGTGACCTGGTTCAAAGCTCCAGAGAGCACCCCTGCATTACCAGGCTTCAATTCATACCACACCTTTCGGCCACCTAACCCAGGAAGAAGCACTAAAGGCGGAGGCGTATCCATATTCATTAAGGATATCCACACCTCCAGGCTAGTTGCACAGCATAATGCATCCGAGATTATCCAAGTGCAACTAACTCTGGGCAAGACCGCAATCCAAATTGTAGCTTGCTACAGACCCCCCACCATGCCCCAGGATTCACACTCCTCATTTCTTGATACACTGGAAAGTATTAGGGTACAACCTAACACCCTAATAATGGGCGATTTCAACTACCCCACCATTAACTGGGAAAACTACTCATGTACCAACTCTTTTGCTCAACGTTTTCTAGAATTCATAAATTCCAACACCTTGGATCAGCTTATTCACACTCCCACCAGGGGCAGCAATATCCTAGACCTGGTCATTACCAACATGGGAAACCGGTGTTCCACACCAGAGGTCAATTCCTCGTTGGTCAGATCCGACCACAAGCTAATCAGCCTAGACATCCGCATCCCACCCCCAGCCCCAATTAGGGAAACCATTGTAAAAAAACTTCCCAAAAGCCAACTTCACACTTCTTAAGACAGAAGTGGCAAACTTCATGACACCCATGCAGACGGACAATAGAGGTATGACTGCCGAATCCTACACAAATGCACTTTATAAGCACTTACACGAGTGTATGGATCATGCTATCCCTAATAGAACCAAGATGTTATCCTCTAAAAAAAAAAAAAGGAAGCCAATCTGGTGGACCTCTGCCATAAACAAACTCTACAACAGAAGAAAGAAACTGTTGCAAAAAAGAGTAAAATCCCATGACGGGAGGCACTCCCTGGTCAACCTCAGTAAGAAGCTGAGATCCCTCATAAAATCCTGCAAAGCTAGTTATGAAAACAAAATTGCCACTGACTCTAAAGACAACCACAAAGCATTCTATAGCTATGTCAAGAATCTAAATGGAAACACTCAGATCTGCTCTGAGTTACAGCATAATGGCACTAAATATACAGAACCAACTGATATTGCCAACATCCTAGCAGATAGGTTCAGTGCTAACTTTACCCCCCTCTCACCCCCTAGAGGGCCCATCTCTATACCTGAAGAATGCAAAGTTCCTATAATCACGGCTGCACAGGTAAAAAACACACTCTCCAAAGCCAAGAACACAGCATCCATGGGACCTGACAATATCCCAGGCTGCGTTCTACACGAACTACAGAATGAACTGGCACCCTACCTAAGTACCATGTTCAATCATAGCCTCACCTCAGGCTTTGTACCCACTGAATGGCGCACTGTGACAGTTATCCCACTCCACAAAGTGGGAGCCATGACGGACCCTGGGAACTACCGCCCCATTAGCCTGACGAGCCTGGTCTGCAAGGCCATGGAACGTATCATCATGGAACTCATAAACAAAGACATTGGTAATGTCCAAACTCTGGACCCTACACAGTTTGGATTTGTAAAAGGCAGATCATGTCTCCTAAACCTGATCGACTTCTTTGAAGCAGTCACCAAAGCCATAGATCAGGGTAAAATGGTTCACACAGCTTATCTAGATCTCGCCAAGGCTTTCGACACCATCCCCCACTCTGGAATTATAGATAAGCTCACTAAACTAGGTATAAATCCCTATGTCACAAGATGGGTTGCCAACTGGCTCACGGACAGAACCCACACTGTTTAAGTAGCGGATTCCAAATCCGACATCAGACCAGTGACAAGTGGAGTACCACAGGGTTTAGTCCTGGGTCCTCTCCTGTTTGGTATCTACTTCTCTGAAGTGCAGGCCAACACAGAAGGTCTTTGGCTAACAAAGTTTGCAGATGACTGCAAACTAGGAGCCATAATCGAAACTCCTAACGATGTGGACAAACTAAAAAGGGCCTCAATGAGACAGATACCTGGTGTCAAAGCCATGGCCTGAAGCTCAGTGCCAAAAAGTGCATTCTCATCCCCTTTGGTAAAAACTCTGTACCCATGAACTACCACATAGCTGGTAGTCTACTTAATGCCGAAAATGTGATGAGACCTTGGGACACAGGTGGACAGTAGTCTCTCCTTTGATAATCACATCGCCACGGTGGTCAGGAAATCCTTCTACGTGGCTCATCTCATCATAAAAGGATTCTCATCCAGAAAAAAAGAAGTCATTGTTCCCCTCTACTCATCACTCATTAGACCCATTATAGAGTACAACGCCCCTTTTGGTATGTACCTCACAAGACATCTACAACAACTGGAAAGACCACAGAAATACCTCACAAAGAGGATTACTGGCCTCAAACATATGCCCTATGCAGACCGTCTCAAAAAACTACAGCTTTACTCCATCGCATATCGCCTACTCAGGGGCGATCTCTGCCTAACATACAAAGCTATGTCAAACCCAGAGCTGTTGGACATGCTCCACTTAAAGAAATCCCAATCCCTCCAAACTACACGCTCTAGGGACCTTAACCTTGTCACCACAATAAACAGAACATGCTGGAGGGATAGATTCCTGTCCCAGAGACTTCCCATACTCTGGAACGGACTACCTATCTATGTCAAACGGAGCTCCTTAATCCTTGATGATTGGATGGGAAATGGGAAATTCACCCCGGGGATCACTTCTGTGGCTCTGCTCGACAGGGGCACAGGAAAATAATTTTCTTGGGTGGCGAAAGCCAGGATACATTTTTTGGCTAGGCTTTTATGGGCCCTAGCGCCGATAGCCTAGTATCTACCTATGAACCTATATATAGGTTCCCTTCAGAAGCTTGAAATACTGAAATGTCGAATTTCAGTATCTCGAGCCTAATAAGCCAAATCCACATAATAGCAAAAGTTTTAGAAGCACAAAATTCAAAACCTCGAATACCGGAGGTTTTGAATTTCATGGTTCTAAACTTCCACTGTGGTCATGTATTCTGGTAAGTGTGTGTGTGTTAAGGGGTTTGGGTAGGGGCTGTGGTGTGTGCCAGTGGGTTTTGTTGCTGCGATGTGTGTATGCGAGGAGAATGTAGCTTGTGTGGTGATGTTTTGTGTGTGTTTGTATGTAGTGCGACCTCGAAGTGAGAATATTTAAGTAGGGGGGTTTAGGGGCTGCAGGGGGGCTTGCCCCCTTGCTTTCATGTAGTAGAAAGATTTTGTGTGTGTGTTGTAGTACCACGAAATTCAAAACCTCGGGTATTCAAGGTTTTGAATCTCGTGGTTTTCAGTTTTCGTTGTGTGGATTGGGATTCTTAGGCTTGAGATACTGAAATTCAAGATTTCAGTATTTCGCACTTCCGAAGTGAATCCATATATATATATATATGGATATATATATATATATATATATATATATATATATATATATGGGTCTACTTCATTTCATGGAAAGCTCATTTCACTGAAATTCAAATCAGTGGGACCACTTCACTGAAAGCTAACTTCACCGAAAACTCATCTGACTGAAACTCACTTGAAAGTTATATATGGCCTTTTCCCCACTGTAGTGCGATTCTGGAGTTAGTATATATATATATATATATATATATCTATATAATAAGGGGGGCATAGCCCCTCACATATTATAAACATTTTAAACTATACACATGGATACTTACAAGTTCAATGAATAACTGTTTCCAGAAGACCATATATAACTAAAGTATGTGGGGGGCTTTGCCCCCCACACCCCCCCTTATTATATATACTAACTCCAGTATCGCACTACAGTGGGGAAAAGGCCATATATAACTTTCAGTGAAACGAGTTTCAGTCAGATGGGTTTTCAGTGAAGTGTGCTTTCAGTGAACTGATCCCAGTGATTTCATTTTCAGTGAAATGAGCTTTCTATGAAATGAAGTAGACCCATATATATATATATATATATATATATATATATATATATATATATATATATATATATATTTACTATCAAAATGTGGAATGGCACTTATGCAAAACTGGGATGATCCAATGCGTGTTTCCCAGTTTCCACAATGCTGATCTGGAAATGTTCGAATCCACATTAGTTAGTGTACATTCACTAATATGAGACTGATGTTCTGACTGAAGATTGTACTACAGTGGGGATTGGGAAATTTACCCTTTTCCTTACTGTAGTGCAACCTCTGAGTTGTTATATATAATATGCAGAGGGGCTTGCCCCCCTGCAAAACCGTAAAAACGTGCTTTATACTTACAATTTCGATGGTAGCTTCAACACAACAGCTCGAGGGTTTGATGTGATGTCATATTTCAAATAATTTCAAATGTGGACATCGAGGTGATGATTTCTGACATCCTGTTAGAGACATTACCAAATTCGACAAGGATATTCAACAAAATGATTAGAATTTGTTGTTAATTTCAACATTTTGATAGTAAACTATATATATCTATATAAATTATATGTGCTTGCAGATGCCCATAATACCAAATTTTAGTAATTTACCAAAAATAATAGATATCTACAGAAAACAAGGGAATTGTCTGTATGATAACTACAGATATCTGCCATTATCAGTAGGCTCATTATCATCCCACATGAAAACTTTAATGCCTTTGGGTACCCAACTTACAGCTGTTTTTTTTTTTTCATTTGGAGAAATAGGAAAGATTGAAAGTTAATTGGGATAAAGTGCTTCCTCCTTTGTTATAACCCTCAACTTTTCCAGTAACTGTGCCTCTATTTATGTTGCATTATGGGACGTACTACCTTAACTCTGAAGATGCCTACCTTGAAAATGAGATTGGAGAAAACTAGCTTTCTAGAACAGCTAAATTCTGCTTGTACTGTAAAACGAAACTAGAACAAATCATTGGTCAGCCTTAACATGTTATGTTTTTGGTGCAATAAAACTGGGGGGACTTTAGTAGGAAAACCGTGATCAGTGCAGCTTAGAAGTTAATCTGAATTGTTTAGACAGTCTATTGGTATAGATTCTTGTATAATGCTGAGGTAACAGAACTCTTCTGTCGCTCGTCTGGATAAAACAGACAAGTGGTTGTGGGTTCGGTTCAAGCAGTTTTATTACACACAAACCCATCAGGAATGAGGCTTTGTAACTCAAACTTAAATAAACTTATAAACGGACTGAATACCACACTCATACATGTTAACACTCTGGCTGTTCTTTCAAAATGGCACTGCTGCCTGCATGTGTTCACTATTTATATGCATGTGCTTACGTCTGGAAATGCTTCTTAAAGGTACATACACACGCTCTGTTCTACATCCTCCCTCTTTGAGAATGAGATCATATACTAAGTGACAGTATTCAATGACATGCACTTTACAGAAATGATCTTTTCACATGCATTTATACAGAACTAATTCTCTGTCATGTAATCATACAAAATTAGACACATATAAAACAATTGTGTTAAATTTGCTGTGTATTTTACACTAGATCTAGAAATACGACCTGATCATGTAACATAAAATTCAGAACTGGATCTAGCAAAGGGGGCTGTCTTCAAGGAATGTTCAACTTTGGGGACAACTGGGATATCATCAGGAACGGGAATGGATATTAAGACATGTTCTTCGATATGAACATTGTTAGGGTTGCTCTGAGATCTAGAGTCTGTATCACAGGTACGATGCTGCAATATCATTTCTGATACAGGGAGAAGATTCCTGCAGTTTCTCCTGTATTCTGTACCCTCAGATTCCACTAGGTAGTATCGTGGCTCGGCACATATACCTCTCAGTTTACCAATTCGATCAAAGCCTTAAAAAGTTTGGCTTTCATTGCTTTGCTTTAGCATTAGGCACCAACAAACTAGAACTGATAGGCAATGTTGTTCTGGTTTGCTTAAATAGAAGTCTCTGAGCAGGTGAGCCAAGTAGGTTGTCACAGGGTATATTTCTGAGATTAAGTAAATTCAAGAAGATATCAGTATCATCACACTTTGACCTCTCTAGTAACTGCTTTGCACTCTATACTGCACGTTCAGCAAGGCCGTTTGACTGTGGGTATACAGGACTACTAGTAACATGGATAAAGTCCCACTCTTTTGCAAATCTCTGAAACAATAGACTGGTAAACTGAGAACCGTTGTCAGAAATAACTGTGTGGATTACCATGGAGTGAGAAATGATGTTTCATCTTAGTAATAGCAGCACTGGACGTTAGGTTAGGTAATCAATCTCAAACCAGTTTGAATAAGATTCTACCAACACTAATGCTGATTGTTCCACTCAAATATGTCAGTGGCTACTGTTGACCAAAGTAGTTCAAGAGTTTGGCTTAGCTGAAGTGGCTCTTTCTGCAAAAGTGTATGTTGCATACTGAACAAGAAGAAAGCAATTTATTGATGTCTTTCGATAGAGAAGGCCAAAATACTAGTCCTCTCGCTCATTTGGTAGAATCGGAACCTGGGTGGCCACGTTGCAAAATCTGAATGTATTCACATTGTAAGGAAGTAGGAACAACAATTTTTGGACCTTTGAAAATGATAGCATCTTCCATCAGCATCTCATCTCTGTATGGAAAGTTAGGTTGCACTTCTGGCGGTACACAGGATTGCTTTGACAGACATCCTACATTAGTGAAGTGGTTGAGCTTTTGCAAAATTGGATCAGTCTTTGTATGCTCTCTCAGCTCATCAAGTTTTGTGATAGAAAAATTATGCCCTTTCATGATATCATGGTACCTTAATCTAGGTGGGTTGGCAATTTGCTTTTTGAGTTTATCAAATGCTCTCTGGTGGTGGTCTAACCATGACCAGGCAACATTTTTGTATGTCGGCTTTCTTAAAGGTGCTGATAACTCACTAAAATCAGGGATAAATTTGCCCAAATAGTTAACCATACCAAGAAAATGCTGTAGAGCTTGAACATTGTCTGGAGCTGGCATCTCAAGAATGGCTGCTTTTTTAGAAGGGTCTGGTCATAAGCCTGTACTGGTAAATAGATGACCTACATAAGTAACTTCTGTTAATCTGAATTTACATTTCAGAGGACTGAGCTTTAAATTCACTTCACGTGCTATGTCCAGAACTTTCCTGTGGTTTCTGTCATACTCTGTTTCACCATGGGCTCCAACCAGTAAATCATCAACTATTATTGCACATGGGTAGCCTGAAAAAATTGCTCCATTGTACTCTGAAAGATTTCACTGGCAGAATTTATTCCAAAAGGCATCCTGAGGAATCCCTAGCTACCAAATGGGGTACTGAATGTAGTCAGTAGTGAAGATTTGCAATAAAGCATTACTTGCCAAAATGAGCTCTCTGCATCTAAGGCAGAAAAAAACAGTGGCATTTGGCATGAGGGTGGCAATCTCCTTGACTGTATGCATAGGATGATGTATTTTTAATGCCTTGTTCAAGTCTCTTAGGTCAATGCATATTCTGATTTCTTCTGAAATTTTTTTATGAGCAGCTACCATGGAAGACACCCACTCAGCTGGTTCTGTGACTGGACAAATCACACCTTGCTGCACCGTTTTGTCTAACTGGACTTTGACTTTGTCCTGCATAGCTATTGGAACTCTCCATGCTGGTCTGACCACTGGACTGACCTCTGGGTCTACTTTCATGGAGTACACAACTGGATGTTTGCCTAGCTTGTCATTAAAAACACCAGCATACTCTGAGAAAATAGCATCACTGAAGCTGGAAATGGGACATGTGCTTACATAATGGACTTCTTTGGTAAAAGAAAGCAGTTTCATTCTCAAACTGTCTCTGAGACCTAATAATGACTGCACTGGTCTTCTCACTACATAAAATTGCAAGCTGTAACTGCTCATAGGTTGGTACTAGGCTATTGGCCCTAGTGCCTATATAAGCCTAGCCATAACAATTCCCTGGCTATTTCTTCTCACAGTATTTACTTCCCTGGACCCCTGTCCAGCAGGGTGACTGATGTGATCCCCGGGGTGAATTTCCTATCTCCCATCCAATCATCAAGTTTTCTTTTGAAGAGGGCGAAAGAGGTGCTCTGCTTGACATGTATGGGCAGTCTATTCCACAGTCTGGGGAGTCTCTGGGTCAGGAACCTATCCCTCCAGCATGTTTTGTTCATTGTGATAACAAGGTTTAGATCCCTGGAGCATGTATCTTTAAGAGATTGGGATATCTTTAAGTGTAGCATGTCCAACAGCTCTGGGTTTGACATGGCCTTGTATGTTGAGCAGAGATAGTCTCTGAGTAGACAATATGCGACAGAGTATAGCAGGAGTTTTTTTAGATGGTCAGCATAGGGCATCTGCTTTAGGCCTGTGATTCTTTTTGTGAGGTATTTTTGCGGCCTTTCCAGTTGTGGCAGATGTCTTGAGAGGTGCATACCAAATGGGGCATTGTATTCTGTAATGGGTCTAATGAGGGATGAGTACAGTGGGACAATGACCTTTTTTCTGGAAGAAAAGCCCTTGTTGATGAGGTGTGCCACATAGAAGGATTTCCTGACTGTTGTGGCGATGTGGTTATTGAAGGTGAGACCCTGTCCATCTGTGTCCCTAAGTCTCATCACACTTTCGGTGTTTAGTGTACTGCCACCTATGTGGTAATTCAAGGGTACATGTTTTTTCCCAAAGGGGATAACTATACATTTCTTGGCATTGAGCTTGAGCCCATGGCTCTGGTACCAAGCATCTATTTCTGTAAGGCCCTTTTGTAGAATATCCACATAATTTGGGGATTCAATAATGGCTCCCAGGTTGCAGTCATCTGTGAACTTGGTTAGCCAGACCCTTAGTGTTGGCCGGTACTTCAGAGAAGTAGATGTCAAACAAAGAGCAGTCCCAGGACTGAACCCTGAGGAACTCCACTTGTCTGGAGCTGGATTTGGAGTCTGCTACTTTTACAGTGTGGGTTCTGAAAGTAAGCCAGTTGGTAACCCATCAAGTGACATAGGGATTAATGCCCAGCTTAGTAAGTTTATCTGTGATGGTGTTGAAGGCCTTGGCAAGGTCCATATAGGCTGTGTGGACCACCTTACCCTTATCCAAGGCTCTGGAGAATGATTCAAAGAAGTCAATCAGGTTCAGGAGACAAGATTGGCCCTTCACGAACCCAAACTGCATGGGGTCCAATGTTTGAAGTTTGCCAATGTCTTTGTTTATAAGTGCCATGATAATACGTTCCATGGCCTTGCAGATCAGGCTTGTCAGACTGATAGAGCAGTAGTTCCCAGGATCCAAGTTGGATCCCCCCTTGTGGAGTGGGATAACTGTAGCTGTGCGCCATTCAGTGGTCACTTAGCCTGAGGTGAGGCTATGATTAAACATGACACTTAGGTGAGGTGCCAGTTCATTTTGTAGTTCATGTAGTACACAGCCTGGGATGTCATCTGGTCCCATGGATGCAGTATTCTTAGCTTTGGAAAGTGCGTTGTTTACCTGTGTGGCCGTTATATCATGAAAGCACTACTGAGCCTTCGGTTTGAATCTCTTCACCTCCATAAGCAACAAGCTTCACACATTTAGCCTAATTAAGTTGCTCACCAGCCCTCACTTTAGCAAATGTTTCTGCTGACATTACATTACACTTTGAACCAGTGTCTACTTTGAGGTCTGTGGGCTTGCCATTGCTCAGGACAGTACAAAATACTTAATTCTTTGCCAACAAATCTACTACATTAACCTTTTTACCGACCACTGATACACCATCTACATAGTAGGGTTGCAGCTTTCTACTTGATCAACTTGCTTTTTTGAGTGACCTTTCATCATAACTGAATGAGGCTTGCTTGATTTACAAAATTTTTGAATGTGATTCCATTTTTTTACACCTGTGGCATTGCTGACCAAATGCTAAGCACTTCTCTTTCCTAGACTCGTGATTGGCACCACAATTACAACAGTTAATAACAAGACTTGACTTGGGTTTTGCTGACTCACCCTTATACTGCACTGAGCATGCCATTTTTACTGAGCTAGTCTTGGAACTTGCTAGAAAACTATGGGCTTTTCCAGGAAACCCCACAGGGACTGCAGCTGCCATGTGCTTAGGCCTGTTTCTGCTTACCATGAGCTGCATGCTGTCTATGCTTGCTCTAGAGGCTGTTGAAACCATGCTCCTATTACTTGCAAGCATACTTGTGTGCCTTTCTATGAGCTCATGGATTTGACAAATCTCTATGGCTTTGCTTAACATTAAATCACTGTCATGAAGCAAAATTTTTCTCACTGCAGCACTATTTACACCACAGACTAGCATGTGCTTTATTAACTCATCTTTCAAGTCACCAAATCTGCATGTTTTGGCCTTATTTCTCAAGTCAGTGATATAAGCTGCAAAGTTTCACCTGGCTTTTGGTCTGTTGTATAAAATAAGTGCCTCTCTAATGTAACATTTGTATAGGGGTTGCACATTTCTCTATATTTGCATTTTAAGCACTCAGGGTCCTCTCTTGATTCAGTACCACAATATGATGTTTTTTCCCCTCTACTGCATATACAAATGAATGCTCTCTTTCAATGGCCTCTGATCCAGCTAAGTTTAGCAAAATAAATGTCTTTGTACATGCATCTTTGTCAGAAAAAGCTTCTTGTATGAAAATATATTCCTGCTCAAATACCGTTCAATTCTCTGCTATATTATGATCAAACACAAGTGGACTAGATATGTGTAATGTCTCTGCCATATCAACAGACAGTAGTGAAGGTGCTTGAAATTATGTATGAACGTACACACATAAATATATATGCCAGAAATTGTAATTGTGCCCAATAGCACAACAGATTCTGAAATAACTGCACTTTGCTAAATAAGTCTATGTAGCACAAGAACACTTTGAAATCACTGTACTTTATGAAACCCTCCTTATATGTAAGAAATACTTTGAAATGACTGTACTTTGCAAATAAACTGTACACAGCAGAAAAAACTCAGAGTAAGAAACACTTTGAGATGAAAGCATTTTGAAAATATACAAGAGCTTTTCAAAATGGCTGTACTTTGAGATGCTTTGAAATGGCGACACACTGCGAATAAATGCATACAGCACAAGAAACATTTCAAAATGGCTGCACTTTGACTGTACTTTGCACACAGCAGACTCTCTGAAATAATTGCACCATAATAAAGTACACACTCTGCAAACACTTTGCACACCATGAGCTACTTTGAACAACTCTAGTTATGCTTTGAATGGCTTTGATCAATGTGAAATAGTAGTTTGTGCCCAAACAGTCTTTTACTAAAAACATGCAATCTCTTTGCTCTTTAAGCTTAATTTGCCTTTTTATTGTACTCATTATGCCCTTTTATTCTCTTATCATGCTCAGTACACTTTTTTGTGTCCGTTTAAATTCAAACATGCTCGTTATGCAAATTAAAGGTAATTCTGAACTATATATGAATATCTCTGCTAGTTTTATCAAATATCGTAGTTTCAAACATTTTGCTTAATTAATAATGCATTTTATGCCTTTTGTTTGCTTAACATGTTTTGTGCTTTACAAATACTTCTGTGTCAAATAAATCATTTGTGCAATTTTTTTTTTTGTTGCTTTAAGTTCACTTCTGGCCTTTTTTTTGTTTGTCTGAGCTCCGTTTCACTCAACCAGCTTAATCTGCCTGCACCTTCAACTCTGCACCTCATAGATGTTGCTCTCTTGATCCTGGTTTTGAAACCATGTCGCTCGTCCAGTCAGGATAAAACAGACAAGCGGTTGTGGGTTCATTTCAAGCAGCTTTATTACACACACACATCAGGAATGAGGCTTTGTAACTTAAACTTATAAACAGACTGACTACCACACTCATACATGTTAACACTCTGGCTGTTCTCTCAAAATGGCACTGCTGCCTGCATGTCCTCACTACTTATATGCACATGCTTACATCTGGAAATGCTTCTTAAAGGTACACATACATGCTCTGATCTATATCTTCTAAAGATAAAATGATGAATCGGAGGTATACTACCTGAGATTAATACAAAAAAAATCACTTCAATGCATGTCCGTATCTGCCAGTGAACACTTAAATCATGTGATAATTCTTTCAGGCTCTGAACCACCAGATGTTGACAGATATAAAATCTCCAATACTAAATTCCTCAACTACAGATTCATATCCAGTTACTGATATTAAGTACATAACTTTCCATGATGCATTAATTCTTTGCCCTCTTCTGTTTGCATTGGTCTCAACATTCAGTCCAAATTAACCATCCATTCATTTTGCCATTGCAGAAACTGGTCGCGTACACTTGACATGCTAAATTATGATTTGCCTCCCATTAGTGTGCAAAAAGGAAGACCTAATGATAAACACAGTACCTCTGATTTTAGGCTGATTTTAAACCTATGTGTCCACTGTCTATACATTTCCATATACCTTGCATGCTGTAAACTTTAATCGTGCTATGGTAAAAGAAGGGATACCTTGTTTAGCCGCTGTACTCGTATGTTGTGGTAGTGACTTTAACTCATAATGCTGTTGTGCTCTTCTGCATCAAGCAGAATGGCTAACACAGAACAAGAGGACATACCTCTGGCTGTTAGAAATGTACTCTTTTCCAACATTTGTATAATGTGGAATTACAAAATATATTTTAGGGAGATAAAACAGACATAGTGTTAAATCAAACAGTATTCCAGAATTCACTGCAAGACAGTTGTGGAGAAATTACTTAACATTTCAGGAGATGATGTGTGTCATGTACAAATAATATGACTAGATGAATTCCAATGGATTACTTCCACTATATTCACAATTCTCTAGTTTCATCATTCATGGATGTTGTGATATAGTTACCAGGGAATTCTATCTAGCTTTAAAAGTATCCATCATTTACGTTATTTCCCTGATTTTTGTAATGTAAATGTTTTTTTTAATTTGCTTTTAAAGTAATGCATTTTGCCAATATTTCTTGTGACTAATGCATGTATATATTTAATTTATTTCTGTTGACTGGCTTAGTCCCATTAGACATGGTTTTGAAAACTGTGGTGTCATGTTCATACTGATAGCTGTTCCACAGCAACAAAGCAAAGCAAGGTGGTGTACTTCTTTAATACTGTCAGATGTAATGGAAGTGCAAAAACATAGGCCTTAATGCTGGATACTAAGTACATGGACCCGCTAATGTGCCTATTATTTACTGGATAAGCTGTAGGTCCTATTTAATTTGCAACTTCCCCATTCCCTCAGGCCTCTTAACGGTGGTATTACATCTGATCCATGCATGACTAATTTGTTACATTTCTACACTCCACTAATTCTGTAAAAAGCTTTCTCAGTCATTTACCACCCTTTCAGTGAAATAGATTTCTTGCATCTTCCCTGTGACACCAGCCTTATATCCTCAGATTCTGACCTGTTGTTTTGATACATGTTTTTAAATTTATATTCTCACTGTTGGAACCAGTATGATAGCACATTAGTTCATGCTTTCCTTCCTGGCTGACCGCTCTGGACAGGGGCTTCCACTGACAGCTACCACATTACAGAGCTAAGGTATTACCTACATTTATGTATCTGTTTCTTAACCAGGTAAACTCACTAGGCATAACCGTCTTTCTTTAGTGGTGACCCAGAGAAGTATCTGGTTAAATGAGCTGATCAGATTTACACAGAAAGAAAATGTGTAATGAGGGAATCGATCCTTGGACTACAGGTTGTTAGCAGCTGATAGCCTTTTTCCATTGCCAGATTTTCCCTTCCTGACCTACTGGAGAAAAGTGTGGAATGATCTGGATGGTTCTCAACATTTTTATGGCTCCACATTCCACAGAGAGAGCCTACTGCCACCATGTTCATAAGACATTTCTCCTTAACTTCACTGTAAGGATGGCTATTATCTCCACATTCTGACATTTAGAGATGTGGGCTAATCATAGCTGTCCTTTCTTTAGCTGTCCTGTTAACCACACTTGTACTGAAACCTTCCTCAGCTGTTTCACAGGTGGGCACACCACTACTGCAAAAACAGTTCTGCGCTTCTCAGATTCTGTAGGCTCCCTTCAGGAACTTGAAAGTTTCTAGTATACCCTTCCTCTGCCTCCTTTCCTTGAAACTATACAGAAAGCTCATTAGTCTTTCCTTATAAGGCTTCTGGTACAGATTGGGCCCGTTTTTACTCCCATCCTCTGAATTTCCCCTGTCCTTACTTACATCTTTATATGTTCAAAGGTTTGGCAGACAAGACTATTGGCTATCATTGATCATAATGCCTTAGGTCCTATGTTGGAACTTGGGGTTACTTGTGTAATTATTCAATTCCTTCTTGAAGATCCGAATCTAAATATTAAGTTAAACTGAGGAGAGAAGGCCTGTTTCATAGGAATGGAAACCTATGCAATAAGATGTTGTCATGATTCATGGTACAGTTGCCATTATTTTTTTATTGAAGGTGAGTGCCCTTTTGTATTCAGGTCACCAGAGGAGTATTCTAAGCCTCATAGCACTTAGTGTTCTTAGGCATTGTAGGAATTGTCAAATGCTCACAGATAATGACTATATATGACACAATCTGTGAAAGGTATAAGTACCTATACAACATTCAGGCTACCCACTTACCATAAAAGATGGCCTGTGAGCGACACATATTATCAACTGCACCTTTACATAAACCTGTCAAACCAACACATGTTGATTTTGTCATAAAGGCACTTCCCAAGCCTCCTATAGCCTGGAAGATAAAGCCTCAGCAGAAACCTACAAATATAACACCATCACCATATCACCCTCACGCATAGTAAAGGGGTACCAAGCTGTAGGCTGTAAATGGACTACTGCTACAAAATCCACAAATATGAGTAGAAATGTCCTTATAATTAGTGAATACATTGTTAGGCACACTGACTTCATGTTTTTGAGGCTGGGCAAAGAGAGGGTAACTGTGTCTCTCTGGTGCAAAAGTCTGTAATGTTAAAAGGGTTCTGGAGTCCCTCACAGTGGGCAAATATGAATATGACCCTGTGGTGACCCATGTGGGCATGAGTGACTTCAGATTCTCAACCCTAAGGGACATGAAGAGAGACACAGTGGCTTTTACTATACATATGGCAAATGCAGGAAAGACTGGTCCTGAGTGAAATCTTACATTTAACCAGTATGATGCCTAAATACAAAGAAATGATAATTTTATTCAACAATTGGCTAAGTAGTTGGTCATTCTAGGGGGGGTCCAGTAAGTGTCAACTTGGGATTAGATGGGAGACAAATCAACTTGCTTTGCAAATGATGGTTTGCATCTCTTTTTCCATCACTTCCAATTACTAGACAGAGACCATGCTACCCCCACAGTGTCTTTTTAGGTAGCGTACAACAGATGGACATCCCAAGATAGCACATACAATTACTCAATATTCCAGTCTGAACTATAGCAAGGTTGCTCTTCTCAATGATATAAGTATTTATAACATATTGAAACACAGGTGCCCATTAGGAAGGTAGCTGGAATAAAGAAGCTGAACCACAACAAAGTAAAATCTTTTTTAATACAAAATGCTGAGCGCTTTCGCAATGGTAACCATTGCTTCATCAGACAGTTCATTCAAACAGCAACAGCACTTAAATACTTTAATTCATTACTAGAACAACCAATCCTACCACTCAAAGTTTATTCAGCACTCAATTAATTACTGTGGTTACGTTTTGCCCTTAGTTAATTGCTGAAGTCAGAGAAACTCTGTTTAAAAACCACATGCACAAAATGTAAGACAAGAACATGTGGATAAACATAAATAAAATACATAAGTCCATGAATAAATACATATACTCATGTTCCCCATTTAGTAACTACTTATGTGCATAGATATAAGCATAAAAATATATATAAAAAATATATATAAAAGTATAAGCAGTACACACTCAACTTAATGAATACATATATTCTGCCTAATAAATGCACGTTGTCCACCTAGTGAATACATATGCTTTAATACATGCATCTCAACAAATGCTTGTCTCTAATGATTTTCTATGCTAGAAGAAGCTCAAGAAACACTGCCATATTGACCCAAAGCCCTGCATGTGTTTATGTAGTCTTCTCTTGTTAAAATAGTATTATTTTTTATTTTATTTTAACCTTCTAGATTTTAGCACTGGCTTCAATGGAACACTATCATTCAAACCCAAACCTCTATGTGCTCCTAAATGCAAAATCCATTTTACTTCCATATTTTCAGTAGTGTTGACTATGTCCCCCATCCTATTGCTGACATTCTGAATGTGTAAAACCTGAAACAAAAATATATGGTCATCCCGCTTTTCCAATGTATGCTTAGCCAAAGCACTATACAGTTGCCCTTTTCTAGTGCAGTAAATGTGATCCCTTATCCATTCCCTAAGGTGACCGTTAGTTTTGCCAACATAGTAATGGAAACATGGTGCGTGTGCATTGAGCTACATACACTATATTCTTAGTATTGCAATCAGCAGAATTCCTTAGCTCCCATAGACACCCTGTTTTTCAGATTTTTCTTGTTTCTAAATGCAAAATGTGGTTGTCCCCCCACTATGTTGGTAGTATCCTCATCTACTAACAACATATGCCAATTTTGTCGTATGATGGTTTCAAACCTTTTCACATCCCTTGTATATGTTAAAACCATTGGAATGTATGGTAATACACTATTCCTAATGCCTACCCTGTCCCTACCTACTCTATATGAGTAGTAGGGCTTAGCTTTACCTTTCATTTCTTTGTGTACATTATGGTACACCTTATCAATCTGAAAAATCTGAAACAGCAGCTTTGCTATCCAAGGACACCTGCTTTGATGGATAGCACAATGAATGGTACCCATAGACATGGAAAATGTACACAGTGCATTTATATAGATGAATCAAGTTTTTTTTAAGCAACCTGAAACAGGGTGTCTATAGGAGCTAAGTAATTCTGCTGATTGCAATACTAAGAATGTAGTGTATGTAGCTCACTGCACAACATGTTTCCATTTCTATGTTGGCAAAACTAATGTTCACCTTTACTGCACTAGAAAAGGGCAACTGTATAGTGCTTTGGCTAAGCATACATTGGAAAAGCGGGATGACCATATATTTTTGTTTCAGGTTTTACACATTCAGAATGTCAGCAATAGGATGGGGGACATAGTCAACACTACTGAAAATATGGAAGTAAAATGGATTTTGCATTTAGGAGCACATAAAGGTTTGGATTTGAATGATAGTGTTCCATTGAAGCCAGTGCTAAAATCTAGAAGGTTAAAATAAAATAAAAAATAATACTATTTTAACAAGAGAAGACTACATAAACACATGCAGGGCTTTGGGTCAATATGGCAGTGTTTCTTGAGCTTCTTCTAGCATAGAAAATCATTAAAGACAAGCATTTGTTGAGATGCATGTATTAAAGCATATGTATTCACTAGGTGGACAACGTGCATTTATTAGGCAGAATATATGTATTCATTAAGTTGTTCAGTGTGTACTGCTTATACTTTTATATATATTTTTTATATATTTTTTATGCTTGTATCTATGCACATAAGTAGTTACTAAATGGGGAACATGAGTATATGTATTTATTCATTGACTTTTTATGTATTTTATTTATATTTATCCACATGTTCTTGTCTTACATTTTGTGCGTGTGGTTTTTAAACAGAGTTTCTCTGACTTCAGCAATTAAATAAGAGCAAAACGTAACCATAGTAATTAATTGATTGCTGAGTGCTGAATAAACTTAGAGTGGTAGGATTGGTTGCTCTAGTAATGAATTAAAGTATTTAAGTGCTGTTGCTGTTTGAATGAACTGTCTGATGAAGCAATGGTTACCATTGCGAAAGCACTCACCATTTTATATTAAAAAAGAAGATTTTACTTTTTCGTGGTTCAGCTTCTTTATTCCAGCTACCTTCCTACTGGGCACCTGTGTTTCAACATTTTCAACTTCCGGGCTGGTTTGGATTTGTTTGCTGCTTATTTATAACGTATTACTTAATCTTGAGATTCTGCAAGTTCAACCCATCAATGTCTGTGTTCTAATTTAGACCTTTTTTTAATATAAAGACAGTTCTCCCTTTTTACCTCAGTTTAGCATTTACCATGCATTCAGAACTTAGTAAAACTATTAGAACATTTCTATATTTATTAGTAACTATATCACCTCTAGGCAGATTCCTCTTCCCCCACCCTACAGATTGTACTCAGTGAACTACAACTTACCCTGAGCAAAATAAATTGTCAGTTTATTGCAGGCTATAGGATGTTTTCCATGCTCCCAGATGAGTCCATTGTGTATGCAGGGAAGATGCAAGGAATCTATTTCACTGAAAGAGTGGTAATACTTTTTAATGGGTGATTTCAATTATTCATGATAAAATGGTGCATCTATACCTCAAAAGTTGGATATGCCCAAAAATTACTAGACTTAATCAATGTTAATTCCCTAGAATATGTAGCTGAGCAGCTTAGTAGTGGCTGAAACATTTTAGAACTTGTTCTTACCATACTAGACCCTTCATGTACTGCTCCTATAGCATGTGCAACTCTGGTTAAAACCAACCTCAAACTAGTGACCTACTTCTTTAAAGTTTCAAACACTTCCCAGAGAACAAATATGAAATTAAGGACTTCAGAAAAACAAACGTACTCAAATTATGTGATGTGCCCACAGCCTCGGCTGCTATTTATTCAATGGAGTTCTATTCCCATCTAGAAACGTGCTTAGAGCTGGACCCCTACTAGAATCAAACATAATAGGAAATTCAAAAGCAAATACCCTGGTGATCTACAAGTATAAAGATCTGTTTTTTTTTTTTCTTTATCTAATTGGTTGCAGCAGGGGAGTGATTTGTGTTTTCTACTGGAAGTTTAAGAGGTTAACCACTGGCCAATTGACAGATAACTTAAAACACTACAGGACCAAATTTTAAAATTACAACTCCAGCTTGAGAACTGCTACCTATATGAATGTTTAAGGATGCACCAGATTCCAAAAGGGTTACAAAGCTGGAAATTCACAACTGCACTTGTCCCGGACAAAGATCTACACCAAGAGTTGCTTAACTTATTTAATCATCATGGATGTGAGCTGCTAGAAGTTTTGATGAGGGACAATAATAGAAGAATTAATGTTTTGAATGAAATTATTAACATTTTACATGCTTGAATTCAAACAGATCTTTTGTTCGACACTAAAAAGACGGAATACAAGGCAATGTTTGTTCAAGTGGACAAAACAATTGAATTAAAGGTTAAGAAAGCAAAAAAGTTATTGAGGGACAAATTAGAATATGAGACTGGGAAGGCCTATCCTGTCCCACCTAGAATGGGGTCAAATAATAGTAATTGCAACATGAATAATAATGTTGGAAATACTCTTGTAGAAAATGATACAAAGGGGTTATTCAGAATGTTGATATTTATGATGGTGAAGATGAAACACTAGAGAATGTCCCTTTAGACACACCCTCTCTGAGTAGGTCAGAAAGACTGATGAATCAGAAGCAGGAGCATTACAGACTTCAGAAAGAGGCAACTACTACTCTCTGGGCTCCCATGAATGGAGGGAGAGGGACATGGGGAGAAGGTCACGGTGGTAACCTGCTCTACTGGAGGTTGTGACATTGTTACCAATAAGGCAGGGGATTTTGAAATATATAACTTGAGTGATGTCTAGATTACCTCAAGTTGGGCTGAAGAGGGCCTTATGTTTGTACCAGCTAGACCTGCCAAAATAGATGAAGTTTTGATTCATTTTAAATTATTTGTCACAAAACTTAATTTTGGATTTTACTTTAATGATGACAACCATGGGCAAGATATTTTTACCCCATGTAAAACAAAAATAAACAAAAACTAGCCTTTTTAATCCCCCCCCTGCATCCCTTTGTCAGTGTGCTTGATAAATTATATGAAAATGACATGAAGTTACTCTCCCTTGGTAACGATGGCCCTCCAACCTCAGTGTTGATGAAATGGAATTGCTAAAGAAAATTATTAACGACAGAAGTATTAGAGTTCTGAAACCAGATAAAGGTGGAGGCCTAGTCATTATGGATCTGAATGAATACATCAATAAAATGTAATGAAGAGTTGTCTATTAATTAGAAGAATATAGCATACAAAAGAATTGATGCAATGTTAGATCTGTTATATAAACAGATTAGTTTGACTGAATATGATTTTCTCAAAGTGGTTTATCCCAAGACCCCTACCATTTATGGCACCCCCAAAATCCATATAAGCATATATAAACCCCATTGAGACCTACTATGGATGCCAAGGCTTCCAAGACACCCCCCCTGGCTAAATTTGTTGATTTACATACAAAATGAGCTTTGCGTCAACATAGATACTTGTACAAAAATTCATGGGATTTTCCATTTAAGTTTATAATGACCTTTATTCTGATGAATTGTTGCTTGTTACCTTGATGTACAGGATCATTTCTAAGTCATCCCCCATGATGAAGGCCTTGAAATGTTTTGCAAATTTTTATGTTCAAATTCAGGTTTTGATCATACTAAGATCTTTATTATTAGAACAATAATGGAGACTATTCTTGAAAATAATTTTATAGTTTTGGAAAACCAGCTATTTAGACAGAGAAAAGGAGTAGCAATGGGAGCAGTATGTTATCCTGTGTTTGCCAATGTTGTTTTAGCACAATGGAAAACAATTTGTTTTTTTAAATCTGAATTTAATTCTTGGCCCATATATGGGTGCTTTTTTAGATGACATCATTATTTTTTGGACCAACACTAGGGAAAGATTAAACCAATTTTCCCAGTTTTTGAATTCTAGCACACATTTTTTGAGATTTACAATGGAGGTATAGGAGGAGGAGGAGGACACAGTTAATTATCTGGATGTTTCTATAATTAAAGATAGATCCCAGATGAAATTTGAGTCTACTCTATATAGGAAACCTACATACTCAAATTCCCTCCTCCATTTTGGAAATTTCCATCCCCTTCACCAGAATAGATCCCTGGCGAAGGGTCAATGTGTGAGATTAGCCTACATGGTAAGCAATTAATCTTTATTCCAGGATGAGTGCTTTACATAAAGGTGAGTGTTTCAAAGAAGAGGTTACCCAGGGTCCTTCTTAAATAGTATTTTTAAGGAGGTTATAAGAAAAAGACAGGAGGGACATTTTAGCCCTCTGTTAGGAACCTCAAAGAATGGAAATGAGATCCAGAGAGGTAGTTTGATTGTACCTCAAAATAACACAAATTCCTTTCAAGGAGCATTTGTGTTGCCTTGCAATTTACACTTTCAAGAGATTTGTGATATCCATAGACATAATTGGAACATTTTTGGTGTTGACCAAGACCACCGTAGTAAGGTGGGGAAAAAATCCAGTGATGGCATATAAGAAAGATCTTTGTTTTAAAATTTTACTTCAGCACACATTTACTGTTAATTCACTGGATGGAATGAAAAAATGTGGTCAATACCCTCAGTGTAGTTATGTCATGGAGGCATCTGAAGTGTTTATTCAAAACTATGAGGTCATCAGGCTTACACATGGATTTTCCTGTTCGAGTAAGAGGACAGTATACATTGCTAAATGATGTTTTTTACATAGGCAAGACAAAAAGCCTATTCAGGAGCAGGATATATAAATATCAATATAAATATGCCATTCAAAGGGGTGAACTGAGTAATCCCTTGGCCAAACATATCATTATTTTTTCTTCCCATGGGTTTAATTTTATTGCTATTGACAAGGTTGATTTAGGTTCTAGGGGAGGTCCTTCTGATACCTATCTTGAATGTAAGAAATTGAGATGACAGTTGAGGTGCAATGCAACTGTCTATCCAGGGCTTAACGATGCAATTTCTATAAGTAGCGTGTTGAAATTAAAAGCTAAATTTGCTTTATAGATGTAAAGCAGATTTGCATACATTTACATGTATTGTATGTGGGTATAGTATTATTTTAGTATTTCTGAAGAGTGTATTTTTAGTACTGTATTGTGTTGAGTTTAGCAACAGTTTTTAATATGTATATTTTATATGCTGAATTTAGATTTAGTAATGCATTAGGAAGTATTACTGGCTTAATAGGTTGTAGCGAATTAATTAATTATTCAATTCAGTCTGGTCATGTGGTTTTTTGAATAGGTATATAAGGTGCTTTTCAAACAGTTATTTATTCTAAAGAAGTCTGTTTATCCCATAAGACAAAAGCGTTCAGTTTTGTTGAATAAAAGTGCTACAGTTTATGGGTTGACTCTACTTTTTGTTTTACTTGTTTTCAGTTATTTAATTATGCGTTTTTAAGTTTTTTGAGTTTGATATCAGTAGCAAAAGGAATAAATGTAAATCTGACATTAAAGACTCTATCAGAAGGACCAGCAAAGAACTACAAACCATCATTAGAAAAATCAAAGCTGGACGTGAAATGAAGAAAGTATCTGAAACCAAGTACAATTCTAAGATTTTAATGATGTCAGAAAATTAAGAAACACTCATCAGTGTTCTGAACTAATGCAAATGGCATCACTCAGTCTGATATAAAGGACATAACTGACATACTTGCAGACAAGTTTAGTGCAAACCCAGAAACAGCCATCAAAATTCCACAAATCTCTGCATCCCTTCCTCTTCCTAAGACGAAAAAGGAATGGGCTCTAACTGTGCTCTCAAAATCTACAGATATTACTTCCATGTGTCTATATGACTTATAAGGCTGTCGAATAAAAGCCAAGCGTGCCCTCACAGAACCCCTCTTGAACTTGTCAGCTTAAGTTTAGCCATGTGGTGTGTCACTGAAATATGGAGAAATGCTGTTGCGATGCCCCCTTATAGGTGTTAGCCCCACAAAAGACGCCAGGAACTGTAGACCCATCAGTCTAGCCTATTCTAATCTGTGATGCCATACTACACATCAAATCTTACTTCATAAACTGAAATATCAAAAATCTCATACACCTAGACTGTCGGCAGTTTATTTTTCTATATGGATCTAGGTAAATCACTTGATCTGATACCCTATACTGGTGTTGTAAATAAGCTAAGAGACCTTAATGTAGACCAGCATAGGATAAGGTAGATAGCAAACTGACTAAAGATAGAGCCCAAACAGTTAAAGTTGCTGGTGCCACCTCAAATAGCAATAAATAAGTAGCATTTGTACCTGAGGGCTTGGTGATGGGACTGCCTCTACTTGGTGTATACTCCAACCTCTGAAACATAAATCCTAATGGCTAAGGAAGTTTGCCGACGGCTACATAATTAGCTATTTTTTGGTTGATCATTCTTGATATGGTGCTATTTCAACAAGAAAAAAATCTTTACAATCCAAAGATAACTTAAAAAAAAGGCTGATATTAAATACAAAAAAAGTGAATTTCTGTTGCATTTGGTACAAAACTCCTGTCTCTAACTTACACTACAGCTAGCACCCCTCTCCAGACTGATATGGTAGTCAGGGATCTTGGCACCTTGGTAAACAACTCCCTCCATTTTGACCACCACATTGCATCAGTTGTTAGGACATCATTCAGTTTAGTATAACTGTTATTTAAAGGTATCTCATCCAAGACTAAAGACGTTATTATCTTTCTGTGTAATTAGACCAAATATAAATACAAAGTCCCCTTTAGTACGTACCTGCCTAGACACCAGCAAAGCTAGAAAGACTCCAGTGATTCTCAGCTTTTCTGGTCTAAAGATCCTTGGCTACCAAGACAGACTTGAAGCCATATCTCTATACTCAATTTCTTACATAGAAATCTATATCTTGTGTTCTGTTGTATTAAGCACTAAGCCCTCCTTGATCTTTTGCATCTGCTCAAGACAAATAGCTCCACAAACAGTAGAACAAAAGGTAAGACTCTCCATCAACATATAAATGCAACATGCTGGAGGAGCAGGTTTACTATTAAATGTGTATCCCATCTCTGAAATAATTTGCCCCTGTATGTCAGACTGACACCATCGCATTTGTCAAGATGAACCTTCACATTTGGATCTGCAAATTCATCTCTGGCTGCCCTTCTAGAAGCAGGAGGTATACCACGAGGGTGGGCATTGATAAGGCACAAATGGACTATGGGCTTACTTTCCATGTAATTCCTATGAACTTACGATCCTACAAAATATTTCATATAATAAGGGGTATTCTCATGCTCTGTATATCAGGTATAGTTCTCCTCTGTGAACAGAAAAGCTAGAGTTGCTATAGTCTTTGACACATTACAAGCCCTAAAACCCTTCTATTCTCTTTGTGAGGAATCTGTGTATTTTCTCTAGCTACACCAGTTGGTATATCAATAGATTAAAGGATAGGGCACAGTATTCAATAACTGATGTGATATGAGCTGTATAAGGGATGAAATGTTCTGATATGGGTCTACACCCCACAGAGGATTAGGTGGGCAATTCCACACAGACTCCAAGACCTTTTATTATTTTTTCAAGTTTTAGTTGTTTTCCAACAAGGGAGGTAATTCCCACTGCACCATTCATGTGTTACATTAGATGTGGTTTGAAGGAAGGTTGTATCTAAAGGATTAAGACCAGTACTCCTAAGTTTGCATTTGACTGTTTATTTGGATAGGCAGGTACTGGAGTCAGTTTTGACATATGAAAAAAAGGAGTGGCTTGGTCACAGAAGAAGGTGACATTAAAATTAAAGATAATGGCAATAGAAATCCTGATTTTTGTATGACTATGTAGCCAGATGTGGACTCAAATTATTACAATTTTGTTTACCTTCAGACCCTTACTGGAGTTTATGTATGATTCTCTTATGGGATATAGTGTTGAATGCTTTAGCCAGATTGAGGTGAATTGCAGAATTGCATGGACAGATAAACTTTCATCCAAGGCAGAGATCACAATTTCAAAACAAACATTGAGATTAAGCATACAAGATTTTTTTTTGACAAAACAGTTCTGGTTTACATCATGGAGATGAATGTTTTCTTTGGCCGCCTGAAAAAGTTACATGATGATTCTGTTGGTCACTTTGTACGCATGTGAGGCTGATCGTTGTGAATTATTGGGGTCTATGAAAGAGCCTCTCTTGTAGAATGGGACCACAGTAGCCTGTTTCCATATATCAGGGTTACATCCAGTTTATGGTGCTCTGTCAAAAATATGAAGACAGGGTATTCTAGGCTACTTTTGCACAAATTAGGCTTCCTGATATGTCATCTGGTCCCATGAAATTAGCATTTCTGACCTGACTCAAGATAGAGGTGACAATTTTGTATGTAGGTTTTAGAGGGATCATATTACAGGGAAGACAAATTGATAGGGTTCCCCTTGTAGTTGACTTTAGTTTTGATCCTAGGGATGGATAGAATGTGAAGGCTTTATATGCTGTTTTCTTTTGATGTAACAATTTGTTGACTATAACTCCACCATTTAGGTTTATTACAGAATGTTTCTCTATAGCCATGCCTCACAGGAATGAGTTTATTAATGCAGTTATTTAAAATGTTGTAGATGGCCAAAAATGATGCATCAGTGGGTTAGAGTGGGGCTTATATACATTCTTAGCTGACTCATAATTGTTCAGAGCACCATAGTAGTGCCATTTTGTATACTTCCAGTTAACACCAATAGCTCCTTACGGCATCCAGATCTTTTTTGGATCTGGCTTCTTTAAGTGAATTACCAATTAATAAAAAGCAATATTGGAAAAGAAAATGATTTATTAACAAAATGACACTAAGATTGTTAATCTGGGATGCTCTGCAGTGGAGAAACTAATCACTAATTGCCACTTATTATTCATATTTATGATCATACTTTATAACTAATAGACCTGCATGCCTTTGAGGAGTATGGTGTAAAATACCATGGTAACAGACAGGAAAATTCATTGTCAATGTCCATTTATATCACACTAAACTTGAGGTGTTGCTAGTTGTTTGTTGGCTATTATGAAAATAAGCAATATTTTCATATGTACTTAATATTTCAAAAAACAAATGGCTTAAAAACTGCTGCATGGTATTAGGTGAAATGTCAGATGATGAAGAAAACTGACTTTCGATATTTGCACTTTACGTTGCACAGCTTGAGAGATATTTGGTGTTATTCATGTTGCTGATTATACAATTAAGCATATGTTTTCATATTTCAGCAAATACTGTATCTAAATAAACATGTAGTCTGTGAAGAAGTTCTTGCTGTCATGTGAAAGCTTATGTCTGGTTAATCAAACTGTCCAGATTTTCGGCTTAAAATATTGGTCTGTTCCTCAAAATTATTGGTTTTCTAGCAAATCACTGGGATGATCTGAGGAATGAAATTAGTAAATACTGTCATGCATTTGAGTTTCAGACTCCATACCCTTTAGAAAATGCATTTTAATACATACTGCATTATTCTAGCAACTTTCTAAGTTTATAAGAGCAATATTTAAAATCTGTCCTATCCTTGGGCCTTTGTACCCCCACTATGTCAGGCTTTGTCCAGATTTCTTGAGGTAAGAGGTTGAGATATATTGTTCCAACAATATATATCTATGTTATGCATTTTCCAAGATATGACAATTTGTTTGTGGAATTTTAGCAAAAAGTATAATTCTTGGTTTCAGTTTCTGTAAATTTAGCATTAACCCATGACTGGGTGTAGGCATCACAGGACTAACCCATGACTGGGTGTAGGTATCACAGGACTAACCCATGACTGGGTGTAGGCATCACAGGACTAACCCATGACTGGGTGTAGGCATCACAGGACTAACCCATGACTGGGTGTAGGCATCACAGGACTAACCCATGACTGGGTGTAGGCATCTCAGGACTAACCCATGACTGGGTGTAGGCATCTCAGGACCAACCCATGACTCCCATGACTGAGTGTAGGCATCACAGGACTAACCCATGACTGGGTGTAGGCATCACAGGACTAACCCATGACTCCCATGACTGTGTGTAGGCATCACAGGACTAACCCATGGCTGGGTGTAGGTATCACAGGATTAACCCATGACTGGGTGTAGGTATCACAGGATTAACCCATGGCCAGTGTGGTTGTTAATCCTGTGATACCCACGCATAGTCATGGATTATTGCTATTATACAATGACAGGGCAACCATGGTGGTGCAGCGGTTAGCATTGCCACCTCACAGCAAGAGGTTCTACGGTTCGATCCTTGGCAGGGGTGCTTTCTGTGTGGAGTCTGCATGTCCTCCCTGTGGTCGCGTGCGTTTCCTCCGGGTGCTCCAGTTTCCTCCCACATCCTGAAGACATGCTGTAGGTGGATTGGACACTCTAAATTGGCCCTAGGTGTGAGTGCGTATGTGTGTATGCCTTCTGTGTAAGGTTGGGCTCCGGGCTGGCAACTCAACACCGTAATACTCCACTGCCAATCATGAGCGGACAGGTAATACGCAGTGGCGACCCCTAACCGGGAAAAGCCAAAAGAAGAAGAAGAATTGCTATTATACAATGACATTTTTTAGTAAAATAAAATTGCTTACATTTCTTAAATAATGTATTTGTATAACGGCATTGTAGTGTTCCTTTATTTTCTTCCTTGTTTGCTGATAACCTGCCCATGCATATGGGGCTTAGTTTCCCATGGCTGCACAGTACACCAGTATGGGTTCCTATCAGTTCAGTGAAATATCAGTTCATTGAACGGCATTCTCAGTGCAATTACATTGAACACACCATTCATCTCTGATTTATTTTATATCTGAGACGGCTTTTTTCCAGTACTTCATGAAAATTTCTATTTTTTCTGCTATTGCCTTTGTTTCTGACATCCCTATTAATCTTTCTGTTTTATTTGGTATATCTTCTGTTTTCTTAGGAGAACGTTCTGGTTACTTCACTTGCTCAGAGTCACGTGAGTCACACAGTTTGCAAGTAGAGGCTTGGCAGTCAGATGCCGGACTGTATGATGAAGCCTGCTAACAGCTCATACCCTTAATCCTGTGTGGTAACCCGCAAGGTAAAGATTTTCTTTCTAATAACATTTCCAGATATTTTCATACAAAGGCTGGATGCTTCTCTGATAAGAATTTTATTGCTCATTGGTTATGCTTTTTCTAGTATTCTTCCACATTTTGCAAAAGTCTGCCTTCCAGAATTCTAGAATCCTTAATTTTGATTGTCTCAATGTTTAAGTTAATGGTGAAACCACACTGGTGATCACTTGTTCCCAAACAGTTTCCCCCTGTCAGGTCTCTGACACCCTTCTACATAAAACTGCCTTTTCCTGAGAAGTCTTCAAGACTAATATAGCTATCCAACGCCTAGTCCTTGTGGGCCATCTAGAATATTTCTGCACATAGTTGTAGCTGTCATCACAGCGTTCCAGTTTACATCCAGCAATCCCCACATCAAAAGAATTGTCTCTGGTCTGCCATTGTAGGTACGCACTCTGTCATTTTGTTGTCTTTTTTCATCTTCTTGAGGACAGACTCCTGATGTAACTTTTATATTGACAGTCTTATCATTTTTGGTCTTCGGTGTCACCAACAGGTCCTCCTCTCCACCATTTTCCAAGTACATTCTGTCACTCTGATTCCTTCTTTTACTCAGAAGAACACAGCACATCCTCCTGTGCATTCTTCCTCCTGCTTTGCTCACCCTGTCGACTGTAGACTGTACAGTCTGGCATGTTTACCTTCCAGCCACAGTTCTCTGTGTCCCACTACTCTGTTGCCACCACAGTATTAACACTGCTCTTCTGATCAGTGTCACCAGTTTGGGTAGCTCTTTGCTTGATCTGCTTGCACTGTAACTTGCATCGTTCTGTATTTACTAGTCTCTTTTGGCCTCATCCGTTATTATGCTCTCATTGCTTCTTTGTCCCATTTATCTTGCATCCTTTCTTGTACTAATTTTCCCTGTTGTGACTTGCTTTACTAATTACACCAATATTTTGTCCTGGAGCCTTGAAAAAAGTTAGTATCTGTTCTCCTCAGTGGACTATAACAGATTCAGTGAACGTATTTTGCTACTGATAGGGTACTTGTAACTGTTACAGCAATTTGAGTCATACCTCTTCAACTGTCCAGATTTTTGCAGATTATCCAGATTTTTTTGTCATTTTTAGTCTGTTCCTTGTAAAATGTTTGGTTTTGTGGCAAATCATTGAAGATTGAAGTACAAAAATAATGGCAAACATTTGAGTTTAAGACTTCATACCCCTCAGAAAATTCATACTGATGCAAAACCTCCTATTCTATCAATTTTCTAAGTTTATAAGAGCAATTTTTAAAAATTGTCCCTATTTTGGGGTCTTTGCCCCCGCCCCATTATTTATGACTTTGTCCAGATTTCTTGTGTTAAGAGGTTGAGAGGTATGGTTTGAGTCACCTTCTATGACAAAAAAAAATCAATACTCAACAAGTTATCCAGATGGCACATTGATTCAAAGCACAGGCAGAAAGTTTCAAGGTGTCTGATAGCCAGTTCGGCAACAATAATGTGATTTCTTTGATAGATCTGACGGATCTTTACTTTTCAATGTGTTTTGCCCTACGTTTTGTGAAAATCGTATGCTACCAGGACATCCAATAAAAGCTATTACAGCATGTCAGATATATAGTAGTAAAGTTCATCTCCCTTGAATGAACAAGGAAAAATGCAAGTTGTGCCATTTGCGAACTATCCTTCAATTCTATGCATGTCGATTGTTGATAGGATGTATAATATACAGGAAAAAAATCAAGAGTTGATCTGTAGCATCCAGTACATGTAGTCAAAAGGAGTACAGTGGTACAGCATGCATTGTACCACCTGATACAGTATATCCTGAAATGTTATACACAACAGGTCCATGCTGAAAATGTACAGAGAGAACTGCACTAGGGTCCAGGAACGTTAGCATCTGGAAACAGTTAGAAGAAGAGAGGTAAATTCAGTACTGAGGATGAAAGCTAAGTGTTCCTGCAAAAGCTGGCATTAGCAAGATGTTTAACACACATTGTATGAAAACTCTATTACAGTGAACAGGATGTCTTCCTATTGAAATGTCAGCATTAAGGACGTCTTCCTATTGAAATGTCAGCACTTTTAATGCAAGTGCCAACAGACAGACACAAAAGAAAAGATCGAAAACTCATGAGAAGAGCAAATCTCGAACATCATTCTTCTCCTTTAAACGTCTTTTTCTGCAGGGGGGGCAAGATCTTCTGCATCCCCCTGATGTGGGAAGCAGGCTCCCCAAACTTATATATAATAACTCTGAGATTGCCATACCTTAGCGAAAAGGCAATATTCTGGGAAATGGCAATCTCAGACTTAGTATATGTAAGTCCACTTTTACAGCCATTCTAGCAGGTCCTGACATTTCAAATGATTACTGAACAGGACAGTAGAAATGCCTTTTGGATACTGCAATGAGAAGTGTTACAAAGTGATGGAAATAGTGCCATTTCAGTGTGCTTAAGTTTATGTTATGCACAATTTACTATCATAATGCTGACAGTCATTTCTATTTTGAACTAAAACATCAATTTATTTACTTGAAATTTGACATTTACGAGGGTGTAAATGTCAAACATAACACGGTAATGTCGATTCACCATAATTCGACATACCATTTCCCCTGCACCTATCAGAAAAGGAAAAACAGTTCTTGTTGTCAGCAGTACAAACATACTGCACAACACTAAACTTTACGTTTTTGCAGGGGGGGCAAGCCCCCTCCCTGCACCTCTCCTTGGGACTGCACCCGGACACCCCCTGCAAATTATATATTCCAACTCCAAGTGAGGAAAGGGATGAATTTCCCAAACCGTGATCTCTGACAGTATTTCGAGTTCACATCTCCAAATGCACAGTGCATTCGCTGATATGAACTTTCGATACAGAGATGTTCAGCAAGATGGACATTTGAAAATCGAAGTTTCGAGTGTTCCAACTCCGAAGCATCTCCATTCACAATTTTCATAGTAAGCCGGTATACACTACATACCAGCCTAAAGATATGATGTATTTAATCGTATTCATTCATCCATTCAAGTTTATTAATTGGGATATTGGACTGATCCAATATGGACCCATTTCAATGACAGCATGGAAATTAGAGGAAAGTAAGAAAAAAGTTACGTTGTAACATAATGAAATAAGCTCACATCTGAACCTGTATCTTGCATAAGTTCACAAAATGCAAAAGCTTAAAAGTTGTGGAAAACGTCAGTAATGCGAAAGCTATATTTAACACAGAGCTTCAAAATATGCTTAAATGAAAAATACAGAAGCTTGGTTCATATAACTACAATCTTTATGAATTTTTGAAAGGGTTATACAGATAAAACACATCTTGTTGGTGTAAAGGAATAAAGCATTGACTATAACCATACATCTCAGCCTCTTTGTGCAAGAATTCTAGACAAAGACAAAGCTAGTAGTAGGACAAAGGCCCAAAATCAGGGACAATTTTTAAATATTTATTTTATTTATTTTTACCTACTTTTTTGATAAGCTTCATGGGATCTTTTATACCAGCCTGAACTGCCGCCATCTCAGGTAGATGGCACCTTGGTTTAACATTTCTAATGAAGGCTGGATTATCCTTCCTCCATCCATCCAACCATCCATAACCCCTTTCTCCCAGTTTTGCACATGGGGTCAGGGTGTCACTTCAACAGTGACTATCATCTACTGTTCACACCACCAGGTGGCTAGCCCTGCCATGGTTTTTCTTTCATTCCACACATATACATGCACACTCAAGCATATGGGCAATTTAGAGTGTCCAGTCCACCTACTGCTTTTCTTTGAAATGTGGAAGGAAACTATAGCACCCACAAAAAACCTACACTAACACAGTAAGGACATGCAGACTCCACATAGGAGACACCCCAGCCGAGAATCAAACTGGAGACCTTATTGCTATGAGGCAACAATAATACCACTGTGCCACCGTTATAAACCTTATAAATTAGAAAGCTGCTACAATAGCATAGGACATGAGCAAAACTCAGAAGTCTGTCATTATTTAGTGACATCAGTCCTTCATGATTGTTCAGGAAACCACTAATTTTAAGAGGAACAGACCAAAAATATAAGATGAAAATCTAAACATGCTGTGATATTCTGGATAGCTGATGGGTATGACTGCAACCCAGGCGACTTGTGTCTAACTAGTGGTTTAGCTGCTTGATGGAGTGGGCAGAGAACATGGCATGCTTCTCGTGGGGGGGGGGGGGCCTCATCATCATTCATGGAGCTGGCACAAGGGAAAACATGGACAAAGCTACCAAAGCTGGTGGTGGTAATATTGTTGGTACATGTGGGGAGGAAAATGCTTCAAAGGACAAGGGGGCACAGGTAAACTGTGTGGTGACATAAGTGCTCATATCACCACCAGGGTCAGGGTTAGGCCATAAACTGAAAAAGCATCCTTGTGGCTGCCTAAATGATGTTTCCCCTTTGGTCAGCATAATACCTGATCAAGGGGAGGATTGATGGTTGGCAGGAGAGGGGTCAATAATAATGCAAAAAAACACATCATCAAATGTCAAGTGTACCTAACCTGTTTTGTTGAAAAACATTGTACTAAAACAACAAACACTTAATGTAAAAAGCCTCCAACTTCTCATGTGGAGGGACTTTCTCCCAAATACTTCCCTAATTTATAGAACCTATTAGTTGTACCTAAGGGCACGTTATTTCATACTTACTGACCTCTTGTCAGAATCCTGAGAACAGTTACTTATGGTATGCAGAATTTGACAAAGCTGGGGGGGGGTCAGTCAAATGAACAAATCTGTCTCGAAGCTGTATTTCACACCATTTCTGAGATATTTATATTTCTTATCCCAGTCCTTTTATATGTTTGAGACACAGTAAGAAAAAGACTGTTGCCTTGTCAGTGACCCACTGGGTGTTTAAATTAAAACCTTGTGAAAGGGTCACTCTATTGATTCAGAGGGTACATTTCTACTTGTAGTGCCTGCCAGGCGGGTTTGGGAATCTGTTAATGTTAACAGAATGGCAGCTGAAGTTGGCTGGGTAGGACTAATCAACATAATTTTTTTTCCAGAGTGCGTCTGTGTGTATATGTGTTTTGGGGGAGAATTTACTGAGAAATCTGAAGCGGCTTTAGTACTTCATAGCACTTGACAGAGGTTGGTCATACAATTGCCACAGTGTGCATATTAGGCAGCTGAAACAGATGGCATGGTGATATCCATGTTCTATCATATACTGAGTGGAGAAAAAAAAAAGTAGCATAGAAGACCCTACCTGCTCTTCACTATGTTAGTCAGGAACACCAGCTACCAGGAGTTAAGGAGTCCTGCTCATCTCCTGGTATAATTCCCAAACCACACAAGCAGAGACTGACAATTATTAACCTTCATGCCCCAGAATTGGAAGCTTCTGGTCCAGGAAGCACATAGCAGGATCACTAAAGAAATAATGGAGATTACTCAGGTAGTTCCCCAATGGCCAAGTTGTATAACTGGCCAAACTGTAGATTCTTTGAATAAGGTCACTCTGGTGTGGATTTCACTTATGCTGTCATGTGTAATGACCTTGGAGTTGATTACATTAAGTTCAAGGGTTCAATGAGAATCCCTCTATTAGAGTTTTGGGGCTTGCCCTATCACCAAAAACTGTCTTTTCTCTGTTAGACAGTCATCTCAAACATTGTGTTTTAAATGAAATGCTTGGCTCTAGATTATCACCATTGAAGTGACCCCATGTGCAAAAGTGGGAAAAAGGTAAAAGGGTTGTGAATGGATGGAATGATGTTTGTTTATACAGAATTTTTACAAATTGTCTGAGAACCATGAAACCTCTATGAGAATGACAGACTGTGTGCAGGGTACAGTAGCATGTGCCTGTGCCTAGAGTCAGCACTGCTCTTTGGGCTGTCATAGTCAGTAAAGAGGATAAGATTTAGTAAACTGAAAACTAGGCTATGAAGAGCAGAAATACGGGTACATAAAAATCTAATGAAGCTATATGTTCATGGGTCTAGGACATTTCACTGAAAGCACATTTCACTGAAACTCAGATGACTGTGCACAATTCACTGAAAGCTCACTTCACTGAAAACTCAATTCACTGAAACTCATTTCACTGAAAGTTATATATGGGCTTTCCCCCACTGTAGTGCGATCCTGGAGTTAGTATATATATATATATATATATATATATATATATATATATATATATATAGTAAGGATGGTGTGGGGGGCACAGCCCCCCACCTATTTTTAATATTTTGAACTATAGACATGGATACTTACAATTCCAATAAATTACTCTTTTCAGAACACAATATATACCCAAACTATGTGGGGGGGGGGGGCTACACCCCCCAGCGTGAGGGGCTGTGCCCCCCCACACCCTTACAATATATACTAACTCCAGGGTCGCACTACAGTTGGGAAAAGGCCAAATATAACTTTCACTGAAATGAGTTTCAGTGAATTGAGTTTTCAATGAAGTGAGCTTTCAGTGAACTGTGCACAGTCATCTGAGTTTCAGTGAAATGTTGTAGACCTGTGTTCATATACAACATAGCACTTGTTTTATACTGGAGAAAAGGATTTTACCTGTGATGCTAGTCAGTGGGAAGGACCGCAAATATGATGCTTTGCCAGTCCAGCTATGGGCAAAGTACAGTCAGCAAACAAAATGTGCCACACACTGCACATCAGCATGCATGCTTGTTCCACTCATCTGAAAATCTCAAAGTAATACCTCATAGATTCATAGATTAGTACTAGGCTAACTGCCCTTTTGAGCCATTTTTTAAGCCTAGCCAATTATCCCCTGTGAGATTCAAACCCTGTACCTTGTGTTTATAAGGCAAACACCTTAACCATTAGGCCACCCTCCCAACCCTATAGATTAGTACTAAGCTAACTGCTCTTGCGAGCCATTTTAAGCCTAGCCAATTATCCCTTGTACTAAGCTAACTGCTCTTGCCAGCCATTTTAAGCCTAGCCAATTATCCCTTGTGAGACTCGAACCCTGCACCTTGTGTTTGTAAGGCAAACACCTTAACCATTACGCCACCCACCCAACCTCAGCAGGGGTGCATAAAACAGAACTTTCAAACTTTAAATATGTGTACAGCAGCACTTTGAAATGTCACCTTCTAACAGTACTGTTGAATGGTAACACATTATTGTTTGAAAAATGAAGCAACATTTTCGAATCTATATTGAATATGAGCACAGTATTTGCATTTCTGATTATTTAAGATTAAAATCACTCATAATCGGTGACATACATCGCAGTAAACATGTTTTCACTAAAATTTAAACCCCCATAGTTTTAAGGTGAATCTAGATATGTGCTGTTTGGCATGATACCCTTTAAAAAAAAAAAAGTTAAAATGGCCAGAAACTTCAAATTAAATGTACTGATGCCCTTAAGTGCAAGGCAAAAAATAAAATGTAGTGCAATAGTCATAAAGTTCAGTAACAAAAGTGTAATTGTGTATTAAGATCAAGATCACAGTACTCTAAGGTAGAACAATCTCAAAAGTCCGTACAGATAAGAAGCAGGGATACGGTGCTGCAACAAAAAGCATCCGTCCACATATTAAAATTACTTTATAATGTTGATGTTTATTTTAGCTACTGCAGTTTTTTTGGCTTCACTTTTTATTGTCTATCTCTGCTCCATCATTTAAGTCAGAACAGGTGTTCATTGGGCCTTATGTAGGCCTCTTATCCCAACACAGTTAAACTAGACTTGACTAGCTACTAGGGACAGATACCTGACTGCTGAGGTGAGACACTGAGTCCAGCTCTCCATCATCGACAGAAGGGTAATAAATTATTCCCTCTCACTTTAGCAGCATCCTCTGGTGGAGACCAAGGACTAGCTCAGAGCAGAATAAAGGAAAAGCGTTTATTACCATACCTGACAGGGTTTGGGAGGAGGGCATGGTTAGCTCATCTGTGGGTAGAGAACAATGCATTTGAAAATAAGCTTATTGCACATGCATCCATGACCCTTTTTCCCATTTTTGCACATGGGGTCAAGGTGTCACTTCAACAGCGACAATCAACTAGAGCCAAGGTTCACACCAGTGGATTGCTAGCCCTGCCTCATCTTTTTTTCTGTAAGAATCATGGTACAGTGGGGACTGGGGAAGCTATCCTTTGCCCACTGTATTGTAATCTTGGAGATGTTATATATAATTAGCAGGGCGTGCTTCTCTTCGAATCTTTGTGATTCAAAGTATTGTGTATTCAAATCTTTAGCATTCAAACTTTTCTGAGTGTATGACAGCCATTCGAAGTTTTGATACTTTGAGTGTCTGTCATAGAAGTGTGTGTGTTTATGTATACGTGTGTGTGTGTATGTATGTATGTATATATATATATATATACATATATATATATATATATATATATATATATATATATATATATATATATATATATATATATACACACACACACACATTTAGATAGATATATGCGTGGGTGTGCACATATAAAATTACACACACACAGATATAGTTTTATATAAATATACAAGATACAAATAAGTAATAGATAAAGGTGTAGGTATACAGATGTTTTACTTCTGTCACACTAAAGGTACTCTTTGTTTCTTGTTCTTTGATAAAGATTTCTTAGCTGTGCACTTAACCAGAGCAATTCCAGCATTACAAATCACAGCATGAGTGACTTAAGTAAGACAGAATACAATGCATTACAGTGCTCAGAGAGGCTGTACAAAGATGTCTAATGAAAGCAAGCGACTTTCATCCATCTAACCTGCCTTGTTTTTTTGTTTTAGTAATCCAGACATTCATTTGATGGCTTTGGAAATATTTTCAAGACATTCACTGCTGCAGGTGTATGGTTCCAAACGCAAAATTAATACGAGCAGTCACTGAATTTAGGACTGTGTGCCTACTTGGCAACACATCTGTGTCAGAAAACAGAAATGTTTTTAACATTTCTTGTTACTACTATCTTCAAGCTGTTTATATCCACATCTACTCAAAGGTATAGCCAAGCATACTTTTGTGTTCAACCAAATGGTGTTTTTCTAACCATCTCAGAAAACCATGAATTGTAATGACAGTAATACATCTTTAACAGTCCATTATAATGTCTACAGCATACATACATATATACACAGCATGATTATAAATACAGCTAAGCACCTGAAAATTACTTTTCATTTGGTTATAGAAGGAATAGTCTGAAAGTGATATAGACAGAGGGAGTGACTGCAAAAAGAAAATCTCTGGCTACAGTCCTCTTGTCTGTCATGTGCCAGTCTGGCCTATTTTCTTTACTTGTTACTTGTAATATAAACAGTCATGTTGGTTTTGCTGCAGCCTTTCTTTCACAGTTAGTTTCTCTTATTTAATTTTCTTTTTACCACCTACTGTCAGTCTGACATACTTCAATCGTGAAGCATTGCCCACATTTTTTTCTCTTGAGTGTTTTGGTTATGCAATTTTCTTTCTTACAAGCACTGGGTTATGTTTTAACAATTCAGAGCGGCAGAAGCTCTATATTGTGTGCATCTCTCTTGTTTACTCTGTTGTTAAGCCCTACACATGACATGCTCCCTTTTTTTCGCTAAGAAAATGAATACTGAAACATTCCAACAGAAAGACTGACTCTGTAGTTTAAGTAGTTACCATATTTCACTGGTATATCTAAAAATCAAGATAAAAATCTTCCAGTATAAGACTATCAGCGAGATATTTCCTTACTAATTGTATTAAAGAACACCTATAACAGTAATTTAAAAGACATATAGGACTATGGCTCCATCAGCATTGCTGTGAAATTTGAAGACTACAATGTTATATACTACATTAAAAATAAGGGGAATGTATGGGCCTGATTACTACATGAGAAGCAGGCATATACCGGTCATTCCCTCTCAATAACCCTTTCCGATTCACAGACTCACTGCAGTGATTTTCCATGAAAGTAAGAATCACTGTAAAGAGTGGTCCCACCAGCAATAGTACATGCTAATGAGGCAGTCCAGGGGAGCAGCTAATGCTAATTAGCTGTGTGTTCTCCCCTTGGAAATGCCTGCAGCACTGATTTACACTTGACTGCATAAATTACCATGGCTGGCCAATAAATTCTACTTCACCAAAAGGCTGCTGTCATTCATGGACTTAGTGCAGGAAAGTGCAACAAAGTTCAGCAGAAGCATAGGGGTGGAGGATGTGAGTGTGTAGAAGTGTTTTGCAGTGTGTATGTGTCTGTCTGTCTGTAGGGTGTGAATGAAGTCTGATAATTGTGTGTGTGTCTCATAGCATGAGTGTGGGGGAATGGGTGAATGTGTCCATGAATCTGATTAAGTCGGGGGTGACAGTGTGTGTGTGTGTCTGTCTGTCTGTGCACATGTGTGTGAGAGAAAGTGAGTTTAGGGGTTGCCTTTCATACCTGTCAATGTTATTGCTCAAGAATTCCAGACAAAGCCAAAAATAAAAGGGGGCTAAAGGGCTGAAATCACAGAAAATGTTTAAATATTTAGCTGTAACAGTGGCCCAGCAGGTAGTACATTCATTCACCTTTGGCAAAAAGGCTGTGGGTTCTTTTCCCACACAAGGTAGATGGGTTGCTGACACTGCACTGCAACATAAGGGGGAGGGGTGCTGCATTCCTGAGTGAATCATCCTTCGGATGTGACTGTAAAACTGAGGTCCCATCTCCTTAAGCTGGTAGTAGCTCAGGTGGATATAAAAATCCTATGGCACCTACTGAAAAGAGTAGGGGTACTTTATTTTACACATTATAAACACACACACACACACACATATATGTAAGTATGTATATATATATATATATATATATATATATATATATATATATATACATATATATACACACACACACACACACACACGCACCCATTTGTTTTTTTTAATTATTTTTCTTATAACATCCTCATTATCGTTCTTCCATAATTAACCCCCCCACTGCCATAATCTAATCTTTATTTATTTATTTATTGTTTGTTTAATGGGAAAGTCTGACTTGGAACAAGCCAATTTTCAGCAGAGGCCCAGGGAGAAATGCTCCAGATGCATGTCTTTGTAAAGTGGGAGGAAACCGGAGCACCCAGAGGAAACCCACAAGAACGCAGGGAGAACATGCAGACTCCGCACAGAAGGCACCCCAGCCGAGAATAAACCGGAGAACCTCTTGCTGTGAGGGAACAAAACAAACTGCTGCACCACTGTGCCGTCTGTTTCAAAATATATCTGCCAAAATCGATTTTCCATTAAACAAAATTTCATTCAGTCTTTCATTCCAAATAACCCATATTACATAAAATAAATTCATATCTATCACTTTCTTTTTGTTCTTGTATCCATACATAATCATATTCATATCTAGTGTGTTCATGTCATTAATATTCTCAAATATTTTTTCTTCATACAATGTTTTCCAGAGTTTTGCCACTTTTTTTACATTTCAGAAAACACGTTCTGTTGTCTCTTCCTACCCACAAAATAAAGATACTTTTTAACTTTCTTTTTATACAGCATATTCCCCTTTACTACTACTACTTCCGGCTTTTCCCAATTAGGGGTCGCCACAGTGGATCACATATCTGCTCATGATTGGCAGTGAAGTTTTACGGTGTCTAGTTTCCAGCCCGGCACCCAACCTTCCACAGAAGGCACACACATGCATGCACTCACACCTAGGGCCAATTTAGAGTGTCCAATCCACCTATAGCATGTCTTTGGGATGTGGGAGGAAACCGGAGTACCCGGAGGAAACCCACGCGACCACAGGGAGGACATGCAGACTCCACACAGATGGCACCCCAGCCGAGGATCGAACTGGAGAACTGTTTTGCTGTGAGGTGACAATGGTAACCGCTGCACCACCGTGGCTGCCCGGCATATTTCCCTTTACTGGTAACTGTTTATTACCAATCTCTGTAGGAAATCCTGACGCACTATTATCTTGGTACACCACTTTTTCCTTTTTTTTAATAGCTTTAATCACTTCATCCACTATTTTTTTCCATGGATTTACATAGCAATTTTGTTTAATGACATCATTATGCCACACCCTTCTATCTTGCTCTGTATCATAATTTTTGATCTTAGTATTTTTTCTTGATAATTTTAATTTCATTTAAATATTATTTTCCTCTTTCTTATTCACGTCATCATCTAGAACATTCTGTACTTAAATTTAAACAGTCTCACTATTAGTTTCTCATTCTTTTCCTTTACCCACTTTAATATTCTATACAAGTTTTAAAAAGTAGAATAAACCACTGAATTTAGTAACTTTAGTAAGCCCAGTCCCCCTTCATCTTCACTCATATACAGCACATTTCTTTTTACTGGGTTTAATCTTGAACCCCATATGAAAGAAAACACAAATTGCACAATTTCCGTTTCATATTTTTTGTGGCATCATATAAATATTTAACAGATATGCTATGCTTCCCATTAATACAAAATTCACCAAATAAACCTTTTTTTGTGAATGCTAATCTATATGTCCTCCACAGAAGACATATTCCCGTCATTTCTTTTATCCAACCTTCTCATTGTATCATAATCAAATAATTTTCCCAAATTTCACTCCTAGCAAAGGCAACTTGTTCATTGGAATGTGCAAACACCAAATTTTCACATCACCCAAACCTGTACTTTTATATTTGTTCAAGGTCATTCCCATTTACTTTAAACATCCATTCAGATGAACCAACACTTTTTACATCCATATTTTGTTCTTAACAACTGCAACTATATCATCTGAGTATGTCAAAATTACTGGAATCACCAACTCCTTTGCATCACATATCTAGCACCTTTCATTTTACAAGCTAGTTCTTTCACTATCCCATTCATTACCAGTACAAACAATATTTTACTCATTGAAAATCCTTGTCTTATATCTCACTTCATGCATATTTCTTTATTCAGCTACCCATTCACTAGCATGTTCACTCCGTTATTCTGATATGCTGATATACACATTCTCCTGATTCTGTTATTATATCTTCCATACTTATTTTTTCTACAGTTTCTTCTTTACTTAGTTCACCTTCTCCCCCAGCCTATTGTTGTTCTTCCTCGTGTATGCCCCCCCCCCACCTTTCCTCTACTTTTTCATTATTTAGTGTTTGCTCTTGACAAGCCATCCAAAGGTGTCCCTTTTTTCACACAACCTGCATTTAGCCATACAACTTCTTGCTGTATTTACATTATACCTTGTCACAATCATTATGTAAATGAGAAAAGTCCCTACAAAAGATTTAGGCTGGCCAGCGTATCTTAATGTCCCATTGTGATCAGCAACAAAAGTAACAATTGGAAAGTATTTTACCATGTTTTTTTTCACATTTCAAAACAACTTCCAACCTCCACCCTCCATTCCATAAGCTTCTCTTATCTCTAACTTTCACAACATTATCCACAAAGTCACACAGACCCTGCATGCATTTTTATCATACTCTTCCAGTTCATCAGTTCTAAACTGAATCATCAGTCTTATCGGTTTCAAATGTTAAGTCACATAAAGTCTCTGTCCCAGTATATAATCCAGAACAGTTACCAAATTGTCCCATGCATAATATCTATTAAAAACGTGAAGTGTTGTGTTGGCTTTAAAGCCAGAGTAAAGCAGTGGGGGAGTAGCTGAAGTCCTCACATATGCTCTTATAAGCTGTTTAATTCAAAATGCCCTTTGTAGTTTAGGTTAGTTTAGTTTAGCAGACGGCAGGTAGAGACAGGAGTTGAAACAAAGCCGCCTCTACCTACCTCTGCTGTTTACTGGTCAGTGCTGTCTGCTTTTAGTGCAGACTGAACCTGAGCAGCACTTAGGGGATGCTTAAACATTTTAAGCACCACTCTAAGCATTGTTAAGGTCAGGTCTCTTGCTGAACCAGATTGCAGTTTGGCCATTTTTTGAGTGTACTCATGATGCTCCATGCACTACAAGAATATAATGCCTGTGGCTTTGTTATATCTAGTTGGTGCGGTCATAAGTTGTCTAAACTTGTACAAATGTATATTGGTTGGATTTTCAGACTGTATGGTTTGTTAACCTATATCACCCAATATTATGATTTCATGAGAGATTTTTGAGGAGGCTCAGCAGAGAATATCCTTGTTTTAGCATTGTTACCTGGCAGTATGTATAAACCCATGACTGCGATTGTCTTGTGAGTGCTTAGTTTTAGCATGGTTAGTAGGATTTCTGGGTTAGAGAAAGTTGGCAGGATATGGGGGGAAAGGGGAGCTATCTCATTACCATGGTTTGAGATATCTTATTACTAAGGTTGAGAAGCTGCTAACCAGTTTGAAATTCATTATTTTGGGTGAGGTGAAGGCAGTCCTTTAATCATCTCTCACAGCAGTGAATTCATTGTTATATCTCCTAATTACAATACATACATTAATTGTAATCATTGCTATCTATATTATTTACTGTAATCTAGCTCATTTACTTAGCCTTTGTACAGCTATGTAGCCATATCTAGCAATAGCATTGTTCTGCATGCATTTCATTTTGAATTATTTTCACTAAGATGAGGCTAAAAGGGGGGGGGGGTCTTGGTCAAGTCCAACTGCATGTTCAGTAAAACAGATAACTAGGTAAGAAAATGATATCAGGGAATGTAAGATGGAATTAAAAATGTACAGTGGTAACTGGATGAAAAAGCTTCACTTTCAGTTTCTGCCTCTTGCCTACTGTTCTGTTGGTGGTTTTCTGATTGACAATGAAGAGTACTAGGCCTCCATGGCTATGTAAGTGCACTCAGCTGAGTACAGGAACATTATGTCTCACAGTACCCACGACATATTTTTCTTTTAATTAATGAAGTAAGCCCACTGGACATGTCTCCACCATCAGGGTGTAACAAGCAAATATAATTTTGTACTCACAAGCTCTAAGTGCTACCCCCCCCCCCCCGACACCTATCACTTAAAAATGGACACCTGTCTCAAAAATGCTGCCCCAGCACTTAATAAATGTAACAGTTTCAGCTGTTCCCCCATAAAACTACTGAAAATATTGTTTTTAGATTAGCAGTATTGCATCTGTTGTCAAAGACATTAATTTAGACAGCTGTAGACATAATATGTCCTGAATAAACATGTTTATATGGTACTCAGAAAAAAATGTACTCAGTAGGGTACAGAGGTACACCTGGCTACACCCTTGTCCACCATCAGGGACAACTCAGGAATGCTGTGTAGTTAGCCGAGTTGCTCAGAGTCCAACATTAGGCAAATGGCGGTAGAAAGAATTGAACCCTCTGCTTAACTACAGGAAGCAACTCATTAACAGCTCAGAGCCTTCATTCTCTGCTCTGTCAGATGTTTATATTTCATTAAATGAATGGCTATAGTATTATGTCTACTTAATTTTAAGTTAAACTTAAGTTTAATGACGTTAATGAATCATAGATTGCAGACACAAAACAATTATATGGATTATATGCATCTAGTTATGCTAAAACCATTGCAGAGTGGTACAGATTAATGAGGGTAATCAGATGTAATCAGATGAAAGGGAAGGTTATCTGTTAACCGTTATCTGTAAAGCTTTTCCACATGGAATCCTCATACAGGTGCTTACCTACTGATTTTTGTTTTTTGTAAGTCTTTCATTGAGGACTTTCTTTTGATTTTGTGGAAGGTGGTTCCATGTAGGAGGCCCTACAAGTGAGAAAGCTTTTTCCCCATTCCATAGTTGAAGCAGAGCCCTATAAGAGGGATGTCTCTATTCTGGCTGTTCCTTTAGGAATAAGCTTGTTCCCGGAATAATAGTTTGGCTAGCAGTGGTGTACAGTATACTAGATTTAATATTTTGAACGTAAGACAACTAAAAAGAAACGTGGCCCTTTATGAGGTCACAATGGTGGAAGTCAGATTCAGCTAATAGGGCAAATCTGAAAATCTTGTTTTCAGTAACCTAAATTCCTTATATCTTGAAGGATTAGTTTAAAGTAAGGCTAAGCAGTACTGTAGTTTAAGCAGAAAGATGTTTTTAATAGCAGTAGACCTAGCTGTTGGAGTAAGTAGGAAAAACATCTTGTAACATATTTTGAGTTAAGACAGAATCTTAGAAGTAATAACGTGAGTATGACTGCAGAAAGAAAGTGAAGGATCAAGGGTGATGCCTAACTATTTGCTTTAAGGTACATTGGAAATATAATTGCAATGTGTCCATATAAGCAGGATATTAGGAAAGCTTGATACTTTGTGGGTAGAGACAAACAGCATTCAGTTTGTTTTTCCTTGGATTGATAAAGATTTTGTTGGCAGTGGTCTAAGGTCATAGTTTGGTGAAACTAGTTTGTAGCTGAGCTTGTAAGATGGTATGAGATTTATTAGCTTCAAGCAGTAGGATATCACCTGCATATAAGGTGTGATAAAGAAATGTCAGGTCTTCAGTAAGATCGTTAATAAACAAAAAGAAGAGAAGCGGGCCAAAGTTGGACCCTTGGGGTGCACCTGCATTGAGGCTACTGTTGCTAGAGTACTGGTTGCTGGAGTAGAACTGAAATGTCTTATCAGTGAGGTAGCTTGTAAACCAGGTTAATATAATATATATATATATATATATATATATATATATATATATATATATATATATATATATATATATACATACATACTTCAGTAGCTAGCTTCACTTGTGGGCCATTTTAAGGCAAGCCGATTTCAAAGGTGAGAATCAAACTGTGCCCCTTGTGTCTCTTAAGTAAATACCTTAACCATTATGCCAAGCCCAGTCCCTATTAAATACTAAGGAAATCAGTATGCAGACTATTATTTGACTAGCCAATAACCAGAAAGTGACCAAACGTGAGAGTCAAACACTGAACCTTATACCAGTGAGATAAACAAATTAACCATTATGACAACCCCCAATGTGATAGTGTTATCACCAAATCTGACCCTTTTGGATTTATGTAGGAGCATTTTATGCTTTACTATCTCAAATGCTCAAGCAATGTCTAGAAGTAATCCTGCTGTAGTATGTTTATTATTTATGTTATTATAAATGCTGTTGGTAACAGACATTTGTACTGTTTGGTACTAAAGGCATTGCAGAATCCATGCTGGCAGTCCGAACCGATACCGTAATTATGCAAAGTTTATCTTCATTCTTTAACATATTGCTAATATATTTATTTGTTTGTTTATTTATTGTCTTTGTTGACCAGGAAAGTCTGACTTAGAGTAACCTATTTTCAGGGGAAACCTGGGGAGGAATGCTCCATTATATAAACCTGTAATTAACAGGTTCCTTTACAAGAGCAATATTGTTTTCAAAACAATTAGACATAGTAAATAATAATTACATTCATGATACAATAAAATACAGGGCTGATAGACTTGGTTATATACAGATTGATAAAAGACAGGTTTACAAAGCACACTTGAATTGGAAAGTAGTTACCTGTAACATATATTTTATACCAGCAGCAGATCTGGTCCCTATAGCTGTGCCATTAGGAAGTCTTATTGGGGACCTCGAGAGAAAGGGAGAAACCAGCCCCAGACTGACTGTGATGTCTGTGTGCTCTTAACTGAAATTGTACTTCACTGTGTGTGTATTTATTATTCTTTCCCTATATGGATGCCTCTCGCTGGTGTTAGTGGTGAGGATTAATGCTCCTTGATTGCTGGGCCATTGCACGGGGTATCACATATTAATTGTTTGACAGTGGTGGGATATCCACACCACATATTAATTGGTTGGCAAATACTAATTGGCTTGTAGTGGTGTGGGTAGTGTGAATTCCTGCAGCTTGTGTATAGTGATCACTGAAGGTGTTTTTGTACTCTAAATCAGCCACACAGTAAATACTCAAGAGTTCAGATCACAATTGTTTTATTTCTTTTGTTAGCTGAATTAGTCAGGGAGAGCAGGCAGCATGTCAGCAGAGGAGAAAGGAAAGTTGACAGGGAGCCAGCTGGCTGAGATGTGCCAGGCTAGAGGACTGGTGCATGGAAACCTGACTAAAGCAGACATGATTGCAGCTTTGGTCACAGCTGCATTAGAAAACTGCAACCAGGACAACGATCAGACTGGCGCATGGACTGCCCAACCTTTTCGCAGAGAACTTAAAAATCCATCTGGAGCTAAAGACATTTGAGTTGGAGGCCAGGCATTTGGAAATAGAAGCAGCTGAGAGACTGAGGCATCTAGAGACTGAGGAAAATGAGAAACAGTGATGTCTTCAGGCTGAGAAGAATGAGAAACTGCTACACCTGGAAGCTGAGGAAAAAGAGAGGCAGAGGCAGCATGAGAAGGAGATGCTGTCTCTTTGCCAGAGTCATGGAGGTAATGGGGAAAGGAGTAACTGGACCCCAGAAGCACAAATGGTCAGTACATTTCTTCCACAGTTTAAAGAGGGGGATAATTTTGATAGTTTCATTCATATGTTTGAGAGGTATGTAATCAGTATGATGTTGACCAAAGACTCTGGGTATGGTCCTGACCCCCTTACTCCATGGTAAAGCTGTAACTGTGTTGTCTAAAATGTCTGACATTGGATGTTTTAATTATAATACCGTTAAGAACTGTTTGTTAGAACTGTTTAAGCTATCACCTGAAACGTACAGGAAAAAGTTTTGTGAGCATAGACACAAGGCATATGAAAGTGTGTGTGATATGTTGCTAAACTGAGGACTTATTTTCATAGGTGGGTGAGTGGATGTCAGGTCACCACTTTTTGGCCCGCAGACCTTTTGGTGAGGGACCAAGCCCTAAGCACTTTGCCTGAAGACATGAGGATCTAGTTAGCTGATAGACAATGTGCTACTTCAGGTAAGCTGGGGAAGAAGGGAGACCTATACCTAGCAAGCATGGCATCCCTGCACAGGAAAGGGACCCCCAGTACTGCTCATGGGTCTAAAGGAACCCATGGTGGGCAGCACAGACTGCCCCAACAGAATTTGCCAGTAGCAGGGGAAGCCACTAATCCAGGTACACGTCAAGGACCAATTGTCAAATGTTTTTAATGCAGTCAGTGGGGCTATGTGGCATACAGATGTCCATGGAGGCAAGGTGGGGAACAAAAGATGAGAGAGCCAGTAAGTGGGGAAGACAAAATGCCAGTAGTAGGTTGTCTTGAGACAACAGGAGTACCAAACTCCATCCTGCAGATGTCATGATAGGGAAGGATTTGGATGAGGTGGTACCATGTGCTAATGCAGTTACATGCAGTCAAGCTTCGAGACAAGCATGTAGGTCTGGTAGCCTTGGAGAGACCCAGACAGACCGCATACTTGCAGCCAGGACTGGTGAGGTTACTTCAGTGAGGAAGCTACACTGTAACAGTGAACTGAAGGTGAGCCACAGATGCTTGTGGGTACTGATGTTCCCTTGGGCAGAGTGACTGCAAAGGTAGAGGTGAGTAGTAGTAGTACCCAGGCTGACAATGAGGCACCACTGTCAGAGGATGCCAAACGTCCTGTGGAAGGGGAGCTGGGAAGGGTTACAAAGAGAGAGATGAGACAGGCTCAGCTCTCAGACCCTACATTCCAAGGCCTGAGGCAGGCAGCTAGGGAGGCACCTGATTCTCAAGGGAAGGAGGAATCTGTATACTGGGACAAAGGGTTACTGTATAGTGAGTGGACCCCTGAGGGAGGGCTAGAAGGTGAGAGGGTACAGCAGTTGGTAGTTCCTAGAGCCTACTATCTGGCACTTCTAGCCATAGCCCATGATATTCCCTTTGCGGGTCATAAGGGCATAAAACGTACAAAGATATGTATTATGCAGAACTTCTATTGGCCTGGAATTTTCAGAGATGTAACAGGATACTGCAGGACCTGTGAGCAGTGCCAAAAGGTAGGCAAGGCAGGAGACAAGGTGAGAGCTCCTTTGATGCCTTTGCCTGTAATTGAGGAGCCATTTCAGAGGGTAGCTATGGATATTGTGGGGCCTATGAGTACCCCATGTTCCACAGGGAAAAATATATCCTAGTGGTAGTGGATTATGCTACATAGTAGCCTGAGGCAGTGGCTCTGTTCTCCATTGAGGCAGAAAAGGTGGCAAATGCATTGTTAGAGATTTACAGCAGGGTAGGTTTCCCAAAAGAAATACTGACTGACAGAGGTGCCAATTTCATGTCAGACCTACTGGCTTGTCTGTGGAAGTACTGTGGAATGAAGCACCTGAAAACCACCCCCTACCATCCGCAGACTAATGGTCTTGTTGACAATCAAGTCCATGCTACGTGCATTTGCAGACCAGTTTGAGGTAGTGGGACAAATATTTGCCCCATCTGTTTTGCTTACAGAGAGGTTCCCCAGGAATCCAAAGGTTTTTCACCCTTTGAGTTGCTGTATGGGCATAGGGTGAGGGGACCTCTATGTTTAATTCGAGATGAGTGGGGAGGTGGCTGTGAATCTCACAAGGAGTCTGTTGTGGCATATGTCCTAAACCTCAGGACAAAGCTCAGGGAACTCGTGGGCTTGGCCCGGGAGAACCCGGCAGAAGCCCAACAACTGAAAAAGATGTGGTATGACAGGAATGCTCATGCTAGAGAGTATGCTGTGGGGCAGCAGGTAATGGTTCTCATTCCTGTCAGACACAACAAGCTGCAAGCAGCTTGGGAGGGACCCTAAAAGGTGGTAAGAAAGGTAAGTGATGTTAACTACATGGTGGAACTGCTAGGGAGGAAGCAGGGGCACAAATTGTACCATATTAACATGATGAAAACTTACCATGATAGGGAGACCCTTGTGCTGATCATTTGCAGGAGTCTGAGAGAGATCTGGTGACTGATCTCCTCAGTGAGGCTCAGACTGACACCTCAGTGGAAGGGGTGGCAATGTCCCAGCAGCTATCTCCTACCCAGGTTCGAGAAATCTGAGCAGTGTTACAGGAGTTTGGGGGCATGTTCACTGGGAAATCAGGGTGCACCCACCTGGTGCAGCACCAGGTGGATACATGACCCCAAAGACCTATTAGGCAGGCCCCCTTATAGGGTGCCTGAGAGGGTTAAACAGACTCTGAGGGAGGAGATACAGGAAATGTTGGAACTAGGGGTAATTCTAGAGTCCAACAGTCCCTGGGCCTCCCTAGTGGTACTGGTGCCAAAGAAAGATGGCAGTACCAGATTCTGTGTGGACTACAGGAAAGTAAATAGTCACACAGAGTCAGATGCTTTCCCCAAGCCAAGGACAGATGAGGCCCTAGAGCAGCTGGGTGGGGCTGAATATCTTACAACCATTGATCTTACCAAGGGTTACTGGCAGGTGCCCTTGATTCACAGTTCTAGAGAGAAGTCAGCCTTTGTGACTCCTTTTGGCTTGTATGAGTTCACAAAGATGCCCTTTGGGTTGAAACGAGGTTGGCATAATGGTTAAGGTGTTTACCTTACAGACAGAAAGTGCAGGGTTTGATTCTCACATGGGGTAATTAGCTAGGCTTAAAAATGGCCCACAAGGCCAGTCAGCCTAGTACTAATCTATGAACCTATGAAAAATGGCCCAGCGACTTTCCAGAGGCTGGTAGATCATATCCTAACAGGAGCAGGAGGGTTTGCCCTTGCTGATCTAGATGATATTGCCATCTACAGCCATTCCTGGCAAGAGCACCTTCAGCATGTCATGGAGGTGCTGGGTAGACTACAGAGGACAGGGTTGACCATTAAGCCCAGCAAATGACAGGTGGGTAGGGCAGAGGTCTCCTACCTGGGACATTAATCTTACCCAGGACATGTTAGGGATATAACAGGTATCAGTCTGATGAATCTTAAGCCAGTTCCAAAAACTATTCTGTGGCACATGGAGGGGCATATCTGGTTTCCTAGGACTGTAAAGGAGAGAGACCCTACCATGTGGGGATATTCCAACACAGCCTATTCTCCTGAGGTCCTGAAAACCATACAACACAGACAGCATTTGTTGATCCTGATGATAATCATTGCTTATGTACTGATCATCACCCAGAAACACAGATGGCAGTTAGTGTGCGTATGCATAACAAGGAAGTCGTACAGGTGTGAGAGCACGCATGTGCAGCCTGATTATTATCCCAGGTGCTGGGCCAGAAGAACACCATTGTCCATCATCAGGACAATGCCCATGACTGTGGTTGGCAGACTGTGTATCCACTGGTAACAGTAATGCCATCTTACCAATGGTCTGTGTATTTTGTCTTGGGGTTTTCTGTAGTTAACTGCCCCACATTTAGTCCATCCCAAGGCCATGGAAGGTATGGCGTGAGGGTGTCTCATGTTGGTACCTATGGGGCAATGTTTGCCACCAGTGACCTCAGCAACATGATGTGCATCCTTTTCCTGTGTACTTGGTGCATGTCATCCCAACCATACGCACAGCAACGATCCACCATGCTATGTGTAGCAATGAATTTAGCCAGGAAAAAGTGACCTGCACATCTGTTTGATAATGCCAAGTGCTGCAGTCATATTTAGAATCTTATCATAGTGTTGTGTAATTCCCACCCCTATATCTATCCTTCTCTACAAACATGCAGCGGAATGACCTGTACTGTACTGTATTGTAATGGTCATTCTTAACTTGGTGCTCGAGTGGACGTAGTCACTTTCATGGTATTACCATTAGTGGCTTATTTATTAAGATGTGTGTAGATAAAACCTTCAGTAGTGCAGTGACAAAGTATGGCTAGTTGAGGCAGAGAAGGTATATGATATATATGCTTGGAGAGGGAAAGGAAATAGAACTGGGAAGGAAAGACTGAGCATGAGGAATGTTGTAAGAGAATGGGGGTATGCCCAAGTTTAGGAGGCAAGCAGTTGTGGTAAATGTGACACAAAGCTTGAAAGGTGGAAGAATGAGTGGGTTAGATGGGAAATGTGGAAATATGATAAAAAAAAAGGGGAGGTAATATATTTAGGGAGCTAGGGAATGGAATGAAGGTTGATCTGAAGAAGTTGGTAAAGGGAAGATGAGACTGCGAGGACCTCAGGAGACTAGAATTAGGGATGTAATAAATGAATGACAGCAGAAAGTGTTTGGGAGGTTGTTGGGAGAAGAGAAAGGGCTGCGGTATGTGGAACAGTGAAAACAAGGGAGGAAAAGGGACAGTTCAGAACTTCCAGATAAATGAGCGGGGATTTTAGTCTAAGAAAGAGGGACTGGCTGCTGTATATAGGAGTTGCCAAAAGGATAATGGGGAGGAAGAATGAGAAGAACAGGAAAGATGAAGCAGAGAAGGAGAAGTAGAACTAGAAAAAGGGGAGGGATAGAGAAAGAAGACCAAAGTGAAAATATATGGATTTGGGAGAGAAGCAAGAGAGAAAGAGGGGTTTAACCTTCTTAACCTGAGAGAGATCTGGGTTAAATAAACTAAGGTGTGGGCAATTATTTGAAATGAGGTGAGGTTTGGGAAATAGTGAGGGCCTTAACAGTATTAGGGCAAGTGGGAGATCAATATGACGTTACCACATAGTCGGTGCAAGACTCCAAAGGAAGCCTAGGTGAGGAAGGTCAGTGGGAAAATCCAAAGTGTTGGAGATGTGAAGAAACAAATGTAGATAATATCCACATGTAGAGGTGTTGAAAATTTGTACAAAAAGAGTTGCAGAATAAGAAAGAACTATAGTGTAAGTTATATAATAAGGAAATTAAGGAAGAGGATGGTCATTATACCTATATGGAGGTGTTCCTCTCAAATCTTCAGATTTTTGCCTCATATTTTGGTATGTTCCTCATGTAAAATTTGTGGCTTTCCGGCAAACCATAGAGATTGAAGTCAATAAATAATGACAGTCATTAGAGTTTTAGACTTGTTTTAAATTTAGGGTGGCCACGGTAGCGCAGTAGTTAGTGTTGTCGCCTCACAGCAAGAGGTTCTCCGGTTCAATTCTTGGCTGGGGTGACTTCTGTGTGGAGTCTATGTCCTCCCTGCAGTCATGTGTGGAGTCTATGTCCTCCCTGCAGTCATGTGGGTTTCCTCCGGGAGCTCTGGTTTCCTCCCACATTCCAAAGACATGCAGTAGGTGGATTGGACACTGTAAATTGGTCGGAGGTGAGAGTGTGTGAGCAAGTGAGTGGCACAAATGAACTACTACAGGAGGGCTAGTCACCCAGAGGTGTAAACCTTGGCTTGAGATGATTGTCACTAAAAGCGACACCCTGACCCCATGTGCAAAATGGGGAAAAAAGTGTTGAGGATGGATGGATTTGAGTTTTAGAAATCACGCTAACACAAAATATTTTATTCTAGCTACCTCCTAAGGTTATATGAGCAATATTTAAAATTTCTCAATTTTTGGCCCTCCCCTCCCATCATATTTGTATTTGTCCAGATTTCTTGTGCTAAGAGGTTGAGAGGTATGTTTGGAGGAGATGAAGGGCAGGAGATGCATGGAGAAGTCGAAGGAAGATGAATACTGTTAATGGGGTGCTGGTTAAATGGGGGGATTGCTAAGGAATGAAAATCAAGTGAAATAAGCGGAGTATAGGAGAAGAAGAACAGGCAATAAATAAGACAAGTGGGAGGGGGTGAGAGAAAAAGAAGCTTGGCCAAAAGGTTAAGACAAAAATGGGGCACAGTATGGAAAAGAAATGAAGACAAGAAGTGGTGAGAAGCAGTGGACACACAAAGATAAGAGGAGTGAGTGTGATAATATGAAAGACGGGTCAAGTTTAAATGAGCATGAACCGAAATTAATAACTATAAACAAGTATAAAACATTTTGATGAATAATTTTAATTGTGTAGCAAATGTTAAGGCTTGGGTTTAGGCTTGGCTTAATGTTTGTGTGCAGTATTCAGAAAAAGGCATTTTGTCAAAAAAAAAAAAAAGGATATGAAAATAAATTACCTTTCTTCTCCCCATCTTTCATACCTTATGTGTGTGTTCTCTGTCTTCTTGATGTTTTCCCCTTTCTACTTCCCTGTCTACCCTATTTTCCTCTCCATACGGGGTTGGTACTTTGTTGTGCAAGCCCAAAGTGGTTTATCTGGTTACTGCTATGTTGTCATTCTTGTTCCAGATGAGTGTGAAATGCAGTTATACTCTGCGTTATTGTGTGCACGATCATGCACTGAATCAGTTGCATTAGCCTACCTTCATTGTGACATCCATTGTGTCTGTCAGGCACCCTGCTGTAGCTCTGTTTCAGCTTTAACGCACTATCCCCCAATCCCAAACAAGCAGACAAGTTGCTTCCACAGCCGTCCACTTCCTATAACGTAATGAATGAAAAAGAATGACCTAATCCCCTAGTACAGAAACTTACTTTTAGTAAGTTAGTCAGTTGGAGATTCATACTCACACACACATATTTGACAGTGTAGCAAGCTGATGGAAAATCCAGTGACTAAATTATAAACCATTAATAAATGTGTAGATTTATCCACATCTACCAATGGCTAAATGTGATCTTTAGTGAGTTGCTACCTTATATCCCCAAATCGTCTAACTGAATTGCCATCTACTACAGAAGCTTGCAAGCTCTGGCGAAGAAACTGGGAAGCCTATATTGGTTAGGCATCGCCAAACTGAATAGCAACATTATGGAACAATGAAGACTAGCACAATCTGAGAGTGTGCCCCATTCCACCTCTATCTAATTGAAGTCAGCCATCCACTGCAGAGAGACGTTTACCCTGTCTATCAAAGATGTGCATTTGTTCATGGCTGAATACTGCATAAAACTGATTGCACCCACAAATCATAAGGGATGCCATACTTATCACTGACAGATCCCCAAAAGTGAATACTGAGAGCACTTGCAAGTGAAGCCGAAGTATTGCGTGCACACTACATGCATTTAAGTCCTCTGTAATAATTAAATATTTGAAAAACTTAAGACACCTGTCAAAAGCTTTTTTTAGCTTTTTCTAAGTAATTTTCCCAGCAAATGATGTTTTATATATATACATATATATATATATATATATATATATATATATATATATACACACATACATACATGTATGTGTATGTATACACGTGTGTGTGTGTGTGTGTGTGTGTGTGTGTGTGTGTGTGTGTGTGTGTGTATGTATATGTATATGTATATGTATATATAATATATATATATATATACACACACATACATACATGTATGTGTATGTATACACGTGTGTGTGTGTGTGTGTGTGTATGTATATGTATATATATATATATATATATATACACACATACATACATGTATGTGTATGTATACACGTGTGTGTGTGTGTGTGTGTGTGTGTGTATGTATATGTATATGTATATATATATATATATATATATATATATATATATATACACACACATACACACATGTATATGGATATTTGTATTGTGACATTACTTTTTACCTACACTGCATTCCTGCGAGTTGTTCATCTTACCCTTTCTAACTCTGTCTGTAGCCTGAATGTATGCTTCTTCATTTCTGACCTTTTGAACAGGAAGACAATGTCCATCTCCCAGTAAATGACCTTCCAACTTATTGTCTTATTGCAAGGCTGAGTAATCTCAGAGCTAGTCTTGTACATTTCCAGTGAGTAACATAAATTATACTTGGAGAGATAATGCAGTCCCTGGAAACAGACCTTTAATACACCATTTGCAGTTCCTGAAAACAAATCTTTCTACCTACCCAAGCTAAAACATCCCATTAAAACACTGAGTTATGTCTTATTTCCCCACAACATAAGAAAAATCATGCTATTGTAACCCAGTAAAAACATCCTAATATTGACAGCAAAAGTTGGAATGCATGCAAGTAAAATTACATTAAAAAATAAGAAAAAAAAAATCCAGCAAGCAAAATTATTTGTATGAAGCTCCCTCTAGTGAGGCAAAGAAGTAACTGAAGCCAGAAACAGTCCATGAAAAAACATTCAACAAATGGGCGAAACAGGAAACTTAAGGGAAAAGTAACCCAAATAGTAAAATGTGTCTTATATTAGAGCTCACGCTGCTGTGGTGGTAAATTCTAAACACTGCAATTATCCTGGAAAACCCACATTAGCCATATACAGGGCCAACCACAGACTTCAGCTGATTACACACTTCATTTATATAAGACCCATACATCTCAACCTCTTACCCCAAGAAATCTGGACAAAGCTTGACATATTGGGGGTGCAAAGGCCCAAAAATAGGGATAGATTTTAAATATTCTTCTTATAAACTTAGAAAGTTACTAGAATAACAGGGCATGTATTAAAAGGCATTTTCTACAGGACATGAAGTCTGAAACACAAATGTATGACATTATTTACTAATTTCATTCCTCAGATCATCCCAGTGATTTGCCAGAAAACCAAAACATTTATAACGAACAGACCAAAATTCTGAGGCAAAACTCTGGACAGTAGAGAGGTACAAGACCTCTTGCCTAAAATACACTTCTTTTTTGTCCTCAGTATCTTAATATACCCTTTAAAAGATAACACTGACAGCCACCATACATACCCCTCAGCTGTACAGATTTTCACAGAATGTCCAGATGTCGGCCTCATAGTTTTGGTCCATTTTTCATAAAATTGTGTTTTTCTGGCGAAACTTGGTGGTAAATCATTAAAGATTGAAGTTAGAAAATACTGACTGACATTCTAGTTTCAAACTTTATGCCCTTCAGAAAATTCATGCTAATGCAAAATCTGTTCTATCAACTTCCTGTTTGTACGAGCAATATTTAAAAAAGTACCCCTATTTTTGAGCCTTTGCCCTACTTTTACTTATGGCTTTGTCCAGATTTCTTGCTCTAAGAGGTTGAGAGGTATGCCTCCCACCCATTGGAAGCATAGCTTTAGAGCTCCGAGTGCTGCCTTCATTCCACAGCAGACCCTCTGTGCTGTTAAGTGCTGTGCTATATTAGGAAACTTGCATGGTCTAACTGCACTAAAGTCTACTACAGATGACTACTGTTTCAGTTACCTCTGCTGTATTTTGCAGTATATCCCAGAGCACCTTAGCAGTAAGTTGTTTAACCTAGCGATTAAGACAGCAGACAGATTAAACAGAAATGGTGTTGGGGGAGAGTTGAGAAACAAGTCAATGTTAGAATGATGCCACTTTTATAAAAAGCACACAGAAGTTAGCACCATCCCCATTAATCATACCACTTCCTTGAATGGCAGAACTCTTAATAAATCCAGCTTGTGTATCTAACCATAGTTATTTAACAACCTCAATACCAGGATGTCTTCAGCATTATAAAGCACCATAAGTGTTGGTTCCAAGGTATTGTCCTCTGGAGCACTATAAAACAGAATATACATTCGCCATTTCTGCTGTAAACCTCATCATTGTTCATGCATTTAATGATGGACTAGCTCGTATGTTTACCTGTCTAGTCCTTTTAAAGTCAAAAGTTAAAGTGAACTTTATTGTCATTCAGACTGCATAACAGTGCAACTGAACAAAATTGCATTTCTTTGAACTCAATGTGCATACAATGTATACTGACAGTATTAATATAATAACACATATACTAATGTTAATCCTACAATAACAACAGTAAGACATTTATGCAGTGCAATAACAAGTACAATCACATGTGCCAAGACTATTCCACTTGTGTTTTCATCAGGACCCAAAATATTGCACAGGTAATATAGTGCACAGATCAGAATCAGACAGATTTCAAATTGCACAGAATGCTAACTTAGCATATTGCACACAATGTTATGTTGGCATCGTTAATATTACACATAAGGTGTAAGATTGTATTTTCATAGAGTTATTGCATATGTCTGTGAATTACTTCGGCACTGTAAATCCAGACCTCCATGGCTAGCATGATGCATGTTATTACTGGAGTTCAGAAGTCTGGCTTGTGGAAAAAAGCTTCTATTAAATCCGGTGGTTTTGCAACACAAGCTAGAGTATCTCCTGCCTGAGAGAAACACAATAACAAACCATGGGTAGGGTAAGTGCAGTCTGTGACTATTTTCATGGCTCTGCTGAGGCACCGAGCAGAGTGCAAGTCCTGGATAGATGGGAGCATGGACCTGATAATTCTCTCCGCCATGTTCACCACCCTCTGGAGAGATTTGCTATCTGAAACCATGCAGTTTCCATACCACACTGAGAGATTACTAGTCAGGATGCTTTCGATGTAGAAGGTTGTGAGAACTGAAGGTGGTAGTTTTGCTCTCCTCAACCTTCTTAGAATGTGTAGATGCTGTTGCACCTTCTTGACAATGTAATTAGTGTTTACTAACCAAGACAAGTCTTCATTGATGTGCACCCCCCAGAAACTTGGTACTCTTCACCCTTTCCACTGCTTTTCCTTTGATTGTGAGTGGAGAATGAGCCTTGCGTCTCTTCCTGAAGTCTACTATTATCTCCTTTGTTTTATTCACGTTGAGAGTGTTGTTGTCACACCAGACAGTCAGTTGGTTCACCTCCTCTCTGCAGGCCTTATCATTACCATAGCTGATGAGACCCACCACTGTAGTATCATCCACAAACTTAATAATGTGGTTTGTGTTGTACCTAGTGATGCAGTCATGTGTCACACGGTGAACAGCAGGGGACTCAGAACACATCTTTGAGGTACTCCAGTGTTCAGTGTGATGCTCATCGAGGTGTTGTTGCCTACACATACATTGTCTGGTCTGTCAATAAGAAAGTCCAGAATCCAGTTAAAGGAGTGCTAACACCCAGATGGACCAGTTTCCAGATGTTAGGGGATGACCATGTTGAAGGCAAGCTGAAGTCAATAAATAACATGCAGACATAGCAGTATTTGTTCTCCAGGTGTGCCAAGGATAAGTGAAGTTCAGGTGAGGTGGCTTCTGCCATAGAGTGATTGGATCTATAAACAAATTGTAGTAGGTTCACTGTTTCAAGAAGACTTGATGTTAAGTAGTCTTTGACCAATCTCTCAAAGCACTTCATTAGAGTGAAGGTAAGTGCTACTGGGTGGTAGTGATTCAGGCTTGATGGTGGAGACTTCTTGGGCAGTGGTGTAATGGTTGTATTCTTGAGGCACTTGGGTACTGTGGCTTGATGCAGAGAGATGTTGAATATGTGGGTGAGAACAGTAGTTAATTGGTCAGCACAGCCCTTGAGCACCCACCCCAGAATATTGTCAGGACCAGCTGCCTTTCTTGGGTTTACTCGTCACAGCACCTTTTGAATATCTGCTGGGTGAAGGCAGAGCACTTCATGTTCTTGGCTGGTTTTACAACCATGTGCAGCCCTCACCCACAGTCAAGGAGAACATCTCTTGCCAGGCGGGTACTCTAGATGCTACAACTTCAGCTGATTTATTACAATTGTACCACCATACTGTACTATGTATGTCAAATATATCTCATCATGTACTTATAGATTCATAGGTAGGTACTAGGCTATCGGCCCAAGGGCCTACGTAAGCCTAGCCAACAAGGTATCCTGGCTTACACCACCCAAGAAAGTTATTTTCCTGAGCCACTGTCGAGCAGAGACACAGAAGTGATCCCCGGGGTGTATTTCCTATTTCCCATCCATTCATCAAGATTTTTCTTGAAGAGTGCTAATGAAGAACTTTGCTTGACATAGATGGGTAGCCTTTTGCAGAGTATGGGAAGTCTCTGTGACAGGAATCTATCCCCCCAGCATGTTCTGTTTATTGTGGTGATAAGGTTTAGGTCCCTAGATCGTGTAGCTCAGAGGGATTGGGATTTCTTTATGTGGAGCATGTCCAACAGCTCTGGGTTTGACATAGCTTTGTATGTTAGGCAGAGATCGCCTCTGAGTAGGCGATATGCAACAAAGTAAAGCTGGAGGCATAAGGCATCTGCTTTCGGCCTGGCCAGTAATCCTCTTTGTGAGGTATTTCTGCTGCCTTCCTAGTTGTTGCAGATGTCTTGTGAGGTACATACCAAACGGGGCATTGTATTCTATAATGGGTCTAATGAGTGATGAGTATAGAGGAACAATGACCTCCTTTTTTTCTGGATGAAAAGCCCTTAGTGATGAGGTGTGCCACATAGAAGGATTTTCTAACTGTTGTGGCTATGTGGTTATTAAAGGTAAATCCACTGTCCACCTGTGTCCCTAGGTCTCTTATCACACTTTCGGTGTTTAGTGTACTGCCACCTATGTGGTAGTTCACAGGTATGTGTTTTTTCTCAAAGGGGACCAACTATACATTTTTTGTCATTTAGCTTGAGACCATGGCTCTGGCACCAGGCATCTGTTTCAGTAAGGCCCTTTTGTAGTATATCCACATCATTTGGGGATTCAATAATGGCTCCCAGCTTGCAGTCATCTGCGAACTTTGTAAGCCAGAGTCCCTTAGTGTTGGCCTGTACTTCAGAGAAGTAGATGCCAAACAAGAGTGGTCCCAGGACAGAACTCTGTGGTACACCACTTGTCACTTGTCTGGAGCTGGATTTGGAGTCGGCTACTTTTACAGTGTGTGTTCTGTCAGTAAGCCAGTTTGCAACCCATCGAGTGATGTAGGGATTAATGCCCAGCTTTGTAATGATTCCAGAGTGGGGGATAGTGTCGAAAGCCTTGGTGAGGTCCAAGTAAGCTGTGTGAACCACCTTACCCTCATCCACGACTCTGGAGACTGATTCAAAAAAGTCGATCAGGTTCAGGAGGCAAGATCGGCCCTTCACGAACCCAACTGGGTGGGGTTCAGTGTTTGAAGGTTGCCAATGTCTTTTTTTATAAGTTCCATGATAATACGTTCCATAACCTTGCAGATCAGGCTCGTCAGACTGATAGGACAATAGTTCCTGGGATCCAAGGTGGATTCCCCCCTTGTGGAGTGGGTAGCTGTGCACCACTCTGTGGGCACGAAGCCTGAGGTGAGGCTATGATTAAACTTGACACACAGGTGAGGTGCCAGTTCGTTTTGTAGTTCATGCAGTACACAGCCCGGGATGTCATCTGGTCCCATGGATGCTGTATTCTTGGCTTTGGAGAGTGCAGTTTTACTTGAGTGGCCATGATTACTGGAATTTGGCATTCTTTCGATATTGAGATGGGCCCTTTAGGGGTTGAGAGGGGGGGTGAAGTTGGCACTGAATCTATCCGACAGGATATTGGCAATCAGTATGTCTAGTGCCATTCTGCTGTAGCTCAGAGCAGATCTGAGTATTACCATTTAGATTCTTGACATAGCTATAGAGAATGCCTTGTAGTTGTCTTTGGAATCTTTGGCAATTTTGTTTTTGTAACTAGCTTTGGAAGATTTTATGAGGGATCTCAGCTTTCTACTGAGGCTGGTGAGGGAGTTTTTTTGAATACTGGGTTCTTCCTCTTTTCTGCAACAGTTTCTTCCTTCTGTTGTACAGCTTGGTTATGGGGACCTCCAGATTGGCTTCCTTTTTTTTTTAGAGGACAGTGTCTTGGTTCTGTTTGGGATGCCTCGGTCCATGCACGAGTGGATGTGTCCGTACAGCACCTTAGTGTAGGATTCAGCAGTTGAACTTCCAGTTCCCATCTGCATGGGTGTCATGAAGTTTGTTACTTCTGACTTGAGAAGCATGAAGTTGGCTTTGGAGAAGTTTTTTACGGAAGTTTCCTTAAAGGAGGGTGGGGGTGGGATGTAGATGTCAAGGGTGATTAGGTTATGGTTTGATCTGACCAATGAGGGGGTGACCACTGGTGTGGAGCATCTATCTCCCATGTTGGTAATGACCAGGTCTAGAATATTGGTACCCCTGGTGGGACTATGAATTAGCTGCTCTAGGGGATTGGAATTTATGAAGTCCAAGAACCGTTGAGCAACGGTGTTGGTACAGGAGTAGTTTTCCCAGTTAATAGCAGGGTAGTTGAAATCACCCAGTATTAGGGTGTTTGGTTGCATCATAATATTTTCCAGTATGTTTAGAAAGGTGTAGTGAGAATCTTGGGGCATGGTGGGGGATCTGTAGCAAGCTACAATTTGTATTGCAGTCTTACCTAGTGTTAGTTGCACCTGGAGAATTTCAGATCCATTATGTTGGGCACCTAGCCTGGAGGTGTGAATATCCTTCGTAAATATGTACACTCCTCCACCTTTAGTGTTTTGGTCCTGGTTTGGTGGCCGAAAAGTGTGTTATGTGTTGTAGCCTTGTATTGCAGGGGTGCTCTCTGGAGCTTTGAACCAGGTCTCAGTTACTGCACAGATATCGATGTTCTCCATTTTTATGAGATCCTCGAGAGAGTGCATCTTGAGGTTTAGACTTCTAGCACTGAGTAGCATTACCTTCAGATTTTGCTTGCTTTTACCCATTATGGTGATAGTTTTGTCCTTTGAACCTTGCCTAAAAAAGGCACTATAGAGGTGGCAAGAGCCTTAGCCAGTAACCTGAATCCCAGGGACGACAGGTGCAAACCATCTCTTGCAAAGCATCATGGTTGGTTGATCATGTCATCCCAGGCAGACAGATACTGGATCCCCTTTGAATGACACCAGAAGCTTAGACAAGTATTGAAGTCAGTCATTTTGTCCTTGTACTGTGGTATCATTCTGGGCGATGGCAGGATGCTACTCAGGGCTAGGGTCACACCTACCTGGGCTACATGATCCGAGAGCTCTTCCATGTCTCTTTTCAGGTAGTCCAGGGAGATATGTCTCAGATTATTCACTCCAACATGGACAATGACAGAGTCATATTTGTACTTGTTGTGGAATGACTTGAGTGCATGCGTTATGTGGTGGATCCTGGCATCCGACTGGCAACTAACTGTAATTTTCTCCTTGTTCAGCCTGGTGAGTGGGACATCAGTGTGTCTGACTATAGAGTCACCTATGACTAAAGTGTTGGGTACATTGTCTTGCCTTAGGGGCTGCTTTTGGGTGGCACACTAGTGTTGTAAGTTATGTGATGTTTTGGTTGTGTTTGGGGGTGGTGTTTGTTTAAGTTTCAGCTTTGGAGGTCCTTGTTGCTTGGACAGGTTAATGTTAAGAGCCTCTGCAAATGTGGGTTTTGTGTTGCTATGTGTGGGTTTTGCTGGTGTGCATTTTGAAGGGCTATGGGTTGCTTGAGGTGTAGTGCAAATGTTAACCTTCTCCTCTTGACTGTCTAACACAATCTTGGCTGGAGAGAGCTTTGCTTCCAGTATGGCTATGTAAGTGCATCTCTCACAGGTTGTAGTGTTTGGAGGTAGGAGGAGAGGGTTGTCTGTGTACATGAGGCAATTGCTGCATTGCCCCAGTATGCCCAGATTCACCAGGTAGACAGGAGAAATCACTGGAAACTGACCCTTGGACATGCCTGGTTAGGTGCTTTCTTTGTGTATTACTAGAGCTGGTTTCCCTTACTTTTTGGCAAGGTACTTGCAGTTGTAGACTGTCTACTGCCTATGACTATTTATTCCTTATTACCAAGGAGAGGTGAGTGCTTGTAACAAATTAAGGCTTCCTAGTGCTTTTTAGCGAGTTTTAGAGCAAGTGCTAATCACAGGTATACAGATTTTAATACTACTGCTGATAAACTAGCTAGTTCTAAGGGAAAATTATAAGAGCAGACTTTCTGGCACCAGGAATAGTTTAAGCTTAGCTCCGCAGTCGCAAGCATTTGTGCCAGAAAGTTGAAAGGGATATAAATCAGCCCAAAATGGCCAATGAAATTGCAATTTCAGAGCTGGAAACCACTCCTCTAGTGTTAGGCAGTACAATGCTCCCACTCTCACTAGTAAGCAGTAGGGCCTCCCTCTACCACAACAAGGTCTAGATAGCTCTGAACACTGAAACTAAAGTCCTGAAACCAGCAAAGCATGGAAACTGGACTATTCTAGTTAAAAAAAGGTGGGAAATTAGCAAACAAGATAGATTTGTTTTTGGTTAAATCAGGCTAAACAATGCAGTTATACAGTAAATAAGCACAGAAAGGTTAATGCACTTGAGTGTATAGCCCAGAACAGTGAACTCAATTAAAACTTTGCAAAATTAGAAATTTAAAAAATTAAACTTTTTAAATAAAGCAAGGCAAGTGGAAACTTTAGCTGACTTGGACTGGCAGTGGAACTTTTTAATTTTCTTCTGGCCCTCTTAATAAATACTGTGATAGTGTAAGGTATTGCCAGCTATGCCAGGAGAAGTAGGTTAGTGGATGTGTAACATATGCCAGCACAGCTAGCTGGACTTTGGTAAAGAATTGTATGTTGTTTGAATATCAAATTGATTTATACAGATGCTTGTGTTGAAAATGGATTTGTAAAGTTGCTTGTGTTAAAAATGTACCAACAGTGGGTCCTGACTGTGTGTGTGTGTGTGTGTGTGTATATATATATATATATATATATATATATATATCGAGAGAGAGAGAGAGAGAGGGAGAGAGCTCCACTCCACCTAACTTTGGAAAATAGTAAGAAAATAAATTACTGGGCCTAGGCCATAAATATGTTATCTCACAGTTTTGAATGAAGCCAGAGAAACAATGTCTGTAAGAAGCATGGTTTCATAGTCTATGTAGGAGGAGTAAAAGTTTGTAATTGTTTTATGACTTCTGGGAACTGCACCAGATCTGAGCAATGCTCGTGTGCGTGTATTATTGACATGTAGGTGCTAAATCCTGGCAGTTTCTAACAATGGGGGGTTGCATGGGGACCAGACGTCAGATGACCAGATGTATGTGATTTCATTCTGTACAAAAATAATGTTTTAATATTTAGGTGAGACAATTGTTTCAGGGCAGTCTGTTTCTTGGAACCTGACATACAAGGATCCCTCACCTGCTTCATCTTGCCTTGCTATATTAAAGAAGTAGGAACAGTAATTCTCTAGATTAGTCAGGAAAATATAGTGAGAATAGTTGAGAATTGTTTTTCTTTAACTGTGTGAATCTTTCCAGCTTTGTTATTTTTAATATTTTCTGTGATTGAAACTCTATTGTTTACTATAAATAGATATTTTGTATTTTCATCTTCTTTTATTGTTTATTATTAAATATATTCAAACGTTTCATTGTGGCTGGTCCTTTATAGAATATCTTAACCTTTGAGATTACTTATATTTATTGGTGACACTGTGGCCACTCCTGAAGCCTGGCTGCTTGGTCAACATTACCATTTGTATTAATATTAATTTCATTCAGTATAATTGGGTACCCTCGCAAGAGCCTTGGGTAGCTGGCTTTGTAGTGTATGGTGGCAGTGATAACTACCTTATAGTCTGGGCAATAGGGGGCACAGCAGGTAAATATGTGCCAGCCTTTCCCAGGTGTGTGTATGCATGGGAAAATCAACTATGTGTGTGTGTATATCTACTTGGAGCAGGAACATGAAGCACTGATTTCACAGAGAGGGTGCTGGAGAAACTGGCTAGGTAATTCAGCTGAGGACTTAACCCTATAGCTGTGCTAGTGAGGAGCCTTACTGGGGTCGTGGAGGCAGACAGATATAAGGAATCCAGACCCCAGCTGTGACTGTGTTCCTTGTGTGCTCTTAAGGGAAATTGTGCTTCATACAGAGAAGTCTGCATCTGGAAATACTGATTGTATCCATTTGTATGCCAAGTGAACATCCCTCTCCAGTGTCAGTGGTGAAGACTCTGGCTCTTTGATTACTGGCCCAGAGTGGGGATGTCACAAATACTACCATATTTTTAAGCATCTGTAGTTTCTTGTTGTGATGAGTATTATAGGTAAAGACCTGTTGAAATTATCAAATCCAGAAAGCAAGTCCGTGTGCTGACCAAAAATATGAAATAAAATATTAGCGATCAAGTTTTTTTTTGCATTATCATCCCACATCACTGCATACTGCATTTTTCTTATTAGGCATAGCAGACAGTATTACTTGAATCTGAAAAGCTTCATCACATGACTGCAAATTAATGCTTTTTTGACCATCTGAATTACCTGCTTCATAAACGTTCCTTTATGGCCCTGTGAATCATATTTCCTAAGTCTGTAAATCATCTTGACTGACTACACTGCATCCTCTAGTGTTCTAAATTTGCATTTTCTCACTATGAATTTGCTTTATCGCAACCATTTGCTCATAATCCAATATTCTCAAAATATTTCTTCCATTGACTATCACCTGAAACAGTAGATTGTTCTCCCTCTTTTTATACATGCATGACAGTTCTTTCTGTCCCAAAGGTTTCATTTCATTATTTTATTTTTATTTTACATTTGTTAACTGGGCTAGTCTAGCTGGATATATGTCCATTTTCAGTAGAGGCCCAGGGAGAAAAGCTCCAAGCATGAACAGTGACAAAGTTAACAATGCATAGAAACATAGCGAATCACAGTACAGTCTAGTATTAGTCTAAAAGCAGTTATAATAATACATTTTTAAACTATAACAGATTTTTTAAATTTTAGAATACGTTTGTAATGAAGTTTTAAACTCTGTCAGTGAGTCTTTCTAGCCCAGTTCACTAAATACATTCTTATTTATGATATTGCATTTATTTCCAACTTTAGGCTTAAATGGCAGGAATCCCCAGTTTATAGATACCTTTTCAGTCCAGTGAATTTTACAGTGAAAATGTTGAGATTCTGTGGTTAGTACCCAATCATTATACTTATACTGAAATCACAAACAAAGCTTCACCATCAGATTTGTGTGGTTCACTTACAATAAATGTTCGAGGGAAGGGGTTTACATAATACTTAAGGTCTTCACCTCATAAACAAAAAGTAAAGGCTTTGATTCTTACCTCGGGTAATTGGTTAGGCTTAATATGGCTATTCAGGGCAATCAGCAAAGTATTCACCTATGAACCTGTAAACTTATAATTGGTATTGTTAGTAAGTGCATAGTCATTAGTTATGTTGGTATCGAGTGCTTACAAAACATTGTCGGATCTTTTTGTTTTCTCTAGACTTGCACTCCTAAGAAAAACATCTCTCCACACTTCCTACATTAAGAACTGGACATGACTTCCTAGGATACTGATACCAAAAACATTAACAAAATGGTTGCTGCTAAGCTGAAGAGTTTTCACTTCAGATTCATCATCCTGCTCATTTATAGCAAGGGATTTCTTTACTATCATACTGTTTAAAGCATTCATCACTTTGTACTTGACCCTGATAGTTATTCTGTCTAGTACTAGCTCATTTTAGCTTCATTTTAAGATTACACATATCAAGATCCTTGGAAGAATGATGATAATTTTCTTTCAAATTTTCTAGCACATCCTAATAAGGAGGCAGAGTAGATATTTTGTTTAAATTCCCTGCCTGGAACAGCTTTTATTTAACTGCGCCACCCATGTGGAGTAAGTCTCGGCGTTCTTATGATATCAGTTGTCTATATTTAGTAAGGAATGTCCTATTATGAATGTCCCACCCTCCTAGAATTAACCTAGGTATACTAATGGTATTATTTACCCTCCAGCTACTTACTGTATATGATTTGATGAACCGAGTGTTTCTTTCCTTATCTTTATCATCTCGGCTTATAAACTACGCCATAAACTTGGCTCCCCTGCTTTAATGGTACTAGTATATAGCTTGTAAGGCTGATCTTAATTGCCCTAGTGAACAGATATTCAAATTGGCTTAGGATTGAGTTACTTATATAGTATACGTCAATAACTGTAGTCTATGTATGCACTATACCTTTATTTTGCATGTAATGTATGTACTATAACCAAATGTCAACATATGGAAAGCTGTCCTAACAGTGCCTTTGCTACTCTATAACTATTACAGTACTACTGCCTTACAACTGAGTTCTACAACCTCTCTCTGAAATAAGAGAATGCATTGAAGCTACTTTTATTAATTATGCCTTTCTGCAAGCTATTTATTTGTCTATTGCTGTTATTGAGTAACATATGCTAACCTTTTTCTTCTCTACATTTATCTTCTCTTTCTATCCAAAGTACCCTGTGCTCCTCTGTGCTGCTCCAGAGTTAGCCTCTAACTGCCTACCTACCTGGTGACAAAGGACCCTATCCAATTTCTGTGGCCTCATCTAAACTGCCTTTTTTGCCCTGCATCCTCTCCCAAGGAAGCAAGGAAGTATGTGGTGGACTAAGTCCTGTTTTTAAAACTGAAAACTGTCTGCTAATTGTTTCAGGGGTTATAAAGTAAGCTACAAGTCTGAACAGCCAGCAGCCTTTACTACCCCCACCTATCTACCCTGAATCTAACTCACCTCTTCTACTTCTTGTACACCCCCCTCTGACCTGCTTTTCACTCCACCCCTGGTCTAAACCAGCCTGCTCCCTACATATCTACCTGCAATACTGGATATGCCCACTAGGTGACAGCCTCTATCCCTTTACTTATCTCAAGATTCAGTCGGTCTGCGGTTTCTTCTGTTTTCACACCAATTACCCCTTAGGTAGTAGACCTGCTACATTTTTCCCCCTTACTTAAACTACATACTCTTACCTGTTCCTTTCTCTACTCTAACAGACTACTGATCTTCCTCTAATCTTTCCCACTCCTGTCTCACCTACTTACCTTCACTTATCAGCATTGCTGATAGTTTTTTCTCCACTCACTCCTTCACATATCTCTTCCCGCTCCATTCGCCCTGCGGGCTCACTCCGCTCCCCTCCCTACCCCCAATTCCCACACACCCCCAGGGTCCCTACACTTATACCAACTAGCCACACCCTCTCACTCTCACATTAATCATATCCCCTCCCATTGCTAATATACCACCTGGTTTTCCTTACTCTCAATTACATCTACCAATTTCTCCTACCACACCCTACACCTATTATCCTTCCACACTTAGCACACCTCCAAACCAATGACTACAACCTAACAACTTACTCTCCCAGATGCATTTAGCACCCTACTCAACCCTCTTATGGAAGCTACTCATACTCTTACTTCTACCACCCCTAACTTTAGCTTACCTGCTTACCTCCTATGAATACCAAATATATCGACAAACACTCCACCCCAATACACTGTCTACCTCTCCTACTTTACCTACTCCCATTAGCCATATTAATGTAACATCCATTCCTAGCTACCTACCAGCAAAATTCCATAGGATTACCCACATTAAATATGACTCTCCCAAACCAAGAAAATCTCTCACTCTATATACTAAATTCCCAAATCTTAAACTTCTATCTCTACAACTCTTAATGAAAGATGGTGACATTCATCCCAACCCAGGCCCTATGACTACTACTACTACTACTACTACACAACTCCATAACCCCATCCTCCATCCTATCCACTCCTTTACTAAACCACTTAACTCACTATTAGCTCACCTCAACATACGTAGCCTTAACAACAAAGTTACCCAACTCCATGCTCTTCTGGATATCTACTCCTTCGACATTCTTTGTTTAACAGAAACTTGGTTAAAACCCTCAACTAAAGACAATGAAATCATCCCACCTGGCTATAATATTATACGACTTGACCGTAAAATCAAAAAAGGTGGTGGTGTAGCAATCCTTTTTAAATCCAGCCTCCAGATTACTACCTACAACTTGTTACCACCTCAAGTCTCCAACGCTGAAATTCTTATTACCAAGCTCCAACTTAACAAAGTCAAATCCGTTTTTATTATCTGTACCTATCTCCCACCTGGTAATAATATTGAAGCAATAGAAAATATCCTCTGTTACCTATCTCATAATTTACCTCAAGAAACAATCATCCTAGGCGATTTTAACAATGATTGGAATTGTTTTAGCAGTCTAAACCCTACAAGCCATATAAACCTTTTTGGTTTTTCACAAACCATTACTACCACTACCAGGATACACAAGCCTAATAATAAAGAAAGTATCTTAGACTGGATACTCACAAATAATCATCTCCAGACATATGAATCTGGTACCCTCTCAGATGATGTAAGTGACCACTCTCTAACATACATCATCAGGCATAAAACCAACCTACCCAACCCAACCATATCTAGAAAAATTAGAACCAAGAAAAACTTTAACCCCGACCTATTCCAAAGGGAACTCAGAACATGCAACTGGTCTCCCTTAAAATACCTCCCACTGGAGGAAGCTGTCAATTACTTTAACTTCTTATCGATTCTTGACCACCATGCCCCAACTCGCTCTATAAGAATGAGAACTAAATCTGCTCCATGGCTTTCAAAAGAAACCAGGCAAAAAGTCAAACTCAGAAATAAATACTGGAACAAATCAAGATCAACAAAACTTCAGGCAACTAAGAAATGAAACTAAAAAAGCAGTGCAGTCTGACAAAACAAACTACTACTTACAATTCCAACAGACCCACCATAATCAACCACAAAAGCTCTGGGCAAGTATTAATCAATTATTACACCCAGGTCAATCCATCACACCACACCCACAAGACACTGACCAAGATAATCCGAAACAGACAGCTAATACCTTTAATAGCTATTTTACTGAGGCCATACAAAATCTTACTAATCAGCTATCCATTCAGGACATACCTATATCCAACTATACCACTAACCCACCCCCTCCTTTTCTCTTCCAATCTGTACCAACTACATACATTCTAACCCTCATCCAAAAGCTCAAACCATGTACCCCCTCAACTGGCAAGATTCCTGCTGAATACTTACAAAAGGCAGCCAATTCTATTGCATACCCCATTTCCATTCTTATTAATAGAACTATCACTGAAGGACACATCCCAAGCATATGGAAGGTCTCCCATATTATTCCCCTTCATAAGAGAGGTAACTCCACTGAACTCTGCAACTACTGTCCCATTGCCCTTCTGTCTCCCCTAGCTAAAATTATGGAAAAATGTATCCATAAACAATTGCTAGACCACCTAATCCAATATAACCTACTTTCCAACTCACAACATGGTTTCAGACCCTCACACAGCACTACTACTGCCCTTCTTTCCTTCACCCACTGTATCAACAAAAACCGCAACCTTAATAGGCTTTCATCTGCACTTTTTATAGATCTGTCTAAGGCGTATGATATGGTAAACCACCAAATACTTTTAAATATCCTCAAATCCCTGTCACTAGATGCATCTGTAATAAAATGGTTCCAATCCTATCTAGAAAACAGACAACAAGCAGTGCTTTGGCATAATATTTTATCTACCCATCTACCCATTAACATAGGGGTCCCCCAAGGGTCCATTTTAGGACCCTTACTATTTTCTATATTTATCAACGACCTTCACCTAGCAATCCCCCAAGCTACGTGCATACAATATGCAGATGATTCAACACTTATATGCTCAGCCACATCCATACCTGAGCTTTACTCCCTTACCCAAAAGGTCTTTAATACAGTTGAACTATGGTTTACTCAACTTTGTCTCCTTCTAAACCCTAAAAAAACTAAACTCCTCCTTTTCACTCCTACAAGTAAGTCCCCCCAATAAACCTCACAGTAACATCCAATAACAACACTCTTATATCCCCAGACTCAACTACCAAACTACTTGGTATCACCATAGATAACAACCTTAACTTTGATACCCACATTAATAATACCTTAAAATCTGTTAACAGAAAACTGGGCTCTCTCTACAGAATCAAACCCTTTCTCTCTCCTGCAACACAAATCACTATTGCTCACACTCACCTAATTTCTACTCTCCTATATGCCTCACCCATATACACTAACCTCTCTAAAACCAACCTTAATAAATTGCAAAGTGCCTACAATAGCATAGCCAGATTTGCCACTGGAAACCCTTTCAGAACCCACCACTGTATCAACCTAAAGCAACTAGGATGGTTTGAATTACAAAATCAGCTTAAAGTCCACCAACTTATCATTGCCCATAAAACCCTCTACCATCCTATGGATACCCCTATACTATCCACCATCATTGTCCCATATAACAATCGTAAGACCTTACGATCATCACAAAGACTTCTGGTAAATATTTGTAAATCTAACAACAGGGCTGGAGACTCTCTCTTCTGTAATACTGTTGGGAAATCCTGGAACCTTCTTCCTACTGAACTTTCCTCTGTTCCCTCATTATCACTCTTCTTAAACAAACTGAAACTTTTTGTTAGAACACAGTGGTTATGCCCCTGTACTAAACCTGACTGATCAATTACCTTTCCTCCTTGGACCTACCTACTCTCCTCTTTGCTATATTCCAGTTCCTTTTCTTAGTAACAACTAACTTATTCCTTTCTAGATCTTTTCTTATTATCTCTTCATAATTTCTTTAATCAAACCTGTTTTAGCACATATTCTGAATATTGCAGCTCATACTTTTGTTATCCTTCCTCTTACCAACCCACCTTCTAATAACTTTTCTACTCAGCTATCTTTTATATGTTATAATGCAACTATATCTGTACTAGGTTATAAATAAAATTAATTATTTCTACTCGTCCTCTGCAGCTCTCCTGACATCCACATGGATATTATTATTCCTATGATGTCACTTTCTCATTTACACTAGATATATTACTGCAACCTGTTATCTCACCTTCTATTTAAACCTTGTATTCTGATTTCTACTGTACAAGTCTGGGTCTTAAAACTATTTGTTTTGGCACAAAATGTTTATTATATCTGTTAATATTGTAAATATTGTATAGACTCTACTGTCTGTTTATTTTCTTTCATTACAATTCCTGCTACTGTAAAAAGTTTGGGATTAGGGATCCTCGTATTTTATTTCTGTTAAATTGCTGGAATAGTTCTGTAGTTACTTACATTTTAGTCTCTTACTGTGCTGTTTTATTTACTAATATATAGTGGAGCTTTTCTCCTCGGGCCTCTGCTGAAAATGGACATGTATCCAGCCAGACTAGCCCGGTCAACAAATGTAAAATAAATAAATAAATAAATAAATGTACTTGGCAAAATTACAGTAAAAGGTGACTTCATTAGAAAGTGCCATGGTTTCTCTTGATAAAATTTAATGTTGGGTTCAACATCTGTGTGTAGCATTTCAGACTTGATGGCAAGATACAGACACCAGGAAGTCAGGTTAGATGTTTCCACACTCCTTACTAACACAATAGCAATTGAGCAGCAAGACAGAACCAGATGAGACCCCACAATCATGCTTAGCCTCAAGAGTAAACTGAAAGCTACAGTGAACTATCCATAACACCTACTACACTACCTGACCACCCCATGTAAAATTCAGAAATATTTAACTTTTAAATGTTTTTATAGGCCCTCTAAAACCTCCTATCTTTGTTTTCACACAAATTCAGAAAGCAGAGGTACACATTTATTCTCTCTTGTCTGTGTAGATGTGACTTTAGACGTATTATATTTAGAGACTGGAGTATTGAGTTCCCACATATTGGAGGTGTTGGAGGGGTAAAAAATATATTGTACAATTGGGAGCAGGATATGTAGGTTTGTGAAGATCAAACAGAACCATCAATGAAATACCATGTATTTGTTTTGAGCCTTCTCTAACTTTTTTCAAATCAAATAGAGACAGTAAGCAATGAAGTAGTTACTCAAAATGAAATGGCATATAAAGTAACTAGATTTATGGATTAAGGTAACTAGATTTCTGGATTAAGAAAGTAGGGTAGCCACTGGGAAGAAGCCTTAATATCCAAACTAAAAGACAGCCTTCTTATAACTGTACTCGATCTGCTTATCAACATTGAAGACTTGCAAATTGCTGATAAAAATCGTTAACTATTTTCTTCACTCCTTATGAGTAGCATTGTGTTATGTTGGAGAATTTCCAGCAGCTGTTTGTTGTGGAAACGTTTGACATCCTTATATATTTGCCCACAGACTCAGATTTAAAGATCAGTGATTTCCAAAAAGGTTTCCACTGACTTTTAAATGTGTGGTTAGTTCTCCGGAGTAATCTTAACTGTCCTAACAAGACAGAGCCATAGTTATGGATAACCCTGCTTTTCCATTTATACTGGACCCAACATTTCTGAAGGTAATCCAGAATAGCCTTTTGATTTCATTCAGAGAAGTTACCAAGTCCATATCATTAAAATTGGAATTTCTAGAGTATCTAATCTCACAGGCCAAAATCATCATACCTCTTAGGCAAATGAAACCATAATTCTGGTCAAGGATAAAGATAAATCCAAACCCTAGAACTGTCTTAACTCCTCTGGTCTGTACTGTTAATGTGCCAATGAAATTACAAGCTACAGTAAATATTCTTTAATTACTGTACTTAAGTTTACTTTGCATCTGCTCTATTGCTCTTTTCTTTGTGGGTATATTATTTGTCCTTTTTTTTCCTTGCCGGGATCATAAATGAAAAAGGTCCATGGACAAACCCATTTACCTAATTTTCAAATAAATATTTTTGCATGCTGCTGCAGTTGCTGTTTTTGATGGCTATAATTTAGGGGCATTGGCTTCTCTTTAGGCCTTTAGCATGGTGGCATACCTGCAGATATCACACTTCAGTGATTTAACTGCAAGGTGGTCCTGTTCATGCCTAGAGTGTGTTTTGTTTAGAATGTGTATATTCTGCTGTGTGTGTGGATGTAAGTGTGCGTGTGCGTGGTGAATTTTTGCTGGATGTTCTGGTTTCCTCTGATACCACAAAGATATACAAAACAAAGGGTAAAGAGGTCACACAGATAGTTGAAACACTGAAACAAAGGTATGCTTTTAAGAGGTCATTTTCATCTTTCCCACGGGCTTCCATTACAGGAGGTCTAAGGCACTACACAGTGAAGACTCCAGCTTGGCTGGGTCTGTCTTCCATGTTATACCCCAAAGATATGCTATAAATGAACTGGTGAGACTTCAAATTGCATGTAGTTGTGTAAGTGCTGTATAAGTGAGAGCATTTGTGTGTCCATCCTGTGACAAAACATCATCCTGGCAAGGATTAGTTTCTCTCTTTTGTGCCTACTGAGTGCTAGGGTACCTCCAGCTCCATGTGACCTTGAACTGGGCAACATCAGTCTGGAGAATGACTGAAGCAATGAACAGGACAAAGGGTACAGCTTAGGCCAAGAGTGATGTGATGTGCCTGTATACGCCAAACTTCACAATCACTCTGTGGTGATGCTCATTGCTAAGCATGTATATTCTTGCATTGCCTACTTAAACTTTGCTTTAGTACATTTTTTAAATGTAATGTGCTTCCTAGGCCTGTACCTGACACACTTCACCATATTTATATCAGGGTCCATGGCTATACACTAGTGTACATATATGGCCTATTTTGTTCTGTTCATCTACTACTAGTTTTGTTTTGCTATATTCTATAAGCGTTAGTTAGGGATTAGGTCAATGGCTATGTGATATGCCTATATATGTGCTATATACCATATTCATCTAATGACATGACTGACTGTATTTTCCAACAAATTATTGGTCTCATATGTAACTTAGCTACCCGAATCCACTTCCCATTAGATCAGATTATTTCTCAGCTTTCCCTGCAATTATGATATGTGGAATTAATAAAGGTCAAAAAGTAGCTTTTTTCACACACGAGAGAACGAAATAGAGGCAGCACACAGTCAGATCAGGAGGAAGGGCTAAAACTGTGGGAGGAGCCACTTTGCATTGACATGGTATTTGTTTGACTAATAGTTTCTGTGTCCAAGTACTGGCAGACCAGATAGTGTTTCTTCATGCTAGAAGTTTGTGAATGGGTTGAACATTTCTTTCCTCACACGCATTCTTATAAAACTAGCTGCATTTTACACCTTTGGATTATTCGAGGGTACCAAATAAGGCTTCCCCTTCCGCATTTTATTTAGTTTACATCTTGCATCCTTATGATTACTTAGGGGCGGCCGCGGTGGTGCAGCGGTTAGCATTGCCACCTCACAGCAAGAGGTTCTCTGGTTCGATCCTCAGCTGGGGTGCCTTCTGTGCGGAGTCTGCATGTCCTCCCTGTGGTCGCGTGGGTTTCCTCCAGGTGCTCCGGTTTCCTCCCACATCCCAAAGACATGCTATAGGTGGATTGGACACTCTAAATTGGCCCTAGGAGGTTGTGCGTGAGTGTGTGTGCCTTCTGTGGAAGGTTGGGCGCCAGGCTGGCAACTCGACACCATAAAACTCCACTGCCAATCATGAGCGGACAGGTGCTCCGCTGTGGCGACCCCTAACCAGGAAAAAGCCGAAAGAAAAAAGATCCTTATGATTACTTAATACTTTAATGGTCATTCATGGCATCCAGTCTAGCCCTCACTGAGAAAATGTCTCCGGCTAGGTAGATGATGTCCTTCTGTTTCCAGTTGAGGTTTGATATCAAACTGAAATCTACACTGATTCATACGAACTGATGTTTGTAAAACTGTGACTTTTACTGAAAATAATGAAGTAGTTCATGTGGTGAGTAATATGAATCAGTATAAACATAAAGGAAAAAGACATAGTCTGTGACTCAGAATTACCCTACTGCAAGTGCAAAATGCTACAGCCAAAAGAGGCAGTTTCTACAATCACAGAAAATGCAATCCAGCTACATATTTAGCCTCCGTGAAGAAAGACCTCATTATGAGTTAATTTGCATCTCTCTTGAGTCACATGTGTAACCACTAGTGCTAATCAGCCCTTTTCTGTGATGAGCACTGCTGGCGGGCCAGTGAATCACGTCGGTATACATACTCCCCTTATTTCCTCTCTCGCACACACACACGCACACACATGCGCGGACACACGTGGATGCACCCCTATACCCCTCAATTGTCCCCAATTTTACAATAGTATTTGTGACTTTGCATCTTTTTGCCCTGTCCCTCATAAATCATGGACATTTACAGTCAGTCAATAATGTCACGCATTAGATTTTCATACTTTTTTTCAGAAAATGATTTGTGATGCAAAAATCTGTTATTCTATTTACTTTTTACGTGACTTAGGGTAATATTTGGAAGTTCTTGATGTCTAGCTCCCCTCCAGCATTACAAGCTTTGTTTGTTAGTCTCGGAGGTTTAGAGGTATGGCAGCCCCCTCTCCCTCCCTCTGTCTCACACACACACATTCATATGTGTACAAACACACACACACACACACACACATTCATATGTGTACAAACACACACATGTACAAAAGCACACACACAAATCCTGCTCTATCTATCCACTAACTTAGCCCCCAACTACACCCACCAAGACAGACACATGCTCACCCAAGAATACTCATGCCTCTTTAGACATGCAGACAAGCTGCCACACACACACACCCACCCCACCTCTACTTCTCCACAGCCACTTATCTGATCTTACTTTTTAAATGGTCTACCTTAGTGAACACAGCTTTTTGACTGTGTTAATTAACATAGCTGGCCATGTTAACTTAACACAGTTGAGCAATTCTTTGAATATCTCAGCTATGTAAGTCCCTTACAACAGGCATTTTCCCAGGAGATCACATGGCTAATTAGCATATCAAGAACGGTCAAGAAAAAGGCATTACATGGGATTGCTTTTCATAGTGAAAGATCTTCACTGCAGCTTGCAACTACTGACTGATCACATGATGTCCATCATTTTATTGGCTATTTCTAGTATTAAAGCTTTGAGTTACTGCGTGTTATATCACCTGCATTTTTATAAGGGGAAAGAGGATTCTACAATGCTTCTGTATGCCACTGAGCATTATGGGAAATAAAAATGGGAGGCACACAAGGAGCCCTATGGAATTCCATGAGACATAGCTGAGGAAGCAATTATATTTTCACATTTTACTTGTAGTTTTCTGTTCTCTAATTAGCTTGTGAATAATTTGATTTAAAGTGAATTTATGCCAATATGTTGGATTCTTGCAATAAGATGGTCATGTTTCACATACCAAAACAAATGTTTGATTTTTACAAATAGACCTGAGGAATCAGCAACAGAATGCAACCAGCAATGTTAAATATGCCAGCATATTTCTATTTCTTTTCTGTATTAGCCTCCATACTTTATTCTATCTTCATCAACAAACTTCCTTAAAATGTCTCAAATGTGAATCTTGTATGCAGATTATACAGCATTGTTCCACTACAGCAACTCTTTATCCCCTCTTGCCAGTTACAAAACCAATTCAAATTATTCATTAATCAGGTTACTATCCGTGGTGGTGCAGCGGTAGTGTTGTTGTCTCACAGCAAGAGGTTCTCCCGTTCGATTCTCGGCTGGAGTGTGGGGAGTGCCTTCTGTGTGGAGTCTGCATGTCCTCCCCATGGTTGGGTGGGCGTTCGAAAGACATGCATAAATGGGCATGCCTTCGTTGAAGGCTGAACGTCGAGCTGGCACCTCGGCATTCATAAAAATTTACTGCCAATCATTAGCGGACTGGAGTTCCGCTGTGGCGACCCCTAACCGGAAAAAGACGAAAGACAAATATTAATCAGGTTACTAATAAAAGTTTGGAGCAAAACAAAAACCTCCCAAAGCTCAACACCTTCCTAGAAATCAGAGTTCTGAATGATACATACATTTTAAACATCTCCTCATTCAAATGCATAGGTATCTGGATTCACACACCCCTAGACCAGAAACAAAGTAAACCACCTCCTATTCTGGCCAGGACAAATCTACTTTCTATCCTATGCAGCAGCTCTGACACTGGAAAAGGCATCCTTCTTGCACAACTTAATACCCAACTTAGTTGCTTGCAGACCTTATTCTTTCTTGTAAGCATTTATTATATCCCTTAATCTACTAGTTATTAGCTTGCTGCACTGCTAGAATTGTTTGCTGTTGACCGTGCAGTTGTTTGGGCTGCTGGAAATACCTTCCTAGTGTCTTCCACCATGTGCTGGTCTATGTGCAATTTAGCATTAGACTATGACCTCTAATTTACTATTTATTACTACTGGTGCTACCGTACCTCCCTGCCTCAGCTAATGACCGCTATTTACTGTATTTATTTTGCTCCTGGTGCTATCATGACACCCTGCCTCAGCTAGTGACTATCTTAAGTAGGAATTTAGCCTTGTGTTTATTTGTTCCTCTGCCATTTCACTGTAGTTCTACTGTTTCTCCCTCCCCATGCCCCTAACGGTGGACTGTGCATCTACATAGTTCGCTATCCTGCAAATACAGACTTTTATGCTCCTGGTTGTCCTATGACCCTGCATTAGCTAAGCGACCATTAATTCTCGCACTCACTCATTGTTGTTTTATTTTTGCATTACTTCTAGCTTTTTTGTATTACTTTGCCTCTACTTTTTTGTATATCCCCAAATTCACAATTTTATGCTCCTGGTGTGTTCTATTCACCCTGTTTTAGTTAGTGGCCATCAATATTTGCATTCAGTCATTGTTCTTTTTGCATCAGTTCTAGAGTTTTTGTATTCCTTTCTCGTATTACTTTACCAAATAGCCAAACAAATGCTTTTATAGCATCTCTGCTCTGCCCACATTTTTTTTTATCTCCTATCGTTTTCCAGCTAATTAAGCTTTTTTTAACTGTTTTATGTCCACTGTTTCTAGCTACTACTCCCATATCCTCTGTAGTTCCTATACCCCCACTCATATCAACACTCACCATATACAACCTCTAACTCAAACCTGCACTCCCTCTCCTCACTCAAACCACTCAGAGGTCTCCTCTTACATTTTTTTGGTCTTCTAACTCTCACACAACCACCTCTCCCATACCCTATATTCACTATATTACTATTCACTATATTAGACTATAACCACCCCTTCTCTCCCTACTACTTACCTAGACATGCCTCCTGCATAAAGATTTCTCTGCCCCGTACCCCTTTTAACTTACTTTTATCTTCTTTTTTTTTAGGTAAATTCAAGCTACCTCTGCATCTTCGATTCCCATTGGTCCCCTCTGGTTGGAAATACCTACAGTCAAGTCCCTCCAAGGGTGCATCCCTTTCTAGTGTGAAACTATTAAGTATGTCCACTTTATCAGTATAGGATAGCTACTCTCTAGTTCACCCGCAGATGGCTCCCTGTTGCTTACTCTCTTCTACATTTGTCCTGCTCTCCCTCTCTTCCTACCTCCCTCTAACTATTCTACTCCCATCTGAACCGTACCTCCTGTCTGCTAGAACCCCCCCCCCTTATTGTTCTGCCTCACCTACCCAGCTGTATACCTTGCCACTCCTCCTTACCCTTTCTGGCTATTTCTCCAGCTGCTATATTACTGTGCCTTAACTTCTAATCCTACTGACCTCATTTTAACCAAGCTACCTCAGACTTTTGGCTGTAATCTCCTGCCTCTCCTGCTCACATATCTGTCTACCTACCTGTTTCTCTGATTGTTTTCTGAGCTTTTTCTTCATGTATGTATCCATGCTCAGTTCGCTCCTCTACCCTGCCCCCATTCCCACCAACTCCATTTCAATTTCCTTTATACCAACCTCTTCCTCCCCTTCCTGTCCCACTATCCTCTCACACACAACTCCCTGCCAATAGCCACTGCAACCTTAATATTTTGTCAATCTTCCCTATATCACTTCATACACTTCACTGCTCTACTTACTTTTCTACCCCTCCAAACACACACACACTAACATGCAATACATTCTTAATCCTACTACACTCTTCCTGATTCTCTCTTCCATCACTTCCTATCACACCCACCTCTCCAATCCACTCTTATGCTCTCCTACCTCTTAAACATACATCTTTCCAACTACTTCCTCATTTACTATCACCCCAACTCTATTCACCTTCACCACCACATGTCTACATAAACTCTCCATACTCCAAGTCCTTAAACCAATCTAGAAACCTAAGCCAAAGCTATATAAACTCCATCTACCTTTAGCCTCTCTTGTTAGAAAAAAATTTACTCTGCTCTGGTGACATCCATCCCAACCGTGGCCCCTCTTCCTCTCCTCCATCTCTCACACCCCTCAAAACCACGCCCACCCTGCCCTCCTCATACACCTCTCACCACCTCCATCCTCAGACTCAAAACTCATCCTCATCTAAATACTTAACTATATACTATAGCCTAACAAACAAAATCACTGAGCTACACACATGGATAGCCCATACTACCCCTCACATTCTTTCCCTATCAGAAACTTGGCTTAAGCCACAAATCTTTAACAGTGAAATACTGCCACCTGGTTATAATATCTTTTGCTCAGACAGAGTTGCTAAAAAAGGGGGTGGCATAGCCATCCTCTCCTCCAATAGCCTTAACCTGACCCCTCACCCCTACCTTATTCCTGACTTCTACCCAGCTGAGCATATCATCTTTAACTGGCATTTGAACACTCATAAAAAAATTGCTATTGCTTCCATCTAGCTCCCTCCTGGTAACAATTTACCCATCCTAGAAAACATCCTATCCTAGTTCTCACACACCATACCATATGAAACTCTTATGTTAGGTGATGTCAACATAGACTAGTCCAAACATTCTACTGACTCTCCTTAACTCAGTATCCACCTACATGGCTTCCACCAACTGATCTCATCCCCAACCCATTTCCACAAAAATTCATCTTCCAGCTCCACAGTTGACTGGATTCTCACCAAATCCCTTACTACTACCACAGTCCCACCACCCTACCTCACTCCCTTAGTGACCATCTCCCTACTTCTGTCTTAAGATACTACTCCCAATCTCTCAAACCCCACCTTTAGAGAGTGTCGAAAACTATCTATTTTTGATATCTCCCAATTTAACTCTATACTCTCCAGTATAGACTGGTCCATCCTTAGACAAATCCCTCTCAGTGATGCTGTTAGCATGTTCAGTAATATCTTCCTGAATACTTTGGACTCCCTAGCCCCCTCTAGGAAGATCAGAATAAAATAAAATCATGTTCTATGGCTCTCCAAAGAAACTAAGTCCCTTATGAAACATAGAGACAGTGCTTGGAAAGCCTGGGCTAAAACTAAACAACTACCACTACTTCTCAAATTAGGACAACTAAAGAACCTTACAAAAAACAAACTACAAAAGACAAAAAGTCCTACTATTGCTCTGCCCAGATTAACAACAAATCCAATCCTCAAAAATTTTTGTCTACTCTGAATAAAATCCTCTATCCAGGCAGTCCCTCTAACCCTTTTCCTTACCCAAACACATCCCCACAGGAAACCGCTACCCTCCTTAATAAACGCTTTATTGATACCATCCAGAATCTCATACCCTCTAACCCAAACTCTACTTCAATACCTATGCCTCCCAACCCTCCAAATACAACTCTGTTTTCGTTTCAGCCAGTTCCTATTACTTGCATCAAATCTCTACTTCTTAAGCTCAAACCCTGCTCTCCCTCCACTGACAATCTACCTCCGACCTTCCTCAAACTAGCTGCTAACTCTTATTGCCTATCCTATATCTATACTAATAAATAGGTCCATTCTTGAATCAAACATTGCCACCCTGTGGAAATCTTTCTTCTCTGTCCCTCTACATAAAGGTGGCAACTCCAATGATCCTGCCAACTACCAACCCATTACCATTCTATCCCCCTCTCTAAGATACTAGAAAAATGTATTCACACACAGTTTCTAAACCAACTCCTCCAGCACAACCTACTCACCCCCACCCAACATGGATTTCGTCCCAACCATAGCACAACCACTGCCCTCCTCTCCTTCAATCACTTCATCGCTGAGGCCCTAGACAACAATAAACTTGTTTCCTGTCTCTTCCTCGACTTTTCCAAAGCTTTTGATATGGTCTCTCATCCTCTACTACTATCCAAACTTGCTAATCTCAACCTAACTTCCTCCACCCTTGCTTGGTTCACTAGTTACCTATCTGGTAGGGAACAATCTGTCAAATGAATCTCATCCTCCTCACCTTTCCTTCCCATCCCAACAGGTCTTCCTCAAGGCTCCATATTAAGTCGACTTCTTTTCAATGTCTTCACCAATGATCTTTTTACTTCCTGCAAAGAATCTTCCCTCATTCAATATGCTGATGACTCTACACTTATTTCTATCTCAAACAACATCTCCGAGATCCATACCTTAACCCAATATGCCTTTCTATCCACTGAACAGTGGCTATCAGACAACCTACTGATCCTAAACCCCCAAAATACTAAACTCCTACTCTTCCTTCCCCGTTCTCTTACTCACCATAAACCCACCTTTGTTGTTAAATCTTCTAACAACACAACTATCCAGCCTGATACCCACACAAAACTCCTAGGGGTCATCATTGATGAGTTAAAATTCAACCTGCACATACTCCAATGTCTAAAAAAAACACACACCAGAAACTAGGCCTACTGTATCGGGACAACAAATTTCTAACCCCTGACGCTAGACTTACCCTAGGACAGGCACTCCTCCCCTCCCTCCTATATCCCGCTCCAGTTCTTACAAACATTCAGGTCACTACTTTGAATAAACTCCAACAAACCTACCACAAAATAGCTAGATTCATTACTAACTCCCCATACAATTCACACCACTGTATTGCATTAAACTCTCTCTCCAATGGCTTGAACCCCCCCCAAACAGCTGCTGCTATCTCAATGTCATGTGCTCTTTTCTTTAAAAACCCTCATTCTGTCCATCTCTTTCTTCCTTAATCTCTACCTACACTCCATCTCGGACCCTCCATACTTCAAACCAGCAGCTACTGGACATCTACCAACCAAAAAAATCTGTAGGCAAAATACGATATAAATATTCTGTAGCCCATGCCTGGAACAAACTTCCACTTGAAATACATTCCATTACCCACTCCTCTCATTTAAAAAATGAATTAAAAACTCCTCTACTGAACTCCAAGATTTGCCCCTGACATGACTCTACCTAGCCTCCTTACACATGACTTTTACTCCACCACTATGCGCAACTCCATGTAAATTGCCAATATACTGATTTCAATTAATCAAAGACCATGGAAAAATATCTCTTCTAACTTTGTAAGTTAATATAGTCTCCATGTAAAATACTGCGTGATATAAAATATTGTGTGTGATTTTGATTTATGTATGCTTTCTACTTTGTATATAGACCTTTTTCCTGTATGACAACTTATGTTAATCTCTTCTGTCTCTTATATCTGTATTAATTCAAAATTGTTAGAATTTTATTGTACTGTTAAAAATCTATTAATGGAGCTTTTCTCCTCGGGTCTCCACTGAAAATGGGCCACAAGCCCAGTTGGACCAACCCGGTTAACAAATGTCAATAAATAAATAAATACGGTTTACCCCTCATTGCTTCAGCCTCAAAAAATAATTGTGTGAAAAAATACTCAAACAATCTGTAATGAAATATATAGGCTCATTACTCTCTTCCCAAACAAGAGCACCACTGTCACACAGTAGCTAAAGACGGATCTCTAACGTTCCCCCTCAATTATTTAAACTCCTACACTCACATTGCTTTACTTCTTTAGGGGCTATGCTGTCCCTAGAATACCCTCCTATAATCTCAGAAATCAAAATCACACTGGCCCCCTACTTGAAGCCCCTGCTTTCAAACCTCAAGGCACAAGGTGGTGCTTCTGCATATCAGGTCCTAAACTCTGGGAATCCTTTCAATCTCATCTCAAAATATGACCTCCCATCTAAACTTCAGGTCCCAATTGAAGTCCCAGCTTTTACAGCAATCAGTACATACGTGCAGTCAGACTGCACTCATGAGATGATGCCATCCTCCTCCTCCATCAGTAGTATTTTACAGCAATCAGTATGTAGGTGCAGTCAGACTGCACACAATATGGTGCCATCCTCCTCCTGCATCAGCAGTATTATACAGCAATGAGTATGTACGTGCAGTCAGACTGCACACATGAGATGGTGCCATCCTCCTCCTCCATCAGTAGTATTATACAGCAATCAGTATGTACGTGCAGTCAGACTGCACACTTGAGATGATGTCCCCCCTCCTCCATCATCAGTAGTATTTTACAGCTATCAGTATGTACGTGCAGTCAGACTGCACACTTGAGATGATGCCCCCCCCACCTCCATCAGTAGTATTTTACAGCAATCAGTATGTACGTGCAGTCAGACTGCACACTTGAGATGATGCCCCCCCCCACCTCCATCAGTAGTATTTTACAGCAATCAGTATGTATGTGCAGTCAGACTGCACACTTGAGATGATGCCCCCCCTCCTCCTCCATCAGTAGTATTTTACAGCAACCAGTATGTACGTGCAGTCAGACTGCCCACTTGAGATGATGCCCCCCCCTCCTCCATCAGTAGTATTTTACAGCAATCAGTATGTACGTCAGTCAGACTGCACACTTGAGATGATGCCCCCCCTCCTCCTCCATCAGTAGTATTTTACAGCAATCAGTATGTACGTGCAGTCAGACTGCACATGAGATGGTGCCATCCTCCTCCTCCATCAGTAGTATTTTACAGCAATCAGTATGTACGTGCAGTCAGACTGCACACTTGAGATGATGCCCCCCCTCCTCCTCCATCAGTAGTATTTTACAGCAATCAGTATGTACGTGCAGTCAGACTGCACACTTGAGATGATGCCCCCCTCCTCCTCCATCAGTAGTATTTTACAGCAATCAGTATGTATGTGCAGTCAGACTGCACACCTCAGATGATGCCCCCCCCTCCTCCATCAGTAGTATTTTACAGCAATCAGTATGTATGTGCAGTCAGACTGCACACTTCAGATGATGCCCCCCCTCCTCCTCCATCATTAGTATTTTACAGCAATCAGTATGTACGTGCAGTCAGACTGCACACTTGAGATGATGCCCCCCCTCATCCTCCATCAGTAGTATTTTACAGCAGTCAGTATGTACGTGCAACCTGCACACATGAGATGATGCCATCCTCTTCCTCCTCCATGAGTGGTATACAAGCATAACCGATACATGATTACAAGCCAAACTGGATTATAATTGTTAAATCCTCTTCTCTGCTATACTCAACCCATCTCTCTCCCTACCTTTTTTTTAACATGATATGTACTGTATATCTGTAAATATGAAATTAATTTATACTCCTAACAGGACGCATAATATCCATCATAAAATAAGAACTGGAGCTCTACTTCTTCACATTGCATACTATTTGTAATAGTGCATGCAATGTTGTAAACGTACAGACTGCACAATGCTTGTATTTACATTTTTAAACTGCCTAAATTTAAGCATTCTTCCTACTACTAGGTCCTTTCTTGTTTTTCTTTGTGTATTTGGGCTGAAATTAGTCTTTCATGATCAGGACTTTAACCACGTTCAACAAAGTGAAAAATAAAATTAAATATGTAGTGGATGAATTCTAGGTAAAACCTCAGCCATATGGATATTCTCTTACTATTTTATCATCAAAGGGAAATCCGGGAATAAAACATTACAAAATATTTTTTGTTATATTAGCAATTTATATGGTTATAATTCCTCAGATGCTCAATGCCACTGTCGCATCCAGAAGAAAAATTTCATATATTTTTTTCATATTTTTAATGTGTGTCTAATTGTAATATATTTTGAGCATGTCTTGTAATGTTCCACAACTAAGATGTGATCATTTCACTATGAAATGCACTTCATCTTATTTAAAGACAGCTGTAATCGGTACAGTTTCAGTTCTGCTATAAGATGCCAACTTTCTGAAAGTCAACCTTGCAAAAGAACAAACAAAAAAAAAATGCCTGAAATCCAAAAGAAAGGAAGCCCTAGTGCTTTACAGGCAAAAGAGGTGAATAAAAAAGTTTTTAGTCGCTTAAATATTTTGAGGTGTTCTGATTCTTTCCACAGTTACACTTTCATTGTGGGTATATTGTTTTATTTGTCAGTGTTACCACAGTTTGGAATCTTCTTTTTTGTTTTTTTTAGCTGAAATCCAAAAGGGTAAAAAAATATATATATATTTTTTTTTTTTTTCTGTAGAGGGGCAACCCCCCCCCCCCCCGCATCTCCCACAACCCCAAACTCAAATAAAAGAGAAATCTCTCAAAATAAGTAAATTATTGCCATTCATCTTTTTTTTCTGTGGTCTACTGATGCTCATGCAATTTCACTTACATGTTTCATAGCTATATGCATAAAATTAGTATCCACAATTTGATTAATCTTTGCTTTGCTTAATGTGAGATTGCAATTAGTGAATATAAAAAGAGATATGTATAAGCATTCAGTGTGTTTTTTTACAGGATACTTTACTAAAGTAAATAGAAAATGTGATTTGTTACTTGAATAGAGGGATAAAGAATGAAAATACTGTATATTTTATAACTTTATTGATATTGTTGTATTAACCCAGCCACCAGGGATGCAAAAGCCAGTGCATTTCTTCGTGCAGGTCCCAAGCCTGGATAAATGGGGAGGGTTACATCAGAAAGGGCATCCAGTGTAAAACGTTTGCCAAATGACATATGCAGACAACAGTACAAATTTCCATACTGGATCGGTCGAGGTCCAGGTTAATGACCGCCATCAGCACTGTTAGCCAACACGGTGTTGGTGGAAATTGGGCTACTGTTGGCCGAAGGAGGAGAAGGAGAAGAAGAGGGGGAAGGCATGCCAGAAGGGAGGAAGAGAGGAGGAAGGTTAGGAGTGTGGTAGTGAGGGTAGAAACTTTGAATATCAGTAGTATGACTGGTATAGGGAGAGATCTAGCTGATATGATGGGGAGAAGGAAGGTTGATATATTGTGCGTGCAAGAGACTAGATGGAAGGGGAGTAAAGCCGGGTGTATCGGAGGTGGGTTCAAATTGTTCTATAATTGTGTGGATGGGAGGAGAAATGGGTTAGGGGTTATCCTGAAGGAACAGTATGCCAAGAGTCTTTTGGAGATGAAAACAGTGTCAGAGTGATGTTTATGAAGCTGGAAATTGATGGTGTGATGATGAATGTTGTTAGTGCATATGCTCTGCAACTTGGGTGTGTGATGGGTGTGAAAGAAAAATTTTGGAGTGAGTTGGATGAAGTAGTGTTGACTGTACCAAAGGGTGAGAGAGTTGTGATTGGAGTGGATTTCAATGGTCATGTTGGTGAAAGGAACAGAGGAGATGAAGTGATGGGGTAGATATGCTGTTAAGGAGAGGAATGCAGAAGGTCAGATGGTAGTGGATTTTCCAAAAGGATGGACATGGCTGTGGTAAGTACATATTTTAAGAAGAGGGAGGAGCACAGATTGATGTACAAGAGTGGAGGATGATGCACACAGGTGGATTATATCCTATGTAGGAGGGCCAGTCTGAAAGAGATTGGAGACTTTAATGTGGTGGCAGGGGAAAGTGTAGTTAGGCAACATAGGATGGTGGGTTTGTAGGATGACACTGGGGATCAAGAGGAGGAGCAGAAGTATGAGCACAGTGCCAAAGATCAAATGGTGGAAGCTGAAAAACGGTGATTGTGAGGTGGATTTCAGGGAAGAGTTAAGACAGGCACTGGGTGGCATTAAAGAGTTACCAAATAGCTGAGTAACTACAGCAGAGCTGGGAAGGGAGACAGCTAGAAAGATGCTTGGTTTGACATCTGGACAGAGGAAGGAGGACAAGGAGACCTGATGGTGGAATAAGGAAGTACAGAAGAGTATATAGAGAAAAAAGTTGGCAAAGAAGTGAGATTATCAGAGAGATGAAGAAAGTAGACAGGCGTATAAGGAGATGAGGCATATGGCAAAGAGAGAGGTGGCGAAAGCCAAGGATAAGGTGTTTGGAGAGTTGTATGAAAGGCTGGACACTAAGGAGGGAGAAAAGGATCTCTACTGATTGCCTAGACAGAGGGGCTGAGCTGGGAAAGATTTGCAGCAGGTAAGGGTGATAAAGGATAATGAGGGACATGTACTTACGAATGAGGAATGTGTGTTGAGCAGATGGAAAGAGTACTTTAAGAGGCTGATGAATGAGGAGAATGAGAGAGAAAGAAGGTTGGATGATGTGAGGATAGTGAATCAGGAAGTGCAATGGATTAGCAAGGAGGTAGTAAGGACAGCTATGAAGAAGATGAAGAATGGAAAGGCTGTTGGTGCAGACAACATACCTGTGGAAGCATGGAGGTCTTTAGGAGAAATGGCAGTGGAGTTTTTAACCAGATTCTTTAATGAAATCTTGGAAAGTGAGAGGATGCCTAGGGAGTGGAAAAGAAGTGTTTTGGTACTGATTTTTATGAATAAGGTGATGTGCAGAGCTGTAGTAACTACAGAGGGGTAAAATTGATCAGTCACAGCTTGAAGTTATGGGGAAGAGTAGTGGAAGCTAGGTTAAGAAGGGAGGTGATGATTATTGGTAGAAGTATGGTTTCATGCCAGGAAAGAGGACTACAGATGCAATGTTCACTCTGAGAGTGTTGATGGAGAAGTATAGAGAAGGTCAGGAGGAGTTGCATTGCTTTTTTGTGGACTTAGAGAAAGCATATGACAGGGTGCCTAGAGAGGAGTTATGGTACTGTATGAGGAAGTCAGGAGTGACAGAGAAGTATGTAAGAGTGTTACAGGATATGTACAAGGGTAGTGGTGAGGTCTGTGGAAGGAGTGATGGATGCATTTAAGTTGGAGGTGGAATTACATCAAGATCAGCTATGAGCCCTTTCTTATTTGCAATGGTAATGGACAGGTTGACAAACGAGATCACACAGGAGTCCCAGTGGACTATGATGATTGTGGATGACATTGTGATTTATAATGAGAGTAGGGAACAGGTTGAGGAAAGCCTGGAGAGGTGAAGATATGCTCTAGAGAGGAGAGGAGAGGAATGAAGGTCATCAGGACTAAGATTATATATGTGTGAATGAGAGGAAGGGTAGAGGAATGGTGAGGATGCAGAGAGTATAGTTGGCAAAGGAGGATGAGTTTAAATACTTGGGATCAACAGTTCAGAGTAATGGTGAGTCTGGAAGAGAGGTGAAGAAGAGAGTACAGGCAGGGTGGAATGGGTGGGGAAGAGTGTCAGGAGTGATTTGTGACAGACTGGTACCAGTAAGAGTGAAAGGGAAGATCTACAAGAGGGTAGTGAGACCAGCTATGTTATATGGGTTGGAGATGGTGGCATTGACAAAAAGGCAGGAGTCAGAGCTGGAGGTGGCAGAGTTAAAGTTTTGCATTTGGTGTGACGAGGATGGACAGGATTAGGAATCAGTATATTAGAGGGTCAGCTCAGGTTGGATGGTTTTGAGACAAAGCCAGAGAGGCAAGGTTGCATTGGGTTTGACATGTGCTGACAAGGGATGCTGGGTATATTGAGAAAAGGATGCTAAGGATGGAGCTGCCAGGTAAGAGGAAAAGAGGAGGCCTATGATAAGGTTTATGGATGTGGTGAGGGAGAACACGTAGGTGGTGGGTGTGACAGAGCAAGATGCAGAGGACAGGAAGAAATGGAAACAGATGATCTGCTGTGCCGACCCCTAATAGGAACAGCCAAAAGACAACAATTGATATTGTTAATATAACATAAAGAACAGTACCAAGTTTTCATTTAGTATAAGAAGACACTAGATATATAATTTTAAAAGCGAATATATGTTCATCTTTTCCAGAAACTGTGGGTTCTGTGTTGGCTTACTATTTGGTATATAAACAGTTCAGTGAGTTTATTCATGTTCACTGCATGTTAGACAAAGACAAGTAGTCATGTTATAGATATAAAAATTTATTTTTGTTTTTTACTGCTATGTGTTAGAAATATTTATTGTTTTATTGCATCTCTTAAAAGAATGACAGCTTTAGTAATAATGAATTAACTAGTTATTTGGTGAATTTCTTAGGACTTTTTTAATATTAAAACATTTAATGCTCTCTTAGTAAGACTGACTTGAACTTAAGAAATCTGAAGCATTGACAGATAGAAACTTGAGTGCTTTTAGAAGTATAAAAGGATGATAAAGAAAAGAGGCATCTGTCAAGACATTCAGCTAAAATTCAATATATTTATACAAGTCTGGTTTATGTTAAGTATGCAACATGTGTTAACATAAAATATTTATTTTATTATTCTAAGTACATGGGTTTATGAAAGGAATGCTAATTATAACTAAAGTTATTTAATTAAAAGGTTAAGTAATGTGGATAGTTTGCACAAATACATTGACAGAAATATTTAACAGAGAGAGATTTAAGAAATGTATTAAGAATGTATATGTTGATGGAATGGAGAGCCATCAGGGATTTAAGTATTAAAATGCTACTAGAAAAGAGCAATTGGGTTTTAAGGCCCACTGCATAGCTAAATTGAAATGTATACTAAAGAAAAGTAATGACTGAATACATGTGATTCCAAGGGTATTTTGTAAGGGGAAAGAAAAGAAAACCAAATATTGTATCTAATACTAATTATAAGACTCTAAAACAAAAGTATATACTTTTTAATTGCAATTAATGTTAAACTAAGAAATCTTATTTTCACTTGCAATGAAAATGGATAAAGAGAGGAAAGAAAGAAAGAAAAGGTATGACTAGGAAAGAAGAAAAAAGTACACATGAGCTTACTTATTCATGCCAACAAAGGACCAGGTTAATTCAATGCTAATACTTTGTAATATTGACATGAAATCTAGAAGAAAAATAAATGTGGAAAAGGAGGAAATGTCAGTACAAATATTTATAACAAATTATTCAAACATTGATTACAAGTTTACTGTATGGTGGGTAACAATGGTAAACATTATTTATTTATTTACACATTTTTCACTTTTTTACACATTTTCCTAGTATCTCCTGGGCTATTCTTCATTACTACTACTTTGCAATAATTTCAATTCTATATTTTCAGAGATTAAATTAGTTAATATTTCGATTCATTTATCATATTTAACTATTTCACATTCTTTTTTGATTAGAAAGGAATATTAGAATATGATTTAATATCTATAAGGAATGGAAAAAATCAAGAGATCAATATTATAAATGTTTAAATATAAAAACCAAGCCAATGGTTATTTAATTATATAAATGGAGCTTAGCTATAAGTCTGGTTTATTTAAGTTATTAACTGCTAGAACAGTTTTAGTGGTTATATGACAGGGGTTTGAACTAAAGTGTGGTGTTGATTAGACAGTTTTAGTCAGGCTAGGAACTTAGGTTTCCATGTTTGAGTGTGAATTTCATTTGTTAGGAGTTTTTTTATTCATTTGAGTTAGGCAAAATAAAATAGTGGGTGTGTGTGTGTGTGTGTGTGTGTGTGTGTGTGTGTGTGTGTGTGTGTGTGTGTGTGTGTGTGTCTGTTATTTTTGATTTGAACATAAGTACGTTACTACATCTTAGATGTTGAATACTTAACTCATAGCATGACTACAACTTTTTCTATGAAATATATAATTTTAAAGGAACAAAGTGTTTTAATAGTTCAGGACAAATATTAAAGGTTTATCTTTAAATATTAATCCTATCAAAAATGGAAATAAAAGAGGAGCTTTATTTACATATATGAAATTGAACAAGGTTGATATATTTCTTCAAGAGGCATACAAGTCATTGAGATATTCCTGGATTCAATAACAAAGAAATACTAAGTTCTGGTAGTTTCCTCATTTAAAGCCTTTGATAATGTGGAAGAAATTCATTTTTATGCCAAGAATTGTATCCACTTATTCTCATGCAAAATGAATGTTTGCTGTAGTAGTACTGGAGTGCCAAAGGAAATGTTTAATTTGGCTAAGTTATATTAAATTCTAGGGCTTGGAATAAAAGTAGCCAAATACATTTTTAAAAGTATATTAAATAACATGAAAGGCAGCTTGGTAATACATGGAAAGTTATTTGCATTTTGGGTAAAGAAGATACTAGCACTTAGTTTGTGTCTTTCAGCTTTTCCCAGTTAGGGAGCGCCACAGCGGAACTCCGGTCCGCTAATGATTGGCAGTAGAGTTTTATGTGCTGGCTTGCTGGGCCTAACGCACAACCTTCAATGAAGGAATGCCCGCTCACGCATGTCGTCACACAGAAGACGCTCTAACTGAGAATCGAACGGGCAACGTCTAACTGTGAGGCGACAACGCTACCGCAGCACCACCACCGCAGTAAAGAAGATACTAGCACTAATTTACACAAATTATATTAGCTTCTGCTAAAGCTTTAAGAAACTGAGTGGGACATTTGGACCTTAAACATGAAAAAAAATTTCAGAACCAGATTCTTTATTTTTTATACACTACTCACATGCATTTGATACACAAATGCATTTGTATAGTTTATATTTCCAATGAGTTGGAAAATAAACTTGAAAATGTAAAAGTGGAAGCAAGTCCCTTATCAGATCACATCTGTTGTGATTTTACAATATCTAAAAGGAAATTGCTAAATTCAGCTTATATGACTAAATTAAAATACTTTAAAGGTTTGCTTTATGATGAAATTAAAAACCTTTTGTCAGAATGATTCTATATTGTTATGGGATACTTTAAATTTTATTTATATAGAAAAATGAATGCTTGCTGTAACAAGATTTAAAAAATGGATAAACTTAAATAATTCAATTGAAAATATATGAAACAAAGCTGAAGGCTGAAAGATGGGATAGATGTATCTTTAAAACAGTAAGAATGTCAAATACTGATTATCAAAAATATTAAATTGTAAGGTTGCAGTAGCATTATAAAAACAGGACTATATTCTTATATGGAAACACCCAAAAGTCTAGATAGATTGTACAATAAGTCAAAATTAAATTCTAGAGCTTCCCAAATAAAAAAGCAATAATATACCTGGAACAAAGCAGAAGTTGATTTAGATGATCTATTTTACATTTCATAACATTTCTATGACTGGATTACTAAAAATGGAAAATCATATAGATGAGATAACACATTGCCTTTTTTGTAAATATTTAAGTGACAGTTTATTAAAATCTGTTTATATTTGTGAAATTAAATATCATATTAATGATATGGATGATAAAGCATAGGATTTAGATGCAGTAATCCCAGAAATATAGAAAACATTATCATGGGATATTCTTTTATTATTGAGAAAAAGGAATCATACTAATTCAAAATGAAAAAAATAATCCCTTCCACATGGAATTACTCATTCATCTCACATATTCAAAACATAGTAAGAATACAGAATTATATATATATATATATATATATATATATATATATATATATATATATATATATATAGCACATAGGCTTGTGCTTGACTGTAAAATACATATATAATTGTTCTTGTGAATAGATTAAAACATATTTTAGTTTGAATAGTCCAAACAGGTTTTATAGTGAATCATTAAACACAAGATAATATAATGACAATAATTACTTTGGCAACTTCTATCAGAAATGGGCTGGCATTAGTTTAGATTTAGAGAATGCATTGCATTCAATAGATTGGATATATTTATTTAAATCATTACGAATGTATGGATTTTCAGACACATTTCTAGAATTATTGAAGCAATTACATATAAATTCAAAACCATGTGTAAAAATAATAAGTTATTTGTCACAATCCATTAGTATTTTAAAAAGGAACAAAACAGAGAATATCCAATATCTTCTGTATTACTGGCTAATGCTACTGACAAAAGACTGAACAAGGGAATAAAATATTTCACTATTACTAATAGTTATTGTTCAAATATTCAGTCATCTCTTGACAATATAAGTTTAATTGTAAATGATATAAATATTATAGTTTCAAAAAAAAACTAAAACATTTGAAAATATATCATAAAATTTAGCCTACATAAAAATAAGTAATTTTAATAAATCAAAACATTAATGGTTCTTTTAAACTGTAATTTAATAATAAATGGTATAAACAATAAATACAATATTTTATCATAATCCTGGTTAAAAACTTGAATAATCTGTCAGATCAGTTATGCAACAATATTAGAAAACATAAGAAAAGTTATAACTAAGATGGTTTAATCCTTGGGTTATTGTATATAATCCAGTCTACATCAACACTACTAGATAAATTACTATTATGGAAAATAAAGTATTTCCCTTGTGCTCTTAGAAACCTAGAGTTGCTTTAAGAAACCATATTACATTATTGAAACAGTGGGGATTTGAGACTACCTGATACTGAGTCATATTCATTAGCTAAAATATAAAAACTATAAAAATTAACTAACCACTAAGTTATAATGTCACTTATCAGTTTATTTATGAAAATAATTAGTGAGGAATTAAAGTTAAAAATGCAAGCAAATCTTACAAGTATTGTTGAAAATTTATGAATAGTCATCTAGAATATATGAAACATGGGATAAAAATGTTGGAAAGCTTTTAAATTATTATAAGTGAATTGGAAATACATGTTTTATAATAGTGAATTAGTTAAGGAGTTCTGGTGAAAAAAAAACAACAACAAAGTTTTTTTTTTATTTTTATGTGCTGTGGTCTGATAGCTATAACTTAACAAAAGTTTAATTTACCTTAATGGTCCAATATCTCTTTATATACAGTATTCATTATTATGGTCTTTATTAGCTATAGCTTGGAGAATCTTTGCTATAAACTGGAAAGGTAATATAATTCCTCCATGTCAATTTTTTAATTTAACCACTGTTTGTCAGAAAGAGCTTGAATTATTCAAAGATGGCTGCCATTCTGTGAACACTGCTGAACTGCAGCTCTCCATTTAACCTGAGGAAATCAAAACCCTGAGTGGATACTACAAAGTTTTCAACATCAAAACTTCGATAAACTTACTCTAACTACACTTATTTATCCTGGATTGAGAAGAAAAACTGGGAAAAAGGAATATATTTCATTGGATTACAACAGATTAGCTAGCTCTGCAGAGAGGAATACACAAAGAAACCATGTGTTTTTTATATTGCAACTTTTTATGTTCCAATAAGATGTCAAAAGAAGACAAAAGCATGGATATAACTACGACTAAAACAAAATTATCGGAATTGCAATCACTAGAAAAAGATGTGACTACTAAACGACAAAAAATTACTAAAGAACAGGAACAACAGAAACTAGGGACTAAAACTAAAGCTGATCAAGCTTTAAATATGGAGGATATCAAAACTGCACTTCTGCCTATACAAGAAGCTTTAAAAGAACTGACTTGTCAAATACAATCATTTGGAATTTCATGTACTCAGTTGCTGGAAAGAATGGATAAGGCGGAGGCTCGAATTTGTGATACCGAGGACAAAATAGTGTTACTGGAAAAAAACTAATCTGCATGATGTGGATATACAGGCTATACAAAGTAAGCTTACAGACCTAGAAGCAAGATCCAGGAGAAACAATATCATTGTCAGAGGGATTCCTGAATCCATTCAGTATAATGAACTGATTCCATCCATACTACAAATATTTGCAGTGCTTTTAAATGATTCTGATACTGTGAAACAAATCATCATGGAAAGAGCACACAGAGCTTTGAGAGAGGTACAAGCATCTAATTTTCCTAGACCTGTGTATGTTAAACTGCTTAATTATCAAGATGTAAATAGAATACTTATTACTGCAAAACAAGGTGGAGGCTATATTATGTGGAAAAACAATAAAATATCTCTGACATAAGATTTACCTATACAGATCAGACAGGCTAGACAGTCTCTGTCTCCTTACTGCAAATTTCTTATTGACAAACGAAGTTTCAAATGAAATATCCTAATATGCTTATATTCACAGTGGATGGGGCTAAACATTCTGTTTCCACCAAAAATGAGGCAAGAAATCTGTTTCTTAAAATTTTCAAGGCTTTACCTGCATCAGAGACTTGAATTGAACTTTTGCTGGGACTGGCATGCTCCTATGTTTACTGTGCTTCGAGGACTGGGTAATCTTTTGTTTGCATTTGTGAAGCTTAGGCCTATTCCTGAGCAATAAAACTGTTTGCTTTTCCTTATCTTGATCTCCTGCACTTGTTTCCTGACATTTTATGGCTTCTATGAACTGTTTTCGATGAGGAGGAAGACAGGAAGTGCTTAAAATGCTGTTGAGGGTGTAGATTTCGTTGTGGCACTTCCGGGAGTCCGTCTGCAAAAGGGTCCCCCGTCGTGAGCATTTTACAGGACTTCCTGGTTTGGAAAACTGAAGAGAACTGTTTTAAACACTCTCTTGCTTATTTAACATTAAATAACACTGTTCTATAGTAATTTAAGCACATAGGAACTTGTTAGGAACTTCATTTATTAACTTTCAGTCAACATTTTGTAGTTATATTATTTAGAGAGGGTGCATGGATTTAGCAATGTTTATTTAACCTGTCAGCATAGTTTTTAATGTTTTGTGTTATTTTCATTATTTTATTTAGTTAGAAGCTTGCTTTATTATGAAACTAGTATAAGGTGAATGTATAACAAAGGATATTAATAAATTTGCTGTCTATTTGCTTTAATATAGGGTTATATATTAGTATGTATTTTTTTTCTTTCTCTTCTCTCTTTTAATGCATGTGGTTTATGTATAGATAGCTAATCCAACTGAAAGTGCATTATTATAGTGAAAGTGCATTATTATAACCTACTGAAAAGGCATTAGCTTTGTTGCTTTATTCGTTTTACATGTACTACTGTTACATTTTTAATTTGATTTGTTTAAATAGTAATTAACCAAAGAGATGTAGTTTATGGCAGTGTTTGTTAGGGAATGTTTAGTTTAGGCTTTGTCGTAGTGAAGTTAGGTTTTATAGGTCTTAATTGTGATACATGTGTGAAATTTTACATTGTGGTGTTTTTATATCTGTTGTTTCTTTTAAACCCTTTGTCATTTTATATTATACAGGACCTATTCATCTCCTGGTCCGGGGTTAGAGTGGGTATGCACTGGTTGAGGACGGGATATAAGGATTGCTTCCAGATTATGTATGGTTTTGAATTTACTGTTTTTTGTTTTTTCCATGCTCTCTCTCCAAAACTTTCATCTTACAGTGAATCTTTGAAATGTGGGAAGTAGATTCATGGAACGTTAAAGGGCTCCAGAACTTGAAGAAGAGGAAACTGGTGTTACATGTATTGTTGCAGGCTAAGGTGTGGTTTATCCTACTCCAAGAAACGCATTTAATGAATGATCAATGGGGTGATGTTAAAAAAAAGAAATGGATTAGAGAAGTAGTAGTATCTGAAGGTAAGTCAAATAGTGCTGGGGTAGCCATAATTATTAAAGATCAATACAAGGAAAAGATATTAGATTCTAATACAGATAAAAATGGACGGTGGTGCTATGTTATTCTTTCGTCTACCTTATTTGATAAACCTATTTTACTTTTAAATATATATGCTCCCTGTAATGACCAACAACTATTTATAGCATCACTATATTCAATTTTAACACAATTTGATAGTTATTATGTAATTGTTGGAGGTGATTGGAATACCTACCAGAATCCAAAGTTGGATAGATCTTGTCCACAAAGCACTGAATGATCTTAAAGAAGACTTTCAATTATATGATCCATTTCACTATCTGAATAACGATAATAGTACAAGCAATTTTACCTTTTATTCCCCATGTCATAAAATGTGGTCCAGAATTGATTTCTTCCTGATTTCAAGAGTATTGATCAATCTAGAACCTACAGTTATGGTACATGCCCATTATATATCAGACCATTCTAAAATTTCGTTGAGTTTTACTAAGGGGGTAAAAGATACTTTGAGACAAAGAGGTTATAATTGGTCTCTTAATCCAAATCTATTGAATAAGGAGGATATAATACTGGAAATTACAAAGTACCTGAAAGACTTATTCATAGTTTCATAGTAGTGTACTAGGCTATCTGCCCGGGGGCATTTATAAGCCTAGCCAACAGTGATGTGGCTTCCGCCACCCCGTATTATATAGTTGCGTCTCTCTAGTAGTGACACATGTGGGACCCCATTATTTAGTAAACTATACCTCTGTCTAGTAGTGACACTGAGGTGACTCCCGGGGTAAACTTGCGCTCTCCCATCCATGCATCGAGACTTTTCTTAAACAGTGCCAATGAAGGGCTCTGTCTCACATGAACTGGGATTTTGTTCCAGAGTATGGGTAACCTCTGTGTTATGAATCTATCCCTCCAGCATGTCCTATTCATATTTGTGCAGAGGTTGAAATCTTTAGCTCGCGTGGTTCTGGTGGATTTGGATTTTTTGAGATGGAGCATGTCCATCAGTTCTTGGTTGGACATGGCCCTATATGTTAGGCACAAATCACCTCTGAGCAGGCAGTATGCTACTGAATAGAGCTGGAGTTTCTTTAATCTAGCTGGATAAGGCACATGTTTGAGACCTATGATCCTCTTGGTGAGGTACTTCTGGGGTCTTTCCAGTTGTTGCATGTGCCGGGTGAGATACATCCCAAATGGAGCATTATATTCAATCATGGGCCTGACAAGGGAGGAATACAGAGGTACAATGACCTCCTTTGATCTGGATGAGAATCCCTTCATGATGAGATGGGCAAGGTGGAATGTCTTTCTGACCACTTTGGCAACATGGTTGTCAAAGGAGAGGTCACTATCGACTTGAGTCCCCAGGTCTCTGATTACTTCTTCCGTATTCAGTGGGTTATTGTCTACGTGATAATTTGTGGGTACTTTGTTTTTCCCAAAGGGGATGACTATACATTTTTTGGTGTTAAGTTTGAGGCCATGATTCCGGCACCAGTTGTCCGTTTCAGTGAGACCTTTCTGTAGGATGTGTGTGTCAGCAGGTGAATCAACTATGGCACCCAGTTTGCAGTCATCTGCAAACTTTGTCAGCCATAATCCTCCCATATTTGCTTTCACATCTGAGAAGTAAATGCCGAATAAGAGTGGTCCCAAGACTGAGCCCTGTGGGACACCACTGGTGACTGGTTTTGAGTCTGACATGGCTCCAGCAATTTTGACCTTATGGGTTCTGTTTTTTAGCCAGTTTGCTACCCATCTTGTGACATATGGATTTACATTTAGGCTGCTGAGCTTGTCTGTGATGCCAGAGTGTGGTATCGTGTCAAAGGCTTTAGCCAAGTCCAAGTAGGCAGTGTGGACAGCCTTGCCCTCGTCGATGGCACTAGTGACTGTCTCGAAGAAGTCAACCAGGTTTAAGAGGCAGGATCTGCCTTTTACAAAACCGAACTGGGTGGGATCAAAGGTCTGCAGATCCCCAATGTCGCCATTTATGAGTTCCATGATGATTCTTTCCATAGCCTTGCAGACCAGGCTGGTCAAACTTATGGGGCGGTAGCTACCAGGGTCAGTAGAATTTCCCCCTTTGTGGAGTGGGACCACTGTTGCTGTGCGCCAGTGTTCAGGTACATATCCTGTAGTGAGGCTAAGATTGAATAGCGTTCTTAGGTGCGGGTTTAGTTCATCTTGAAGTTCACGTAACACGCAACCGGGGATACCATCGGGTCTCATAGATGCTGTGTTTTTTGCTTTGTTGAGTGCTGATTTCACCTGTATGTCTGTGATGACAGGTAGGTTACATTCAGCAGGGATAATTACTTCATCTTTAGGGGTGAGGGAGGGAGAAATTTGCACTGAACCTATCTGCCAGAATATTGGCAATGTCGGTAGGGTCAGTGAATTTTTGTCGTTGTGTACTAACTCAGAGCATATCTGAGAATTTCCTCCCAAGGTTCTGACATAATTGAAGAAGGCCTTGTGATTGTCTTTGGTATCCTTGGCAATCTTTTTCTCAAAGTTTGCTTTAGATGTTTTATGAGAGAACGTAGTTTTTACTTGTGCTGATCAGGAAGCCTTTCCCTTGTGGGATTTGTCTTTGTCCTGCAGTAGCTTCCTTCTTTTGTTGTACAGTTTGTTTATAGCCGGGGTCCACCAAACCGGGCATTTTCCCTTGGTGGAGAGGGTCTTGGTTTTAGTTGGGATTGCTTGATCCATGCATTCTTGGAGATGTCCATAGAAGGCTTTTGTGAAGGATTCAGCATTTTGGGATGTGGTTTCCATTAACCCAGTAGGCTTAAAGGATATCATTTCTGACTTAAGGAGCGCAAAGTCAGCTTTTGAAAAGTTTTTCACTGTAGTCTTTTGTTCTGGGGGTGGGGGTGGGATATGTACATCCAACGTGATCAGTTTATGATCAGATCTTACTAGTGAGGGGTTTATATCCGGTGCGGAGCATTTGGACCCCATGTTTGTGATAATCAGGTCAAGTATATTATCTCTCCTCGTAGGAGAAGTGACCAGTTGCTCCATAGCATTTGAGTTAATGAATTCCAGGAATCTTTGGGCTAGGGTGTTAGGGCTAGAATAGTGGGCCCAGTCTATGTTGGGGTAGTTGAAGTCACCCAATATGATGGTGTTTGGTGTGACATTCATATCCTCCAGTGTTTTCAGGAATGCTTGATGGGATTCCTGGGATTGGGAGGGTGTTCTATAACATGCGACCAGTTGTATGGCAGTTTTGCCTATGGTGAGTAAAACTTGTATGGTTTCTGATGCTTCATGGGTAGCCACCAATCGAGAGGTGTAGGTGTCCTTTATGAAAATGGACACTCCCCTCCTTTGTGGTTCGGCCTGGAACTTGAGGCGAACGCATGATATGAGGTATAGCCTGGTAGCGCTAGAGTGCTCTCAGGAGCCTTGAACCAGGTTTCAGTTACTGCACAGACATCGATGTTCTCCGTACTGAGAAGTGCTTCGAGTGCCTGCATCTTGAGATTTAGACTTCTGGCATTGAGCAGCATTACCCTTAATTTTTTTCCATTTTTGTTTTTTATGGAGGTTGATTTGTCTTTTGAGCATTGCCTAAAAAAGGCACTATGGGGGTGGCAAGAGCCTTGGCCAGTATCCGGAAGCCCAGTGGTGACAGGTGCAAGCCATTCCTTGCGAAGCAACGTGGCCTGTCCAGCATGTCATCCCAGGCTGACAGACATTGGATCCCCCTAGAATGACACCAGTGATTAAGCCAATTGTTAAAACTGATCATTTTGTCTTTGTACTGAGGCATCATTCTTGGTGAAGGCAGGATGCTGCTCAGGGTCAGGGTCATACCAGTCTGGGCTACATAATCGGAGAGCTCCTCAATGTCTCTTTTCATGTAGTCCAGGGAGGTACGTCTCAGGTCATTCACACCAGCATGGACAATGACTGCATCATACTTGTACTTGCTTTGGAGTGACCTGAGTGCGTGTGTAATGTGGCGGATCCTTGCTCCCGATAGGCAGCTCATCTTTACCCTCTTCTTATTCAGCCTGGTAAGTGGAACGTCGGTGTGTCTGACTATAGAGTCACCTATTACTAATGTCTCTGGCATAGTGTTTTGCCTTAGGGGCTGTGATTGTGTGACACACCTGTTGCTTGAGGTATGTGTTGTAGGTGTTGCGTTTTGTGGGGGTGTATTTCTGGGTGTCTGCTTTGGAGGCCTCTGTTGTTTTGGTAAGTTTTTTATAAGAGCCTCCGAGTATGTCTTTGTGTTCTTATGTGTTTGGTTTGTAGTAGTGGTGGTTTTATGTGTGACCGGTTTTGCTTTGGGTGTGGGTACCTTCTCCTCCTGTCTGGTCTTGCCAGTCCTGAGTTGAGAGAGTTCAGCCTCCAGTCTGGCTATATAGTTGCATCTCTCACAAGTATATGTGTTAGTAGGAAGGAGGAGAGGGTTGTCTGTGTACATGAGACAATTGTAACATTGTCTTAAGATTCCCAGATTAACCAGCTGAACAAGAGAGGATGCTAGTGGTCTACCACTCGACATACTAGGATATTATAAGGAGTGCTGTGCCTTTTAAGGGAAGTGGGTATTCACAGGGGGTAGTGGATGCCTGTAGTGCTTACTTTAGGGTAAGAGTGCTTATTTTATTATGAGTGCTTGCTAAGGATAGAAGTTCCGAAAACAAGTGCTAATATATACAGCTAAATAGACTGAGTAGAGCTTCTAAGGGAAAAATTGAAGAGCAGACTTGGCGGAGCCAGAAATAGTTTAAACCTGTATAACCGCTGCTGTGCTATGCGCCCAACCGCGCAAAAACGCCCTGAGGCGGATTTTTATACAGGGAACTTGAAAAGAGCTAGAAATGGTCCAAAGCAACCAATGATTTACAGCTCAAGTGCTGAGGTCACTTCCCCCAGGGACAGATAGGCTGCTCAAGGCTCCCCACTCCCACTGGTGAGCTCAGAAACTTCCTTCTATCCAAGTAAGGCAATGGCCAACACAGGAACTACACACAGCCCAGAATACAGTAAAGCCTGTATACTGGTCTTAACTAGTCGAGCAAAGGCGGGAAAACAAGGAGTATTTTTTTTTGTTTTTTGTTTTTTCAGGAAAGCACACAGAAATACAATTAAGCAAACAGTAAAATCGATTTACACAGGCTAGCACACTTTAGTGTGTAGCCTCAGCAGTTAAATTAATAAAAAAACAGTATTAATCGACCAGAGTCGACCAAAATGCTACTTTTAAGTGCAGATACTTCAGAAATCAGCAGATAGACACAAAAACAGTTATATCTAGTTAAATGAAAGCCAGAGAGGACAATGCAGATAAAAAAGCCAAAAAATACTTAAATCTGGAAAGTGGTCGCTTCTTTCAGTTCTCTGTTGCCAGGACCCCTCTGCAGGACCACGTGGAGCTCTGCTTGGGTATATAGCCAGAAAAAAACGCCCTGAGGCGGATTTTTATACAGGAACTTGAAAAGAGCTAGAAATGGTCCAAAGCAACCAATGATTTACAGCTCAAGTGCTGAGGTCACTTCCCCCAGGGACAGATAGGCTGCTCAAGGCTCCCCACTCCCACTGGTGAGCTCAGAAACTTCCTTCTATCCAAGTAAGGCAATGGCCAACACAGGAACTACACACAGCCCAGAATACAGCAAAGCCTGTATACTGGTCTTAACTAGTCGAGCAAAGGCGGGAAAACAAGGAGTATTTTTTTTTTGGTTTTTGTTTTTTCAGGAAAGCACACAGAAATGCAATTAAGCAAACAGTAAAATCGATTTACACAGGCTAGCATACTTTAGTGGGCAGCCTCAGCAGTTAAATTAACAAAAAAACAGTATTAGTCGACCAAAATGCTACTTTTAAGTGCATATACTTCAGAAATCAGCAGATAGACACAAAAACAGTTATATCTAGTTAAATGAAAGCCAGGGAGGACAATGCAGATAAAAAAAGCCAAAAAATACTTAAATCTGGAAAGTGGTCGCTTCTTTCAGTTCTCTGTTGCCAGGACCCCTCTGCAGGACCACATGGAGCTCTGCTTGGGTATATAGCCAGAAAAAAAAACCCTGAGGCGGATTTTTATACAGGGAACTTGAAAAGAGCTAGAAATGGTCCAAAGCAACCAATGATTTACAGCTCAAGTGCTGAGGTCACTTCCCCCAGAGACAGATAGGCTGCTCAAGGCTCCCCACTCCCACTGGTGAGCTCAGAAACTTCCTTCTATCCAAGTAAGGCAATGGCCAACACAGGAACTACAAACAGCCCAGAATACAGCAAAGCCTGTATACTGGTCTTAACTAGTCGAGCAAAGGCGGGAAAACAAGGAGTATTTTTTTTTTGTTTTTTGTTTTTTCAGGAAAGCACACAGAAATGCAATTAAGCAAACAGTAAAATCGATTTACACAGGCTAGCACACTTTAGTGGGCAGCCTCAGCAGTTAAATTAACAAAAAAACAGTATTAATTGACCAGAGTCGACCAAAATGCTATGCAAATGATATTGATTGGTTTAGGGGAAACAACAATTTGCCCCAGATATTGAATGGGCAACAGTTAAAGCTCAAATAATAGGGACACTTTTGCAAAAAGCATCTTATTATAAAAAGATATTAAACAAAGATATTCAAACTTTAGAAATAAAAATTAAATTACTTGATCAAGAACTAATTAGGGATTTTAATGAGCAAACAGAGAAGGAACTGATTAAATGTCAAAAGGATCTCTGTTTACTTCAGAATAGTAGATTAACATTTCAAGAGTACAAGACGTTAGTGAGGTATGCCAGTCATGTTCAAACACCATCGAGAGCGTTAATTAAGATCATTAATCAAACAAAATCAATCGTGCAGATTTCGGAAATACAATTTAATAATAAAATATATTCTAAAACTGAGGAGGTTCTTAATATCTTTGAGAAAATATACACTAATATTTATGCTGGACAAAAGGATATGACCCCTAACAGGAATTATGAACAATTTCTACAGTCAATTAAGTTTCCAACAATAGGAGAGGACATTCAAAATGACTTGGTTAAATCAATATCTGAAGAAGAAATAGTATATGTAATTCAGCATATGAAATCACATAAATCACCAGGTCCTGATGGCTTGACAGTGGAATTTTATAAAAAATTTGCAGATATTTTCGGTAAGATACTTTCAGTTGTGTTTAACTACATAATTAGGAATAAAATTAATGATCTACACCTTAACGCCTCAAAAACTATTTTTATACATAAAGCCAATTCAGATCCCCAAAATCCGGATAATTATAGACCGATATCATTAATAAATGTAGACATGAAAATTCTAACCTCTATTATAGCATCTAGACTGAAGAGAATCATGATTCGTATCATTTCTAAAGAACAGACAGGTTTTATGGCAGGTAGACAAACCAGTGATAATACACTCACACTACATACTATGTTAGAGCATGCTAAGCAAAATAATTTAAATATTTATGCCCTTATAATTGATGCCCAGAAAGCCTTTGATAGGGTTGATACAAATTTCTTGTTTGATCTTTTACCGTATTTTAATATATCACATGAGTTTGTCCAAATGTTACAAATATTATATAGTAATCCCTATACTACATTGTATATTAATAAACACTTCTCTAAAAGAATACAGATTAAGACTGGAACATGCCAGTGTTGCTCTTTGTCCCCTTTATTATTTAATATCTATCTTGAACCATTGTTTTTATATATTAAACAAAATGTTTATCATAATGTCCCAATAATTTATGGAACTAAAATATTAATGGCAGCTTTTGCTGACGATCTTAGCATTTATTGTGCATCTCCATTATCAGATACTGAAAAATTATTGAAGGCTGTTAATGAGTTCTCAAAAGTGTCTAATTATAAAATTAACTTGAAAAAAAACAATATCTTCCCTTTAAAGACACCTAAACCCTTTTCGTTATTGCCCTTAGTGGGACAGGTATCATTTTAAGAAAATATTAAATATCTAGGTATTGAGTTCTCTACTGATAATAAAGACTTTTATAATAATAATATTAAAGCAATCTGGGAACAAATAATTTCTGATTTTGGGAGATGGAAAAATTTACGACTGCCAATATCAGCAAAAGTTTCAATTATCAAAATGAACATATTACCACGATTACTGTATATTTTTAGCTCAGCCAATTTATTACTTTCGAAGTTGTTTTTTAAACGGATTCATAAAGAATTGGCTAAATTCATTTGGGAACCAAAGAAAACCAGGATATCTTATGATAAATTAATGACCCCAAAAAATAGATGAGGACTGGAATTACCTAATTTTGAAATGTATTATTTAATTGTAAATTCTAATAGAATTTTAAGAATTGCCAATTATGATATAAATAATACTAAGTGGACACCACCTTGGTTAGTTCTGAATTATAAATATATTCTAAAGTTAAATATCAATCCTAAAGCAATACCTTTTTTAGGTAAGGATACATTGAAATTCTATGGGATTATTGAACACATCAAAACGAACATACTCTCTTTACATAATTTATTTCATTTATTAGATTTGGTTCAACATATGATGGTTTTTCAACCCTTTCATAAGATTCCTAATTTAAAATTGAATAATCAACTAATTGATCTCAACAAGTTTCCATTGATAGTTAATCTAACTTTGATTGATATATATAAACATATTGACAGTTCGGCCAACCAAATAAGACAAGAACTTAACTTACCTAAAAATTATCTGGTTATTCTGAGACAAATTAGAGAACTCACTATAAGCTATTTTAAAAGTTTTAAACCGGAAGAAGAGGCTATTAATAGATGCTCTTTGTTGTGGCAAGCTCTCCAACAGGATCTTAAATATATCACGACAGCAAATCAATTAATTAAAGAATTTCAATTTCATGATAAAATTTTGTTATCAAACTACTGGGAAGAGAAAATCTTACTGACAGATAGAAGTAATATGTTAAAAGCAATTGACTTGACCATCAAATCTACTTCTCTTCAAAAATTAATATATACCCAGTTGATGACTTGGAACAATGCATATTATACACGTCTTACCCTGCATACATTTAATCCCAAAAATTCACCAACTTGTCCATACTGTAAGAATCAACCAGCTGATGATCTTCATATGTTCTGGAGTTGTAAATGTATTTTCAAACTTTGGAATTCCCTTAAGATCCAACTTCAGAAGGTGGGTTACCAGAGTACAATGTTATCATGGAAATTTATGATTCTGCATATTCCCCCGAGAGAGATCCCTAAATCACAAATTATTATATATATTAATATTTTTCTATTAATGAAGCTTTATATAGCTTCAAATTGGTTAGACCCATCTAAAACTTCATGGCAGAACTTTAGAGTTCTAGCGACAAAACATATATTGGCTCATAAATTACTATTAAACCCACAAAATAAAAATGTTAATAATCCAAAAATTTGGGAACAGATTTTTAATATTATACTAGCATAGTATTTTCAACTTGGAAATATTAATAATTATTTATGTGTGTGGAGAGAATTTAGTAATCAACTGTCTATTACTTGCATTTATTCTTATGCTTTTTTATATTTAACTGTATTACATGGAAGCATTCTTGTAAATATTGTATATAGAGTGTGGTTATTAATGATATTAGTTAATGCTTGATTTGTGAATATATGTTATTTTTGTTCTTATTTGTGTTTGAAAATAATATAACAATAAAGATTTATTATGGAAAAAAAAAGAGCTTGAATTAACTAGATTAAGGTGTAAATCTTCTTCTCATAATTATAAAGATTGGTTTAAGTTGCATTTCTTACTAGAAAAGTTACTAATGAACAAATAATTTATTGTATACAAGATGCAAAAATGGTTGAAGTTTTTTTTTTTTTTTTTGTTAAAAGTGGGAACATCAAAAATGTTTTGCTGAGTTCTAAATAGCTGTTGATTATTCTAATGTATCTGTTACTGATTTATTTATGAATACCATCTTCCTTTTCCCCATGTAAAGAAATAATTTGACCAGTGGGAGTAATGTGATCAACAAAGTGTAAATAAATAAAATATTGGGTAAAATATTTTTGAAAAAAAAAATCACCAGCAGCCTGAGTAATGTTGAGCACAGCACCAAATAAGGGCAATATTCCACTTATTCCTTTACCTGATCCATGTCTGAGTATTACACATGATGATGTAATGAATGCCCTGAAGGGAATTAAAGCTGATGCAGCCACTGGCCCTGATAACCTCATTTTTTTCTTTTTTGATGGTTTCTGGCTAGTTTAGCTTGGAGGCAAGTATGAAATGGTGACTGGAATGTCCTGTTGCATACAATTGATATATTCAGCAGGATTTCCATGGATCTGTGGCACAGAGGAAAAAACTCTCACAATGACTCGGGTAATGAGTTTAGGTAGCAGGTCAACAGCTGGAAGAGCTGGATAGGAAAAGGGTAAGAGACTGGTGGTCTGGTAGTTACTTCACCATGTGCAAGTGGAGGCTTTCAGGTAAAATACCCATAACCAGAGATATCAGCTGACATTCCAAATCAATGATTGCAGATGTACTTATTGTCTGATAGGAGCACTCACATGCAGATGAAAGGACATAGTAGGCCCTCTCATTTATTTATTTAACATTTGTTTACTGGGAAAGTCTGACTTGGACCGAAGCCAATTTTCAGTGTAGGCCCAGGGAGAAATGCTCCAGACACATGTTTTTGTAATGTGGAAGGAAACCGGAGCACCCAGAGGAAACCCACATGAATGCGAGAATTGAACCAGAAAACCTCTTGGTGTGAGGTGACAATGCTACTGCTGCACCAGTGCCCCGCCCTCATTGACTGAGCATGGCCAGTTTTAGGCAGCAGTAAAACCAGCAGTTACTAGGGTGCCCTGGTTCTGGGGCCCCCCAGCCATAGCAAGTTATCTTATTTTCATATCTTGCCATGCTTGTCCAAAGTAGACAAATCTAATAGGGCAGTCTTGTACATTTAATAAACCTGATGGGTAATAATTACCCAATGAATGAAGAATCCTAGGTAACATTTCTTCTTCTGTAAAATTCAAAGATAACTCTGGTTACAGTGACAGTGTTTTGTAGCTGGCCTCATAATGTCATTAAATGTTTTATCACTGACATACTGCCCCTGACTTAGTTAAATCATCCTGGTGGGCATTCTATTCACTAAAACTAACATCACAGATAATATTAGTTATCAGCAATACCAACAGCTAGGGGGGAGCTCCCCGATCATCCTTTTCTGTGGTGAGGTCCTGTAAAAAGCTGCTGTTGATTGGGAGAAAATGAGAGGAAAAAAGAGAATTAATTCTCCGATTATACATTTTATCCTAAACAGGGTTGTGATACAGCCTTGCTAGGATAAAGCTGGTAATCAGTAAATGAAAATGAGCAAGTCAAGCGCTAGAAATCAGCAGATCAGGGTAAGTGATCTTAGCGCTTACCTGGGATTTTAAAAGCAGATATTCCTGATCCCCAGGAATGGTTTCCCTTTCAGGGAGTTGTATAATTACTAGCAGGGCACCATACACTTTAACTTTTGAATTCTTTCCTCAAACATTCTGGGAAAACCATAAATAATGGTAGAATAAATGCTCAAAATTAGAAACACTTTTTACATATTACTGTAATTCAGTTAAAAACTTGAAAGTATAACACATGTTGCATCAACATTCATTTTCTAAACAATAAGAAATATAAAACTCTAATATCTGGCATTATTGACTGTCTGTAATCCTGAATGATTTACCAGCAAATCAAAATACAGAGATAAAATCAGGGGCATTCTGTGAAATCAGGGACAGTGTTGGGAAAGCATTACTCTTCAGTGAGGTGAATAAAACTGACTTACTAGTGCTGGTGTTTAATGTTTGCTAAACAGTCACTGATGTGATACGGCGGTAGTATTGTCACACAATGTGTTGCTACTTGTTGAAATCAGAGAGTAAAACTAATACTTCTATGGCTTATGGTGTGTGTGTGTGTGTGTCTGTGGAGAGGATTGTAGGGTATTTGAGTAACATGGTGGCAATAATTTATTTCTCTTGCCATCACAAATTAGACCTTGTTCATGACAAGTGGCTATCTCAGGTGTTTTTTCAGGAACAGGATGTGTGTATATGTAACCATTCACTGTTGCACTGCCATGGTCAGTGGTACTGCCATTTCACAGTGTTTTGCTCCAGTTGGGTTCTTGGATGCAGCATTTTCTGTGTGGAGTCTACATGCCCTACCTGTCACTATATGGATTGACCTATGTCATCTAGTTTTCACCAGCACCTCAAGGATATTCTATAGGTGAACAGGTATTCCTCCAGTTTCTCTGAATTTGAGCTTGCAGCATATGTGTGTGTTTATGCATACCTGACTTGTCAGCAACTGTGTGTGTGTGTGTGTGTGAATCACAAATTTTTATCAATGGACACATATAGTGATACCAGGCACATAAATAACTCTTCTGCTTAGCAGTAAAAATAATGCAGTTAACTAGTAAATATCTTTAAAAAAAGGCATAAAATACATCACAGAACATTCAGACCCTCAGAGATTCTAGGGGTCTGGTGGCATCCATACCCCAAACTACATAAATAGATTTTGACATTGACTTAGTGGTGGCCTCTGCCCTCAACTGCACCCATTATAAAAGCAGGCATGTACAGAAGGTTGCTGTAGCTTGTGGGGGGGGGGGCTGGGGCTGGGGCTGGGGATGGTGTAGTCATTATTTCTTTAATTGTCTTCACAATAAACCTCAAAGGTATGCACAGGAGATATGTTTTCATTTTGTCTTCTACCTCTCTTACAAATCTCAAAGGTGTATAAAGAATGTTGTTATAGCTTATGTAGGGGCCATGTACTGTCATGGTGCAACAAATTGAAATACATTACTGTGATCATTATTTTTTTTTCACTTTCCAAGCAATCACACATTAAGAATATATACAACTGAATTGCTTTTGGGGGTAGGGATGAGGAAGCATGGTAATCATATGTATAACAGTCACTTGAAACACATGACTATTTTATCTGAGCCTTGGAAATCCATATTGGACTGAACCTTAGTCAACAACCCAACCCTAATGTCCCACTCAGCTAAGTGACCACCAGCCAACCTTTCTCCTTCATGCTAAAACCCATCTAATCCTCCAGGCCACCTACCATCAAATCCAAGATAAAAGGAATTTCAACACCAACAATTTCACTTCCTCCCTAAAAAGCTGCAACTGGAAAACTCTCAGATAGTTACCATTAGACGAAGCAGTTAACTCCTTCAACTCCACCTTCTTAACCACCACACACCACCAAGAACCATTAGAGTTAAATCAAACTATGCTCCCTGACTAAGTAAAGAATGCAGATCTCTACTTAAGGCCCGGAATAAGGTCTTGGTACAGTTTCATAAAAACAGATCCCACTTAACAAAGCAAATATACCTTGAATTATGTAACAAAGACAAAAAAACTAGTGAGATGGGATAAAATCAAATACTACCATAATATAAAACACCAAAGCAATCCACAAAAATTCTAAGCTGCAGTTAATATTCTACACCCACGTAAAGCAGCTACTCCCACTCTGTCAACTCCCAACAACACAGACAATGTAACAGCTCAGTTTAATACCTACTTTACAGAGTCAATCCAAGCCCTTGCAAGCTCTCAGTCCTCTACCAATGACTCTACCCCTGTCACAAACAAAAACACCACCCATACCCAAAGATCCAACCTATTTTCATTCCAACCAGCCTCTGTAAACACAATCAAAAAACTACTCAAAAGGCTTAAACCAACTACACTAGCAGCTGATAACCTCCCTGCAGAATTCCTTTAAATTGGAGCAGAGGGAATAGCCTACTCAGTAGCCATTCTCATAAATAGCTTAATCATGGAGAGCCTGATCCCCACTATATGGAAAATTTCTCACATCATTCCCCTACACAAAGGAGGTAACATCACTGAGTTAACTAAATATCGCCCCATTGCCATCTTATCCCCCATCTAAAATTCTCAAAAGAGTCATCCATGCCCAACTCATGAATTATCTTCACAGAGAAAAATTGCTAACAAATACCCAGCATGGTTTTTGCCATGCTCATAGCACTACCACAGCCCTGATGTCCTTTACCAACACAGTCAACCATTATAGGAACAATAGGCAATATGTATCTGCTATTTTCCTAGACCTATCCAAGGCCTTCGATATGGTTAACCACCCAAAATTAATAAACATCTTCTCCCTAAACCTCTGTACCTCAGCCATCTCCTAGTTCCAAAATTACCTTGCAGGATGCCAACAAAGCCATCCTATGGCAGCAAAAACTATCCCCCCTTCTTCCAGTTAGCATAGCAGTTCCCCAAGGTTCCGTCCTGGGACCCATACTTCTCTCTATCTTTACCAATCAACTCCATACCTCACGCCACTGTAGTCCAATATGCTGTTGACTTAACTCTTATATGCTCAGCCTCCTCTCTTTAAACACTCCAAAAACACACCTAGGAATCTTTCCTATTGGCTCACTAACTCAGAACTCATCCTTAACCCAAACAAAACAAAACTTCTCTTCTTTCATCCAGGCAAAACCACTTCCTCCCAAGAAAAAAAACCCTCCCCACCTTTTAGCATCTTATCCAAAAGCAAAACTATCATTACCCCCTCAACCCATACAAAACTGTTAGGTGTTGAAATAGACAGCAATATGAAGTTTAATATATATATTGCCCAAACCATTAAAAAAGTCCACTAGAAACTCGGTCTCCTGTATAGGAACAATAAATTCCTAACTAAGAATACTAAATCCACTATTGCCCGAACGCACCTCTTATCTACTCTCTTAAACACTTCTCCAGTACTAACCAACCTCTGTAAAACTGACCTCACCAAACTTGAATCTTGCTACAATAAGATAGCCAAATTTTCAACTGGTGCTTCATATAGATCCCATCACTGCACATCACTTAGACAACTAAACTGGCTTGAACATCCGCAGTTACTGCACTTTAATCAACTTACCTTCATTCACAAAATCCTCCATCACCCAGATAAAACTCCTGCTCTCCACAACCTCTTACAGCCATACAACTTTTCTAGACATCTCTGCTCTTCCAAGAAATCCCTCCTACATGACTCCAAAGCAAACAACGCAGCCAGTAAATCACTATTTTTCACACTACATTTCCAAATTATTGAATAAACTCCCAAGCTCTCTTATTTCCAACTGCTCTATCCCACAAGTCAAAAAGCTACTAAAAACACATCTTTCAAATTCCTGGCTCTATCCCTGTAACCCTACAGGATAGCCCAATTTCCCTTCTTCAGTAGGTGGTAACCCCTCTTGAATGTCTTCACCAGGCCTCTAAAACTGGAATTGGCTACTGTATTATATAAGGCCACAATCACCTCTCCTGTGCAGTCATTATGTATTCTTTCTATCTCCAACTGTGTTTTACATATTCACTCTATCTCCACTGCCTGCTTACATCATAGATCAATATAGTATAGAATTATTATAACCTAACAGTTATTTTCCAATATATAAAATGTTATCCATGACAGGGTGGTTGCAAAACATACTATTACCACTTCATGTAATTTCAATCTTTCACTCTCCTTGTATAGCATTGTACTCTCTTGCATTATTTTTGTACTATTTGCTATTATTTTTGTATTACTTGCTGTTCTTTTGAATTACTTCTGTATTGTGTCAAAATATTATTGTACATAGTTCTATGATTTATTAAGTAAATGAAGAGCTTTTCTCCCCAGGCCTCTGCTGAAAAAGGACCTGCATCCAGTCAGACTTTCCCGGTAAACAAATGTAAAATAAATAAATAATCCCTCTCCAACACAAGATGTATGTACTTACACTGACTGTCTTTTGTGTTAGGGAGTAGGGAGCCAGGTAGTATTCCTAGATAGGATTTATGTATCCACTCAGATGTTTGTCTTATTAGTTTATAGTGAGCTATAATTTTGTCTGCTTTGAAAATTAAGTCCCGGACACAACTTATGTCTTCCTTGAAAGAAAAGCTTAAGACTGAATTTCTTTTCTTACTTTTTGCTCAGGTCACCACTGGATCTAAAAGTTGAGAAAATTCTCTAATGTACAGCTTGGAGCATATATAACCCTATAAATTATGGGGGCTGCCCCAGCTTAATTCAGTTATTTCCTGCAGTTATTACTATACTATTCTGGTCAATTAAGGTGTGTTAAAAGGATACAAGGGGAAGTACAGTGGAATGGCAACACTAACTTTCGTTATTTAGCCATAATTTGTGTGCAGGCCATCTCTGTATGAAAAAGTTGTTTAAAAAATTCTAAATTGCACTTCAGAGCATCTATTAAGCCATAGCTTCTGGAAAAATCTGAAGAATAAGGAAAATGTGAGAAAAGGAAAAAAGTAATGTGCATGGTGAGGGGAGCCTGGGGGTGTCTGTGAGATGGGGGGGGGGTGAAACAGTAAGTAGTAGGAGGACCACCATGGAGGCCTTTATCTACAGCTCCATTTCATCTAAGACTGGCCCTGTATACATATCTGTTGTAATGTAACATCATTGTAACTAAATACCAGTCCCTCTGAATGTCCCTGTATAAGATGGGCCAACATGGTGTGGTACACACCTCTGTTTTAGTACAAAAGAATTGTAGCTGCAGTTTAATCACTGCATACAATTTCTAAAACTTTGCAGCATGAACTAAAAGGTTTCTTATCTAGTTGCAGTGACAGAGTGATACTTAGACTGAAAGCGTCCAGGTGGCCCCTAGCTTGACACTTGTTAGTGCCCTCAAAATGCCAATGATGGCTCTGGCCATGGGAACCCATATCAGCCATCAAAGGAGTGGGGTAATGATATGTATTAAAAAAGTTACTGATAGCTATGGGAATGACAGCCTCCAGAATCAGTTCCTGCCCTACAGGAAAGAAATGGAGAGCAGTGAAGGAGAAACAACAATTGTGGAGAGAGAAAGATTCAGCAGGCATATCAGACTAGAAGCTGGCTAACCTAATAGTACCAGGAGAAAATAAAGTATTGACACCATTCTGAAACAATTTAGTAGATTTGAAGTATTGCAAATTAATGAAGAACTATCTTTTACTCCGTCTAATCAGAATCTTATGTTTGCATCTAAAGTTCCTTTAACGACTCAGAGGTACAGTAGAAAGACTGTTTAGGTACTGCTTCTGGTTCGGTGTCTTTTCCAAGCATGGCATCCTTCACATGTACTGTTATGCAGTGCTGTAAATACTTGCTTAACGCTGTAAGATCTGAGGGCGTAAAATGAGTCAAATACACATAGGACAGTGTTATTAAATAATGGCAGGGCATCATAAAGAGAAAACAGAATGGTTATAGGTCAGCTGTTATCAAGCAAATGAAAAAAAAAATTCATTTGAACATTTATAAAGTTGTGTATTCTGGATGTCCATCCACTTTCCCATATTACATTGATAGGCATATGAATACTAAGTTTGGATTTAATAAGGCATACTTTACTTGCTTGATATTTCTCTGTGTTACTAGGACTGTGGATTAGCAAGGCTTATCAACACAATTTGACCAAAGGGGATATTAAAAACATCAGACTAATATCCGTGCCCAATATTAAAGTCACCTGGCACTAGTACTTCTGACTACAGGTTGTTTGATACCCATCTACAGATGTTATCTAATACAAAATGTCTTGGTGAGATATGTGTACAAATTTCACTAAACTATTTTTTGTGTGTTTTCGTTATTAAAGATTCTCTTAGCATTGTAGGAAGTATTAAGTCTGGGCAGGGTTGGGGATGCAGAGGCACAAACTGTCTAGACTGGAATGAGAAGAAAGCAAGTGCCATATAAGGAGTGACACAAAGTTCTCTGTAATATGAATATAAGTCAGTGAAAAAATGAGTGAGTTATACACAAATAGACTTCAGAGTGACTGGCATAGTTGGGAGCAATGGATAGCTGGGCTACATTTGAAGAATACCACCAATGGAGAGGAAGTTTGTAATAGACTATGATAGGAAAACTGAATGAGAATTGGAATGATGAGTGACACTTGGCACTCAGGAGGTTAAGGTTTAGGGCCTGGGTAACCTACCTCCAATATTAAGTAGAAAATAAACAAAAATACTTCTTTCGTTCCCTTAAGGACTCTTGTTGTCTGAAGAAGGGTATCTACCTGAAAGTGCTAATGTGCATTTTAAATAAATCTTCTTATATTGGCTTGGTTTGGACTCTATCTTCTTTTTTGCCTGCTCCAATATTAAGTATTTGACTGAGATACTGACAGGTCCTGTTATAGTCCTGTTTAACAAATCACTGAATGGTGAAGGTGTGGCCTGTCTCTGAGGCACAGAAGGATAGAACCCTTACTGCGATCTAAATAATGGGGAGCAAACAGCAGCCCCAGGACTGTTGGAGCCAGGTAGGGAAGGAAAGAAGTGAAGGGGCAGTGTGATTTCTCCAGTGGAAACAAATAAAACTGCTTTCCCTTGCTAATGGAAAGATAATGGGGCTACTTGCTGGTGACATACCTTGCAGAAGTGAGAGAAATCCAACATGGTCAGCCATTGTACACCCCCCCCCTTCTGATCTGTGAACTGATTGCAAGGAAGTAGTAGGGCTTAAGTGGAAAATAAACTTGAACCACCCCTGGTGGTTGTCTGGATGATGGACGCTCCTGCTTGTCCTTCACCTTCTGTAACACTGAATCATTAAGAGCTGTGTGAGAAGGCAGTGATGAAATCAAACAAATTGTTGAGGAGTATTATGAGGGGATTTGACCCAGAGGTAGGGAATAATAAGGATATGAAATACGTAGACTTCACCAAAGCCATTATCTCTATCCACAAACTTATAGTGAAAATGGGTAGAATTAAAACAGTGTATTAAACTGTACAAGTGGATAGTGAAATGGCTAAAAGGGGTTGAGTAAAAAGTGGCACAGATTTTGAAGCTCTTGGCTATGCAAAGGTGCTAACTGGTGTCCCACAGAGACTGGTCTTGACCAAACCCAGTTTCATGTGCTCCTTTCTATTCACACACAGGGGCATGGAAAATTAGCATAGTTTTTCTGCAGATGTCATGAAGGTTGGAGGTGCAGAATCTGACAGGAGTGCAAGGCTAAAAGGGTTCTAAAAACACCTGGAGCATGGTCTTAAATGTGGCAGTTTCACTTGAAATTTTCCATTTGATAATGCTTCTGGAAAAAGATAGCCTAGGCAGCCCAAATTAAGCAAAAAATGCTTGGTAATTGATCTCAAAACATTGAACTGGAGAAGAGTTATAGGTTAGTTTTACAGAAAGAATGAACCATCAGGTTCACTGTGAGAAGGTGGCAAGACAGACAAACAAATATTAAGCTGTATATGGAGAGGCATAGTATTTATGGATAGGGCAGAAATGGTACTCCTTTTTCAGACTGAGATCATAGCCAGAGTGTTGTGTACTGTTCAGTTAGGGGTGTAGTATCCAGGGGTGGGAAGGGGATGAAGCCCCTCTTTACAGTCCTGTTAGGGTTTACAATTCAAGGGTAAGAAGGGAAAAAATGCCCCTCTATTAGGTCCATGTAAGACCATAGCTGCAGTGTTGTGTGAAGTTCTGTTATACTGTGGTGCTCAAGGGGCATGAAGGGGATGATGCCCCTCTATGGTGATTAGTCTCAAAACACCTTAATCGTTGGTTACAATGTTTACCTCAGACTCACATTCACAAGGTACAGAGTTTGAGTCTCACCTTTGAAAGAGAAATTGGCTTGGCGTAAAATGGCACACATTGGCAGCTAGCTTACTACTTGCATATGAACCTATCAGTCCCATGTCAGACCACAACTGGAGTGTTGTGTGAAGGTCTGTTAAGGTGTACTATCCAGGGGATGGGAAGCAGATGATACCCCACTCTGATTCTAATTACACCACTGCTAGATTTGTGCACAGTTCTAATAGCTTGTGGAATTTGTGGAATCTGGTAGTAGAAAGATATTTCCTCTATCGGGCCCTAGTGAGATCATAGCTGGAACTCTGCATGGATTCTTCTAAGATGCAGTATCCAAGGCTAAGAAAGGAAGTGGAAGGATGGATACTCCTCCATCAATTCCTGCTGAGGTCACATCTGGAACACTATGTCCGGTTCTGGATATTTTACAGGGAGGTGGTCACACTATTAGAGAGTGCAGATCAAGTCTAATATGATGTTGGGTGAATGAAAAAAGTGTATATAGAGACCTGTAGGGAACTTGTCATCTTACTACTAAATATAAGTCTGATTGCCATCTGTCCTAGGTTGTGTGGGGACAGTCCCAGTTCCTTCACATGCCATAAGTGTGCCCCACATAAGTTACATGTTTTATATGCAAGACATCAAATGACCTGGTTTCAGAAGCAAACTGGGCAATTTTCCAGGGTTACAATCCCCTTGGTGTGTGTATGGGGGGGGGGGGGTATAGTTATTGAAAAATAATGCCAGTTATGGAAACACTTGGTGTTTCTAATGTAACTAAAGGATTGGGTAGATGGAAAAAGATAAATTAGAAAAACAAATATTTTTTTTCTAGCTCCCCAAACTTGCATACACATCAGAAACACGAGTTCAACTGTTTCTGAAATTCAGATAGCTGTAGTGTGTCTGCTGGCTCCTGGTTTGTTATCTGTGTGCTAAATGCAAGCTGAATTTTTCAGGCAACTCATAAAGATAATCTAAAATGGAATAAAGGAAAGACTTAGATCGAAAAGTATTTTACTCTTGATAAATTACTAATGTTGTGACTTTTAAATTATTGTTCTGGCACCAGTCTTGCTGAAAGTTATTGACTGGGACTCAGAAAAACTCTCACAACCAGTGTTATTTTGGGAATGCAGTAATGGCAACATCAATTATCTGAAATTCAGAAATATGATAAAGCCAAATCGAGAAACCTGTCATTGGCCGCTCATTATCAAGTTTCTGAAATTAACATTGTGTTGCTAAATCTAACGATGCTAGTAATCCCAATAGCGTCCATACAATGTAATTACACAGACACCTTTAATCACCCCACCTACACACACACACACACACACACACACACACACAGACTCAGCTGCAATTATGCCCCCCACACTCACAACACTGACTGACACCCATGCACACTTACACATACTTCCAGACATGGGCGTGCATGCACACACACACACACACACACACACACACACACACACACACACACACACACCTTCTCAGAACCTAGCTGCTGTGGTGCTAACAGCCTTGCTCCTGCCACAGAAGTGAATGGGTGTAAGGCAGACACTCACTTTTTTGATTCACTGCCCAAATGGCATGGCAGCACTATTCTTTGAATCACCCTGTCACTCTGTTCTGATGACAGCAACATTTTTGGGGATGTGCACATGACTAATTTACATTAGCTGTGCCTGTAGACTGATGAATTCGGTTGTGGTCTTTGTTAGCATGACCAGTGTAGCACTACAGGCTAGTGTCTTTATACCGCTGTTAGTTATACAGTGGTCTGTGAATCACTTAGGCATAATGCAGTGTGAAAACCTGGGCAGAAGATTAATGCAGTGCCAGGTATTGTCTTCTGCCCAATAGTACAGCTGGCAACGTATATACTGAGTGGAAAGTTTACATAGGGAAGAGGATGACCATTGCTAGAAATGTGTAAATGTGTCAGTGCTGGGGTTTTATTGTATGACTACTGCTGTCCATGTTGCTCTTGCAGGCTCCTGGCCTGTTATGTCAGTACTAAAGTAGACATGATATTTCTGGATTATTATAAAGTCAGACTGGAAAAGGAGGCTCATCACAACTGATACTGTATTAATGTTACTAAGTTACTAACTCTCTGATTCCACTATACTTCTAGCCATCTGTTCTCCAGTCCTTCTTGCTAGCCAGTATTCATTGGTGTACTGCCCACTGTACTATTTAGCATATGGAATGAACTGACTGATTCCTGACAGAAAAACGAAAAGCAAATACATGCATGGTAGAATGGATTCTATGAGAAGGTTTTGGATGTGTAAAGTGAGTTGTGGGCTCTGAGCTTGTGAGCCGACCAGAACAACATAAATTGTGCTTTTTGGCTACTTATTTATTTAGGCATTTGTTGACTGGCATAGAGCACGGATCCAAGTGGACTATTTTTAGGCCAGACTGTAGTTTACAAACAGATTAAGAAAGGATACAAGGTAATATAAGAAGTTGGTTGCACATAATTTACATTTAGAAACCTGCAATACAATCAAAGATGCAAAAGCAAATGCAGGATTAATTGGTACAAGGCTGGCAATAGGTTGCTAAACATTTTACAAGCAGAAGTACATAGTAAAGGCCTTTTATACTGCATAATGAATATTGTACTGCACTATGAACTCTTGTAAAGAAATTCTGCTCTTGTATTGCATAATGAATCTTTTATAAAACTAGTAAAGGAGTACTATTTTACATTGACATGTACATTAGAATGAGGAGGGTAGTATTTCTAGATGTAATAGATGAGAAGGGAACATGTACATGCTGTGAGGTTAGGAGGGGAAGAAAATTGGAAGTTGTGAAGAAAAGTGTTGTTCCTAAGAAGAAAAGGAGGAAGGAAGCAGAAAGGGAAGGTGTATGACTAGGGGCTGTGTGTGTGTGTGTGTGTGCGTGTGTGTGTGTGTGCGTGTGTGTGTGTGTGTGTGTGTGTGTGTGTGTGTGTGTGTGTGTGCATGAGTGTCTGCATGTGTGTGTGTTAGTGTGTGTGTGTGTGCGTGTGTGTGCGCGCGCGCATGCGCACATATGTGCAAGTGTGATGATGTGATAGCTCTCAACAGAATCAGGGACAAATCCAGAAAAAATCAGGGACACTTTTAAAAATATTAGTGCTATTAACTTAAGACATTGACAGAATCATAGCATATGAATTAATATGCATTTTCTGAAGTAAAAGAAATCTATAACTCTTAATCATTGTCATTATTAAGTGTAATTTACCACCTTTCCTCCAAAAGTCACTCGTTTTAGGGGGGATTAAGAGGGACAAATCTAAAATCTGAGTCAAAATCAGGGACGGCTGAGAGGTAAAGTTGCCAGCTATGCCAGGAGAAGTAGGGCAGTGGATGTGTAACATATACCAGCATAGCTAACTGCAGTTTTGTAAAGAATTGTATACCATTTGCATATCAAACTAATTTGTACAGGAGCTTGTGCTGAAAATGTATTTGTAGTTGCTTGTGTTACAAAATGTACCAATAGTGGGCCCTTTTGAACAGAAAAAGAAGTGTACCTGAATGTCTGACTGTATGGTAACTATTGAAATGAATATATTGTAACACAGGATACTAGAAGAGAAGATGTTAATCTCTGTCCAGCTAACTTTGAAAAATAGTTTGAGGTTATATTACTTGTTATAAGCCATAAAGATTGTATTGCACATGTCTCGATGCAGCCAGAGACAAAAGGTCTGTACTATGAAGCCTTTTGTATTTTCTTTAGCAGTGAACTAATTGCTACATCTTTAAAGTGTTGTCATTTGATATCCATAACTGAATACTGTTGCAATAAAAATTTGGAGTAACCAGAGAGCATTCAAGAACTTCAGGAAAAACACAGGAGGATGAAACAGATAACACCAATAAAAGCAGAGGGGAAACAGAAAGGAGAATTGCAATATGTTGTTGTGTCTTTCGGCTTTTCCCAGTTAGGGGTCGCCACAGCGGAACTCCGGTCCGCTAATGATTGGCAGTAGATTTTTTACGTGCCGAGTTGCCAGCCCTGACACACAACCTTCAACGAAGGTACGCCCATTCACGCATGTCTCCACACAGAAGACGCTCTAGCTGAGAATCGAACAGGACAACGTCTTACTGTGAGGTGACAACGCTACCACAGCACCACCACTGCAGTTTCACAATATGAAAGTCTAAAATAAGGAAAGGAGAATCTGTTTAATCAAGAAGTAGAAACAAAAGGTTTTATAGATGTAAAGATGCAAAGAAAGGTGTAGATTGGCATGAGGTATGAAAAGGGAAAGATAGTGGGGAGGCAGGAGGCTACGTGAATAGTTCTACCAGGTTTTCACTAATGAACAGGAGTATTTAGCAAAAGCAGGCAGCAGAAGTAACCACAGGGGGGATGCACTTATTCCCTATCCTTTCAGAGAGGAAAGGATATGAACAAAGACAAAATTTAAAAATGGTTTAGAGAGTGGAGTTAATGGACTTCATTCTAGATAACTGGAAAAACTAGAAATACCTGTTTAGTGTATTTTTTATACGGTAAGTTGCAGGGTAAGGTTAATATTATACAGGGCTGTCATCTTTCAGATGTTCAAAGCAGGGTATGGAGGGTGTGGCCAAGCATATGACATTGTAAAACTAATATCGGTCAAATAAAATGTATCACAACACTTCTGTGTAGTACTACCCACAGTCGGTTTTATGCACCAGCAAACTCTGTGGGCCCAAAAGCAAATTATCTTATTTTGATATTTTTTATTTTGATATTTTGTTGCATTTGTCAAACCAACAAAAGCTACTACAGCAATCTTGTGTACTTAGTAAACCAGGTAGATAATAATTTATCAAATGATAAATTCTAAGGATTAGCATCACTTCTCCTTTAAAATTCAAAGATATCACTGGTTCTAGTCATACTGTCTTGTCAGTTAGTAGGCTTCATAATTTCATTAAATGTTTTACCACTGACATAATGCCCACTGAAGCTGGCAGAAATATCATTCAGTCTCTGCTCATGCACTTTATCCTAATAGGGGTTGTAATATAATCTTGCTACGATAAAGGTGATAATCAGTGAATAAACATGAGAGAGGTAAGAACTAGAGATCTGTAACCCAGAGAGACTGATTTCAGTGCTTACTTGGGATTTTAAGAAGAACAAATTCTTCCAATCTTCAGGGGTATTTTTTTCTTTGAGGAAGTTTTATAAACATTGTCAGGACACCAGGTAGTATAACGCAACTTTCCTCAAGAATTCTGGGCAAAGCCAAAAACAATGGCAGAATAAAGGCTTAAAATTAGGAGTACTTTTTAAATATGACTTTAAATTAATTAAAATTAAAAAAATAACACATTTTGTATCAAAATGCATTTTCTGAACAACAAAATGTATGAAACTCTAATGTCTGGCATTACTGACTGACTGTAATCCTGAATGATTTACCATAAAAATAAAAAAAAAATTACCAGGAACAGGGCAAAAATATGAGCGAAAATCAGGAACATTCTGTGAAATCAGGGGTCAGTGACAGGTATGCATTACTCCTCAATGAGGTGACTAAATGTGGCTTACCCCTGCTGCTCTTTGATGACTGCTAAATATGTGACACTGATCAGGTAAGGCAGTACTATTAACCTACAATGTATTACTATTTATGAAATCGGTGTAAAACTAGTATGCTGTGGTTTGTGGGGTTGTGGACTTCAGTGTAAAAGAAACAAGGTGGCCATTATTTGTTTCACATAACACAAACATCATCAGCATTACAATTATGTTTGTGTGAGGAGTGTTGGTTGCAGTGTATTTAAGAGAAAGAAGTTGGCTATAATTTCCTTCACTTACCATCACAAACGTAGATCTTACACATGATAGTTGGCCATCTTTGGTGTCTTGGGAGAAGCTGGATATGTGTAAAAGTAACTGCTCATTGGCACAGTTGTGCAGCAAGCAGGACTGCCATATAACAGTGCTTTGCTCTGTTTGAGTTTTTGGCTGTGTTTTTTTTTTATTTAGAGTCTGCATGCTCTCCCTTTTACAGTATGTATTTAGCCATATGTTCTAGTTTTATCCAGCAGCATATGGACATGCTGTAGTTGAACTGGCATTCCTCCAGTTTCTCTGAAGATGAGCACGCAATGTGATTGTTTTTGGTTGTGCATCTTGTGATGGCTCTGGCATGTCAGAAAAAGTGTGTGCACGCATGTGTGCATCTGTGTCTGTGCATGAGCATATGTATATTTAAAACTACCACTGATTTTTATTTGTAGACACAAAATAATGCTAGGCATGTATATAGTTCTTCTGGGTAGCAGTTCATTTAATGCAGTTAAGTAATTGTATTTCATAAATAAGGCATAGAACTCATCATAGAACATTCAAACCTTTAGAGCATCTAGTAGTCTAGTAGCCCTGACAGTCAGGTCTATATAAATGTATTTTGACATGGACTTAGTGTGTGGCCTCTGCCCTTAAAAGCACCAATTCTAAAACCAATCCTATTGTCTAGGAGCAACAAGTTGGAATATATTACTGTGATCATTATGTTTTTTCACTTTCTTCACAATCACACATGAGGCACGCATACAGCTGGCTGCCTTTGGGGGGTAAAGGTGACAAGGCATGCTGCATATATGTATAATAGCAGTCACTTGAAATACATGTCTAGGGCCATTTGTGCCTTTGCTCTCATCCCAATCTAGCACCAGAGGGATACACAGATGGTGACTTTTTTTTTGGGGGGGGGGGGGTAAAAAGGCAGGCAGTGTTCCCAGATAGGATTTATGTATCCTCTCCAACATTTGTCTTGTTTAGTTTATTGTGAGCTAGTATTGTATCAGCTCTGAACATTAACCCTTCTATATCTTCTTTAAAAGAAAGAAAAAAAAGACTGAATTTCTTTTTCTTAGTCATGGTTTTTGCTTAGGCCACCACTGGATCAAAAGGCTGTGAAAATATTCTAAAATCATATCCATAACCTTATTGCTTCTGGGAGGCTAGTAGCTCCCAACCCCCTGGTTTAATTACGTTATTTCCTACACAGTTATTAGTGTGCTGTCTTGGGCAATTAAGGTGTGTTAAAAGGATGCAAGGAAAAGTAAAGCTGAATTTCGTCCTGTAGTCATTGTTTTGTTCAGACCATTACTGGATGAAAAAGGTTGGTTAATAAAAAAAATCTAAAATTTACTATACTGCATCTAGAAAAGCTATGGCTTCTGGAAAAAACTAAAGAGAGAGGCAGAATGTGAGAATGAAGAAAAAGTGAATCATCATGGCATGAAAGGACAATGACGGGGTGCTGGAGGATGTGTGCAGGAGAAGAAGCAGTAGGCAATATGGAGGTGCAATGGACACCTTCACCTAGGGGGAACCAGTTCACTAAAGGTCAAACCTGTATATATGGTTCTTGTAATGTAACATTATTGCAAGTAAATGCCAGTTACTGTGAATGTCCCACTTCGAAGATGGGCCAACATGGTATGGTGCACAGGCCTGTCATAATGTAAAATCATTGTAACTGCAGTTCATTATGTATGTACTACTCCTAAAACTTTGCAGAATGAGCTAAACGGTTACATAGGAGAGGTGGCAGTAACCGTGTGATGCTCAGACTGGAGTTTCCAGGAGGCTCCAACTTGACACTTGCTGCGGGGACCCAAAATGCTAACACTACCCCTGGAACTACCTCTGCCAAGCAGGTCATTTTTTTTTCAATCTTTATTTCTTTGGGATAAGACATTGATATAGCAGCTTCTAACAATAAAGTGACCTAGAATGTCATATTTCACTGAACTAATAAATATAACAGTGGGGTAATTTGCAAGAAAAAGAGAAGAAGATGGCACCAAATTGTACATTAAAATGTATTCAATTAAAGCCATCTAGCTAGCATCTTCATCATGGTGGGGGAGTGTAGCAAAGGACATTAAAACCTGTAAATAGAAAGCAGGAGAAATGTGTGTAGGGTAGAAGAGGGAAAATGCAGGTAGAAAACATGGTTTACCTTCATAATGTCGCAGATGGTTTGTGCAATCATGCAGAACATCAAACCATATGAGAGAATTTCAGAACGTGTTTGCGGCACTATGTCGAAACTCACTTAGTGGAATCCAGATGTCAAAAAGATGTTGTTCAATTGAATGGCAAATTGCATTCGCAATTAAGCCATTCAAACATCTGTGAAGCTACATTACGGATTTATGCAGGTGTGCTTTCACTCAATTGTTAGTCGCACAAACCATCCACGACATTATGAAGGTAAACCAGAAAAAACATCAAAGAAAAACAATTATTTACTGCAATTGCATATAAATTGCAACATGACCACCAATCTGCCATCTCTTCAGTCAAAAACAGCATAATACACATTACAGTATGCCACCAATATGTTATACATTCGATCAAATCTAAAACACATGCCCGAGTATCTTTATATGTGTGTGTGTGTGTGTGTGTATATATATATATATATATATATATATATATATATATATAAATGTATATATATATATATATATATATATATATATATATATATATATATATAGCCTTTTCCCCACTGTAGTGCAATCCTGGAGTTAGAATATAAAGTAAGGAGGGGCACACAGTGTGGGTATAAGTTGTTTTCTGAAAAGAGTTATTTGTTTAAGTTGTAAGTATCCATGTCTATGCTTTAAAACATTTAAAATAGGTGGGGGCTATGCCCCCACACCCCCAATTGTGGGGGGGGGGGTGCTCCCTACCCCCCTTACTTTATAGTCCAACTCCAAAATTACACTACAGTGGGGAAAAGGCCATGTATAACGTTCGCCAAAATGAGTTTCAGTGAAATGAGTTTTCGGTGAAGTGAGCTTTCAGTCAAATGTGCTGAGGAAACTGACTTTCGACCAAATGTGTTTTCGACGAAAAGAAGTAGACCCATATATATATATATATAATGTGTGTGTGTGCGTGAGAGACCAACTCCCTTTCAGCAATTTATCATTTGCAAGTTCATAACACATTGCCTACCCAAACCACTAAAAAAGTGACTCACCCAGTAGCTAGTAGTTCATTAACTACTAAGCTTCGGCCAACTAAACAGTTTGCACAGTAATACTTTTGATGTACCGCACAGATGGTTTGGATCTTAACACATCTTTCCATACTTCAATTGACTGAGGGAATTCTTTGTTTTGTTTTCAGTCAATAGCTCAGCAATTAATTTTAAAATCTGGAAACTCCTTTTTTTCATTTTGTAGTAATAAGTTTCTTAAGAAAAGTAATCACCACCTGAAACACTGAGACCAATTTCAAAATTTACACAGGTAGCAGAATCTGTAACTAAGTCCTGTGACATCATAAATTTGCCTGTGTCAAGTCAGATGATTGGAAATTGATGGGATACCATTCCAGATGCATCCTTTACTAGTTAGTCTTGAGCAGGATAGGTATCCCTTGCATGATCTCCCTCCAGCACCGTGCACACCTAGTTATCTCCTCTCATGAAGGTAAGTGATACAAAAGATTGCTTTTACTGCAAAAGCCCATGTTTATGGGTGTCGACCTGCATAATTCTATAGTTTACATTTTTGTCAATTAGTTATGTTTTAGAGTGTTATGACAACATTAATTATTTAATTGAAAGTCTAGTTCTCATACAAACTCTGTTATAGTTTAATTTTTGTTGGATGTATTTTTAGCAAAACCTTTCTCCCGACCATAGAATGTTGTAATGCTGTGGCCATTGTTAAAAATCCATATCTAATGGCTGACTGGTGTGTTGCAATCGTTATTTTAGACCTCACTTGCTCACACAGCTGTGTCACCATATAACAAATGCTGTCTTAATCTAACAAATAACAGTACATGGTCATTCTCTCTCTAATTGTTTTCTACACTCACTGGCTAATGTGATTTCTAGAGAAGAATTGTGTAGAATTTGTAATTGTTAGCTAGTCCAGGCTTAAGCATTTTATCATACAATTGCTCTGCTATGTTAAATGGTAAAAAAGCAATTAAATTGTAAAAAAAAACTAATTTATACTCAATATACTAATTCTGGTGAAGCATTCAAAACTTCATAATTTGCTCTGATAAGTTAACGACTTTGCTGGATTTCTCGATTTATATTTAATAAATGAAACTGCTAATCTGCCGTTTTTGTACGGATTTGCATTTTACTGCATATTTACTGGCTGTTGTATTTGTCAGAGTCTCTGTGGCCTAAGGGTTTCTTACTTTTCTTATTTTTATTGTTGTTTTGCTTTTTAGTTTCAAGAATTTGTTTTCTGGCATGCACTCAGAGTGAGGCAATCCCATCCCCCCACCCCCGCACTAGTAGCATGGCTACCTTGTAACTTGAATCTAGAAAACAAAATAAATATATTTGTCTAGCTTTATAATTCATCAGGGATTCAGACTACCTACTAAGTGTTCTAACTTCCCATTCCTACAAGATAAAAGTATCTCACAGAACCAAATTAAAACCTTAAAAAGGGAGCAGGGATATTTACCCATACCCAACATAGTTTCCGTCCAGGTCACAGTACTTTTACTACCCTTCTATCTTTCATGGACATTGTAAATAAGGCTCGAGACACTGGTAACTTTGTATCTGCATTATTTCTTGACCTATCAAAAGCCTTCTACACATTCTCACACTCCATACTCCTTTCTACGCTCTCCAGCCTGGGACTATCCCATCCCTCTGTACAGTGATTCCACAGTTACCTTACTAATAGACAACAAGCTATAAAAGGGTTATGTTACATCTCTCCCTTTCTTTGCATCCCTACAGGAGTCCCACAAGGATCCATCCTTGGCCCATTACTCTTTATTTTTACTAACAACCTGCACACTTCCTCATCTCCAAGAACCCTCATACAATATGCAGATGACTCCACTCTCATCTGCTTTTCTTCTGCACTTCAACAGTTGCACTCCCTTACACAACAAACTTTTGCCTCCATTGAAACCTGGCTACTAATACTCAACTCTTTTTTTGCCCCCCTCCCCAAAAAAAAAAAAACAAACTCCTTGTCTTTATGCCAAAACATCGCTCTCCCTACATAAATCATTTCAAGATCCTTTATGTTGATAATACTATAACTGAAGTAGTCCCCCACACTAAACTGCTAAGAGTCATTATAGACAATCAACTTAAGTTTGATCTCCTTATCCATCATAACATTAACAAAACCCATCAGAAACTACGAATGCTGTATAAGAACAAACACTTTCTGAATACATCAACCAAAGTCACTCTCACCAAATCCTACCTCCTGCCCTTCCTTTCTATATGGAGCCACAATCCTCACTAACATACATTCCTCCATTAGATCCAAAAGAGAATACTGCTACAACAAAGTTGCCAAGTTTGCCACTAACACAAAGACTACTACACATGCAAACCATTACATATGCTACAATGGCTTGAACGTCCTAGCTATCTCTATTATGTGCATCTGTTAACCTTACACAACATAATTTATAATCCTTTAGCATGCCCAGCCATTAGTTGTATAGTATATGTATATGTCCCCAATAGAACCTGAGGCCTGCTCTACGCCTGGCTAACAATTTTGAATTCTCTTACACTGCCTGACGCAACCACCTAAATCACTTCACCCCTCCTCTTCTCACCTACTTCTTCTACCCTTCTCTTCATATAAACAACCTTTCTGTAAAATCTGTCTACCATCAGCCCTTTCTCTAAACACTCCTTCCCATATCTGCATTGCTTACTGTACTTATTTCCTTGTTTCACTTGAAAGAAAGTTACTGTTTGTCGTTTTTGCATTTAAGTTACCTGTAACACATTGCATGTAACTTACCTGGCACTTGCCCACTAAAGCAATTATATAAGTCAGCACTAAAAAATTAAAAGCACTACACCCTCACAAACTCCCCTTGAGTACCTTGTTCCCCATTAGCCCTTTTTTTTTTTTTTTTTTTTTTTTTCAATTATAAAGGAATTCCCGATACTATTCCAGCATGTCCAAAGGTCAGTTGTCAATCTCCTCTCCGGTCCAGCTGGTGAATCTGGGAATCTTGAGGCAATGTTACAACTGCCTCATGTACACAGACAACCCTCTCCTCCCCCCAACAAATTCCAACACATGTGAGAGATGCAACCATATAGCCATACTGGAGGCTAAGCTCTCTTAACTCAGTACTAGCGTAACCAGTCAGGAGGAGAAGGAAACCACACTCACTACAATTCCAGTCTCACATAGACCTACCACGACAGCAAATCAAACACATAAACACACAAAAACATACTCAGAGGCTCTAAATAAAAATCTGCCTAAGCAGCAGAGACCTCCTAGCCCAAAGGTTCCTACAATTTATAAACTCAAATGCTATGGAACAACTTGTTACCACTCCCACAAGAGGGGAAAACATACTGGACCTGATCATCACCAACATGGGGACTCTATGCTCCAGACCAGAAGTGTATCCCTCATTGGTAAGATCAGACCATAAACTAATCTCACTGGATATTCACATCCCGACTCCACCCCCTGCCCTGAAAACCACAGTGAAAAACTTCTCTAATGCAAATTTCACACTCCTCAAAACCGAGGTGGAATCCTTCAAAGCCCCCGGGCCTGTGGAAAATATGGCCCAAACCACAGAATCCTTTATAAACGCATTCTATGAACACCTTCAGGAATGCATGGATCATGCAATCCCAGATAAAACCAAGTCCCAATCCTCCAAAGGCAGACGTCCTGTCTGGTGGACCCCAGCCATAAACAAACTATACAATAGAAGGAGGAAGCTACTACATGATAGAGCAAAATCCCAAAAAGGGAAGGCATCTCTGATCAGTATTAGCAAAAAACTATGGGCACTCATAAAATTGTCCAAGGCCAGCTTCAAGAGAAAAATTGCTCAGGACACTAAGGATAATCACAAGGCTTTCTTTAGTTATGTTAGGAACCTGGGTGGGAATTCCCAGATATGCTCAGAATTAGTCCAAAATGACAAAAAATACACCAAACCCACAGACATTGCCAACATCCTAGCTGACAGGTTCAGCGCAAACTTCTCTCCCCCCCCTCCCCACCAAAAGGGCAAATATCTATCCCAGCAGAGTGCTGCCCCCCTGACATCTCAGATGCTCAGGTAAGAGCTGCCCTCTCCAAAGCAAAAAACACAGCATCAATGGGACCAGACGGTGTCCCGGGCTGCGTCCTACATGAACTCCAAGAAGAGCTAAACCCAAACATAAAACTACTGTTCAATGTCAGCCTTACTACAGGATATGTACCCAAAGAGTGGCGTACAGCAACAGTGGTCCCTCTCCACAAAGGTGGTGCCTCAACGGATCCTGGAAACTATCGCCCCATAAGCCTGACTAGCTTGGTCTGCAAAGCTATGGAAAGGATCATCATGGACCTCATAAATAAAGATATTGGGGACCTACAAACACTGGATCCTACCCAGTTTGGCTTTGTTAAGGGCAGATCCTGCCTCTTAAACCTGGTTGATTTCTTTGAAACAGTCACTAAGGCCATTGACGAGGGGAAGGTGGTCCACACAGCCTACCTGGACCTCGCAAAAGCCTTCGATACAATACCCCACTCGGGCATTATAGATAAGCTCACCAGCTTAAATATAAACCCCTATGTCACTAGATGGGTTGCAAACTGGCTAAAGGACAGAACCCACATGGTTAGAATTGCTGGAGCCATGTCAGATTCCAAACCAGTTACAAGTGGCATCCCACAAGGCTCAGTTCTGGGACCTCTCTTGTTCGGTATATATTTCTCAGAGGTACAAGCCAACACGGAAGGACTGTGGCTGACCAAGTTTGCAGATGACTGCAAACTGGGCGCCATAATCGACACTCCAGCCGACACAAGCATTATCCAAAAGGGCCTCATAAAAACAGACAACTGGTGCCAGAGCCATGGCCTCAAGCTAAACGCCAAAAAGTGTATAGTCATCCCCTTTGGCAAAATCAATGTGCCCACAAATTACCACATAGGTGGTAATCCATTAAGTACAGAAGAAGTAATTAGGGACCTGGGGACCCAAGTTGATAGCAATCTCTCATTTGACAACCACATGGCCAAAGTGGTTAGAAAAACATTTTATATAGCCCACCTAATCATGAAGGGATTCACATCTAGATCAGGGGAGGTCATCGTGCCTCTTTACTCATCCCTCA